>NC_035437.2:51694237-52015543 GCF_002127325.2 Helianthus annuus
CATCACACTCTTCATCAGTTGAATGATCAAAAACTGGAGCTCTTTCTGAAATATCTTCTGAAACTTCTTCATCTTTTTCAGATTTAACTTCCAAACTCTTTTCAGTTTTATCTGCATTAGCTTTAACCTTTCCTAAGGCTTGCTTTATCAAATCTTCAACCATCTTTTTCAACCTTTCATCTGTTCTCTTCTTGAATTCTACCACCTTCGGTAGACTTGCTAAACAAACTTCTCTTATCTTTTTCTCCAAATTCGGCAAATACTCTTTATCAGATAATCTTCTTGTGTTGAAAGTTCCCTCACTTGGAAATTGGTTACAACATCAAAATCCACTTTTGACGGATCAACTATTGGATTTCCCAGTGGATCCATGTAACACTCCAACTCTTCATTCCATCTCTTGGCTCTTTGTGCTTCTAGAAATGGTTCATTCAACTTTCTAATTCTAATTCCATCTTGCACTATCTCTTCGCCACCAGGCATCATGATCATCATTAGCCATGTCTAGAAAATCTGGAAATACTTGGGCGAAATCAGATTGCACTAATGAGCGAAACTCAAGTTGACTGAATGAGCGAACCAACAACTTTGACCAAATGAGCGAACCCTTATTGGACAGATAAGCGAAACTCCTTTGACCGAATAAGAGAACCAAAGAATTCGATCGAATAAGCAAACTTGATTGGACAGAATAAGCGGATCTCTTGTTGACAAATTAGCGGACCAGATTATGTCTGTTCGAGCGAACCTAGTAAGTGACTGTTCGAGCGAACCTAGTAAGTGACTGTTCGAGCGAACCTACAGTCTGTTCGAGCGGATCTACAAGTTTGAATAAGCGGACCTAAGATGTTCTTTCGAGCGAATCTCAAATTGTCTGGATGAGCGGACCTACACAGTTCAAATAAGCGAAACTAGGCAATTTCGAGCGGATCTCATGAGCGAACCTTTGAATTTCAAGCGAATCTAGGTATTTTCGAGCGAACCTCACGAGCGAACCTATCTGATGTCCGAAAGGGCGAACCTACAATCGAAGAGTATTTTGTGCATTTTGTCCATTTTTAGTTCGAATTTTAGTCTGAAAGTTTCAAGGATTTGTTATTATCCACTAATACACATTCTGTGAAAAATTTGTCCAATTTTAACCGTGGACACTTGTCCAAATCTAAAAAGAAGGTGTAGAAAACAGAAAACGGATCAAATTTGAGCTGAACTCTTCCTCCTGAGCTCTGATACCACTTGTTGGATTGTCGTTGACCCTGAATGAGTCGATCAGAAGAGTCGTTTATCTAATTCAAAGGCGGAATCAGTGAATCAGACGCTCAAACTAAATATAATGCTTCTTATATTGATTCTTGACAAAGTTTACAACCTGGAAGCAATTTGGCAGCACTTCGTTACACTTTCAGATCCATTGCCAAATGAACTAACCTGTGCACTATATATAGGTTGGCTGGTTCGCTTATGTGAACGTCCATATGAGCGAACCTAGTTGTTAGACAGGTTCGCTCTTATGGACAATGTCCATATAAGCGGACCTACATGATATTTCACCAACTTTCGTTTCTCGAACCACGTGCACTAGATATTCAATCCTATCCTAATCTATTCCATGATACAAGACGAAGTCAATAGACGTAGTGCACTAACAATAATTAAATGTTTAAATGAAAATAAAACAAGAATACTTATTTGTTGTTTTGGATTGGTAGGTGTTGGTGCATTCATCTGTCGACTTCGTCTTGTATCGAGTCTTGTATTAGATTTGTTGGATCAGGGCACGTTGTTCGAGATAGTAGATATTAAATGAGATTTTGCTTGAAAGGAGGAGATTTCGCTTGAAAGTGCATCATGTTATTTCGAGCGGAATCAGATTCCGCTTGGAATCTTATCCCGCTTGGAATCACTTCAAGCGAAATCAGAACCTTATAAATACCCTTTGAAGCGAGATCATAGGCAACTGTTCATGCTTCCGGTACCGAAGTGCTGCCGAAGTGCCGTCTGATTGTAATCTGTTTGAAATCAATATATAAGGCAAATTAAAGAGAATTCAAGCTGTTTTCAAGTCTGTTTCTTAGTTTCCGCCTCTGAAACAGATCAAGATCTCTTTTGATTGACTCGTTTGGGTCACTACACGATCCTACAAGTGGTATCAGAGCTCATGAGGAGGAGTTCTTTCCAATTCAGCTCAAAATTTCTGTTTTCTACACCTTCTTTTCAAAATCAACAAGTTTTTACTGTTAAAATCGGCTAATTTTATCATATATTGTGTAAAACAGTGTTTTAACAAACCCTTAAAAGTTTCAGACCAAAATTCAGATTAAAAAAGACTAAAATGGACAAAAGTGAGCTTGAGTACTTTCTGATTTCGCTCCAAAAGTGTTATTCTGCTTGAGATTTTCAAGCGAAATCTGTGTTTCCGCTTGAAATAGCCTGTTTCCGCTTGAAAGTAGTTATTTCGCTTGAAAGTTCAAGCGAAATCAGTGATTTCGCTTCAAATATCCTGATTCCGCTTCAAATTGTTATTCCGCTTGAAATAACTTGGTTATTTCGCTTGAAAGTACTAATCTCGCTTGAAAAGTTTTGATTTCGCTTGAACAGGGTATTCTGCTTGAGAAGTGCTGTTTTTGAAAAACGTGTTACCGAATCATGGAAGAAGAGTTCTATAACGCGTTTGCTACATCTTCGACTACTCCGTCTGCCATTGCTCAAAACATGAACTTAGAAAACGAAACCGGAACTTTGCAAAACCCCCCCGAAACTTATGGGAATTGAGGAGTACCATGGATGGAAGAATCGTTTTGAGAATTGGGTTCAGGCAAACCATTTGAGAGCTTGGGAAAGCATTGAAACAAAGTATGTTAGACCACAGACTGCTTTGAGAGTTGATAAAATCATTTCAGAATTTACAGACCAAGAGAGAGACAGTTATAAAGGAGAGAAAATGATGATTAGTCTTTTACAACAAGCTGTCAAAGAAGACATCTTTATTTTGCTTCAGCATGATGGGAGTGAGTTTTCAATCTGGGAAGCACTTGAGAAGAAATTTGAAGGAAACACAGAAATGCTCAAGAGTAAAGCATCATTACTGAAAAAGGAGTTTGAGTTGTTTACAAGTATGCCATGAGAGACTACAAAGACTTTAATTGAGAGATATTGTCATCTTGTGCGTACCATGTCTCAGTTGAAGATTACTAAAACTCCAGCAGAATGGGTTGAAAAGCTAGCTGACGCTTTACCGCAGAAAGAATGGGGTACTTATCTCATGATCTTAAAGAATTCTGGAGAGTTTAGCAGATTGTCGATTGGTCAGTTTATTGAAAAGCTTGAGGCACAGGATATTGAACAGCAGAAGATTGCCAGAATGAATAACTCAAGTCATCAACAAGATATCAAATTGTATTACAAAGGAAATGTTCAAACTGTTGAAGCTAGTCCGAAGATCCAAACCGCTTTTAGTGTAGGAAATTCATCTGGATCAGTCAGTCAAAGTTCAGTCAACACTAGTGGATTTTCAAATGTTAATCCTCCAAGTGTTCAAATTGTAAATGTTGGTAATGGGCATATGATTCAGTGCAATGTGGCATTACATCTTCAAAATAGACAAAATTTCTCTGAGGAAGTTGTTAAAAATCATATGGCATTACTGGTTACTGTGTTGGAATCTTATGAAGGATTGATTGCTGGAAGAATTGGCAATCCGATGCTAACAAAGGAAGATTACGACCAGATTGATGCAGGGGAATTGGAACTTATGGATATAAAATGGGCTTTAGCAAGTGTCCTGAGAAGAGCTGAAAAGTTCAAAATGATTACAGGAAGAAATGATTTTTTGGATGCTCATCTTTCAGCTTTAGGTTTTGATAAATCTAAAGTTACTTGTTTTAAATGCAGGGAGAAAGGTCACTTCAAAAGAGAGTGCAAAAATCATGAGACTAGTGGAGCAAAGAATCCTTTTGGAAAAGATGATTACTATAGAAAGGCTATATATCAACAAATCACTAATCAACCGCATCAACAAAAAGATTCACAAACTGCACATGGAAAAATGATCGAAGATGCAAATAAGAAAGCTTATTATGGCATTATTGATCAAGATGAGGAGAAAGTGGCTGAAGGTTTTAGCTGGGACAAGTACATTCCAGCTGATTCCAATGTTAAAGCTTTCATTGCTCAGATTGTTCAAAAGCCAGAGTTGATGAAGGAATGGATAGTTGTGTTATCTGAAGAAGAGAAAAGTCAAGATGAAGAATCTGTTTCTTCAGAAAACAGTTCAACAGAAGGCAGTGATGATGATGAAGAAATTGAACAGATAAATGTTGGAAAAACTCATTTATCTTCTGACAGTTTTGAATTTTATTTTGCAGATAAACTGAAGAAACTCAAAGAGAGAAAAGCTGCAAAAGAAATGAAAGAAATCAAGATTGTTGAGAAGATAGTTGAAGTGGAGAAGATAGTTGAAGTAGAGAAGTTTGTGGAGATTGAAAAGATTGTTGAAGTCACAAAACCTTGTCTTACATGTTTGGAACCATGCAAACAATGTAAAGAAAAAGACGAGAGGTTTAGTGAATCAGAAAAGTTGAAAGAAAAGTTGTTGTTTGATGTTAAAAATGTGAAGGAGTCGTATGATGTTTTGAACAAAACAGTGAACAATTTGCAAAAGACTAACTCGGAAAGAGAAGATGCGTTGAAGATGATGAATGCTACAATGATGTCGAAGCAGAAAGAGATAAATTTTTATATTGAAGAATGTGCGAAATGGAAGCAAGAGTTGGAAACTAAAAAAGCTGAAAATGAAAGAATCAGACGTTTACTAAGAAGTTATACAAATTCTGATTACTTAATTAACAGAATTTATCCAACTGTTGTAGGTTTTGAAGCATTTCAGGATGAGAAGCTAAAGAAAAAGGATACTGGTAAGAAACAGAGTGTCTGTTATAATAAGTGTCCGCCTCCAATTTGGGAAGGGTACTCGCCTAGAAAACCAAATGAGGAACAAGTCAAAAAGGCAGTCAATATAAAGTTAGAGTCCGAGTTAATCGATGTATTACCAGACAACATTGACATCACATTCACAGCGTCCGACACAGATCATGAGTCCGAATTAATAAAAAGAATGGTTGATCATGTGTTGGATAAGGATGAGGAGTCAGAGTCAAAGTCCGAGTCCGAAAGTTCGTCTTTGTCCGTTGGGAGTTCGAATTCGTTTGAAAAGAGTTCAAAATCATCGGGAAAATGGGTTTATAGTAAAGAATTTTTGTTGTCAAAATCTAATTTGAATGACGAAACATTTGAAGTTGCATATACTTTGAATGAATCTGACAAATTATATTTTGATAAAGAATTTCCAATAAGAAGTGTTAGATTTGAAATAATCAAAAAGGTTTTCAAAATGACAGAAATTAATATTTCTGAAATAAAAGATTTAAATCTTTCTGAAAAACCTAAAAAATACACCTCAAGAGTTTAACAAAGGATAAACAAGAAAATGGGTTACAATTATGGTTTAGATTTTCGAAAGAAACCTAACCATAATGGTAATTTCAAAAAGAAAGGTTTAGGTTTTATTCCTCCAGAAAACTATAAAAATGAGAAAATTTCTAAAAATAAAAAATTTGTTTCATGTCCATCTGCTGAGGAGGAAAAGAAAAGCTCATTTTGGAGACATTCAAATCAAGAATTTCTTGCTGAGAAGAAAAGTGAAGCTCATCAGCGAAGAGAGACTAGAACCTGTTATAGGTGTCAGGAAGTTGGACACATCGCTTGGAATTGTCCTAAAGAATCCAACACAAAACAGGGAGTTTCATAAAAACCCAAAGAAGTAGTTGTTGATAAAACCGAACCACCAACTGAGAAATTTAAAGTGTTTAAAAATTCAACATATGAACTTGGTGGATGTTCAAAGAGATTTTACAGGAGAAATGTGAAGCTTGACAACCAAAAGTGGGTTGTTAAGAAATCTGAGGCAAAATCTGGCGATGAATCTGATTCCACAAAATCAGAGGAGCCACATGTTGTTAAAAAGAGTGAAAACTCAGTTCCTTCAATGGATGATGAGAACTTTCCACCATTGAGGACCGAGAATTTTAAACAAAACGTTGGGAAAGTTGATATCTCGAATCAATTTTATTCTGAAAAGAATGAATTTGATGTTGAGAAAACTTTTAATGGAAATGTGAAGAAAATTTTTGGAAAGATGATCGATTGAAAGGTTAAAGGGGTAAAAGACTTTTATGCTACAAAGAAAGCAACATACACCCCAACTAAGGAGGAGTTGGAATCACCAAGGCTGGTCAGGCTTGGGTGGACATATTCTTTCATTGAAAAACCTGACTTGTCAGAGATCCCAAGTTTGTAATCGCGGATCAAGAATCGGCATCATTCTTGTTAAAATAGTTTTTGTGAAAGATTTTAAAATTGTTTAAATTTTACCGGCTGTGACTTGCCGGAGCTTTCAGGTTGGTAAGTGTGAAGTAGGAATCGGCATCTTTATTAGTAACTTGAATTTGTGTAGATGTGTTATTCCTACATTTGGTACAGAAGTTTGATTGTGCATATCTACAAGTGGTAAATCAGGGACATTAAGTTTACTTGATTTTCTACAAGTGATTAAAAAAGGGGTTTATCATTCTAAAAAAATGAACAAAGTGAGGAAGTTTACCCCGAACCTACAAGTGGTTAAAACAAAACTTACTTTCTGGAAAAACCATTTTGATTAAAACAAACTTAAGTGTTTTGAAATCTAAATGGGAAAATAGTTTGTTGATAGGGGGAGTTCTGATTGGTTATGCCTAGTGGATGGCGATTTGAAGCGATTCAATATCAGTTGTCATCTTTCTGTATAGTTTGTTTTCAAATTTCTTTAAATGTGTTTGCATTTTAGGGGGAGTAAGAAATTTTCAGAAAATCCAAAAACATTAGAAAATTTGAAAAAGCCAAAAACATGAACATTAGAAAATTTGAAAAAGCCAAAAACATGATAAAATCAAAAACGAGTTTTGTTGTAAAAAGAGGAAATGATAGTACATCAGTGGACGATCACAGGATGCTAAAAAATTGGATAGTTAAAATGTGATAAACGGTCTCACTGATGATATGCCAGTAGGTTTTTGCACATTTAGAAGATTGTGACGAGATATAAACCTAAAATTCAAACTTGCTTATATCGTGGGGAACAATTTCTTGGATATATGGGTAACCCCCGAAATCTTGTTTGAAAGGTCCCTCTTTCTGAGATATTAGGTCTTTATGCTTAGCGATATCTGGGGTATTATTCCGGGACTTCTGCTGAATGGAAATTCTGACCTAGTCCCCGTATAATACTTTCCGCAAATGCTTGAAATATATCGTCACCCTCAGCATAAAAATGATGAAACATTGAAAAATGCTAATCATGTGTTGTTGAAGAAAAGATTCTCTAAAGGGGACACACCAAAAGTCGACCCGTCATCTCTCTGCTGAACGGAAGTTCTGACCTGAGCTCTCACAGTTTCGCATCTAACCCCTTACAGATATCATCTAGGTATACTCACCTGTAAGACTGAATATTGGGATCTGGATACGGGAGTATATTCAAGTAGTGGGACACACGGATAAGTTTAAGTCATTAAAACATTAATTTCGTATCTCGAAACAGTTGAACTGTGTGTAAAAATCAAAGTGGACCAGTATACTGACAATCTAAGTGAATTGTTTAGAACTTAAAATGAAATGAAGCTTAACGGTGTTAGTGATTTGTCTTATAAACTGATATGATCCTCTTACACAAACTCACAAAAATATTGTTTGTAAATATTTCTTTACTGCATTTCGTTTTATTCAAAAATTCCAAAAAGATTTTCAGTGTGTTTTAGCATAAATTTTGAAAAATTCAAAAAGATTTTCGACAACTGATGTTGGAAAGCTGATTTTCAAAATTTCGGGTGCTGAACATGATGAACATGTTTGGAAAAGTTTGTGTGATGATGATCATTTTGAGGGGTCCATTAAATCTAAAAATGTTTGAGTATTTTTCTGCAAGTGATCACAGATTTTCTGGTTGTTTTGAGAAGGAGAGTCTGAGATGGTGCATACATCTTAATATTAAATTGTTAAAATTGTGAAATTTATTGTGAGGTAGAGTCTGTGCAGGTAGGGCCAGGTTATAATCCTGGAGCTGATGATGCTGATGAACTTAAGGAATCCCAGCACATTGAAAGGGGGAGTCTGAAGTCATTCTAGAGAAGGATTAGTTCAAAAGGAGAATGTTGGTGCTGATAGAAAGAATTTGGAAGCCCGAAGACTGATAAAGATTGAAGTTCAGAAGACTCGACACTTAAGACTCGTCAACATCTGAGGGGGAGTCTGTTGGTGCATTCATCTGTTGACTTCGTCTTGTATCGAGACTTGTACTAGATTTGTTAGATCAGGGCACGTTGTTCGAGATAGTAGATATTAAATGAGATTTCGCTTGAAAGGAGGAGATTTCGCTTGAAAGTGCATTATGTTATTTCGAGCGGAATCAGATTCCGCTTGGAATCTTATCCCGCTTGGAATCACTTCAAGCGAAATCAGAACCTTATAAATACCCTTTGAAGCGAGATCATAGGCAACTGTTCATGCTTTCGGTACCGAAGTGCTGCCGAAGTGTCGTCTGATTGTAATCTGATTGAAATCAATATATAAGGCAAATTAAAGAGAATTCAAGCTGTTTGCAAGTCTGTTTCTTAGTGTCCGCCTCTGAAACAGATCAAGATCTCTTCTGATTGACTCGTTTGGGTCACTACACGATCCTACAGTAGGCGCTAGAAAATCTTCAAGGTCGGCCACTTGCTTCAGCGTCAGTGATCTTGACACCGTCACTGCCCGTTCTGGGAAGAAGAAAATTGTTGCTAGCCCCAGCGTTCCAATGCCTAAGCCCACTA
Source organism: Helianthus annuus (assembly GCF_002127325.2). Taxonomy (NCBI): domain Eukaryota; kingdom Viridiplantae; phylum Streptophyta; class Magnoliopsida; order Asterales; family Asteraceae; genus Helianthus; species Helianthus annuus. Next base: position 51,703,138 of record NC_035437.2, read on the forward strand.
CCTCCAAGGGCAAGGGAGGAAAGAAAAGGAAGGCCAACGAGGCTGATAATCTGGAAGGCTTGCCTCTCATTCGCCACCAGTTTGAGGAATACTTTGCCGATGTAAGGATCACTGATCCTGATTGATTATCCTGCCCACTTGAGGATCATGGATCCTGAACTTTACCTTGTCTTTCTTTGCAGAAATTCGCCGAGATCCAGATGCTCTTTGACACATACATCGAAGAAGCCAAGCAGAAGCAATTGGACTTCCAAAAAAATCTTCCTAGCTAAGGATCAAACCATCTCATCCCTCGAGAAAGACCTCAATCTGGCAAAGAAGCAGGTGGTCATGGCCCAGATTAATGCTGATCATGAGAAGCATGAGGTGCTGGAAGATGCTAAAGTCTCTGCTGCCATCACTATGTACAAGATCAAACTCCAGATGGCCCAGGAGGTTGAGGATCCTGACTTCGACAGGACCACTTGGGACCAGGAGGGCTGGAAGGCGAAGCTGGCTAAGCTAGATGATGATGAGGAGGCTACCGAGGTCTTGGCGATTAAGGCAAGTGGCAGCGGGGCTAAGGATCAAGCTGGTGGTGCTGAAGCTGGTGGTGATGGTGATGCAGCGAAGGTGTAAGCTGTAGAAATGGGCGATGATGGATTTATCTAGACGCGGCCGGAGCCCAATTTTATGATTTGGTAGTCGTTTTTGTTTTGGTTGTGTTTTTCTCGAACAATAGTTGGTCTATAATAACTTAGAAAATAGTTTTTAGGGTTGAGGATCATGGATCCTTGGACAATAGGTAGGATAATGGGTGGTGGATGGATCCTCTGTTTGGGGGATGAAACCACTTGTTATCCTGCCACTTTTATTTCCTGCACTTAGACCTTGTTAAATATGGACACCCTTTGCCAACCCAAGTGGACGGGCCACGTTTTGCTGGTAGAAATTTGGGTTGGCAATTTTGACAACCTTTTAAGGGTTTAACTCTTGATAAATAAATAAAACTTTAATCTTTTGGCTTATCATGTGTTGTTAAGTTTGTGAACACTTTACCTTTTAGTTGCTATTATACACTTTGTTTGAATTCATTAAGTAAAGAAGAAAAGTTTAATAGATCATGTCAGAAAGTTTAGGATATGATCGAGAATCAAATATCCTATAATCGATAAATTAAAAAAGTAACGTAACTTAAGGATCATGTGTACTGTTGTCAAAGAATAAGGTTCACTTAGATAAATAAAGAATAAAATCAAAATGATCAAGGATCGTACCTGAGAATCCAAGTTAGGATCTTAAACGTCTAACATTTACAATCAGGATAACCAAAAGACAAACCTTAGTAAAAGGTAAGTGTTTTGGTCAAAAATCACACAAGGATAATGCAACCAAACTTTATGTAAATGGGGTATGATGCTTGGTTTGTAGAAAAAGTAAAGGATCACTTCAATGTGAAATATGCAAAGACACAATGATTTATACGAGGAAAAAGCCCTTGATCAATGTATGATCTCCGGCATAAAAACCTCGGGTGATGGCAACTACCGATCACCAAACTTCAATATAAGAAAAATAGTTACAACTTTGGATGATAATGAGCTGAGTACAAGGACCACTATAGTTTCGAGTGTCTAAGCGTGTGAGAGTTGTGTTGTGTGTTCTTCCGAATGAGGAAGAGTGTTATATATACAAGTGTAGGTGACCTATTTTAGGTAAAAAGACTAATGATCAGCTCATTACCCTTTAGAAATAAAAGTAAATCTAGCCTAAATTATCGCCCTTAAATCATGCCAAGTTTCCATATCCTTCACAACGTCCATCTCCGATTAAGCACATGCTATAGTTGTAAAGACGTGTCCTTTAATTGTGATGCTAAGAGCGGATCCTGCTAGTCATTCCTGCAAAACAACATTAAATTCAACGAAAGCAACTGTTAGCATGAGGATCCTATGATGGTCCGTGATCCTGATCCTGGAACTCTGCTGAGGATCACTATCTGCCAAAGAAACAAGGATCACTGGTTAGGATCACATGTGAGGATCATGTATTTAAAAATCCAGCCTAACAATTGCCCCCAAAATATAAGGAGTTCATTGTAAATTAACGAGTTATACTTTGCTTTGATCTTATCTGCAACGAACAATTCGGATAACTAGCCGTTAATTTCGAACTAGCCGTTGCAACTTTACGTCATTGAGGTGACATCCTTGCAAATCATGATTATAAATAGGAGATAGGGTTAGGATCAATCTTCATTTAAATTCAAGATATTCTCCCTTTATAATCTCTACCGAAGATCAATCAGGTATTCTCTCTCTTTCTTCTTTCTCGTCTGTTTTCTTTTTATCCTGCCAAGAGTATGTTGCTCCGAAATTCTCCTCACAAGGATCACAAGAAGATCAGTCCCTTGAAAAGCCAAGGGATCGTCAAAGACTCTCCTATAGAGAGGTGCTGCTTTACTGATGCTCATGTTGATAGGATCCGTCACTGTTTTCCGGCGGATACCGTCTTCAAGTCTTTTACTCCCACCGTTCTGAGTGATTTCGTTTCCGACGCCTAGGTGGCCTTTCCTGCAACTCCGTTTACCATAGGATATTCATATCCTTTTCCAGCCTTCACCCAGTCCTTCTTTTCTCTGACCGGTATGTCCTATATCCAGGCCATGCCGATGATCTGGAGGGTTCTGTGTACCCTTGAGAGGATCATCGAGCAGGAGGGGATTGACTTAGGGATGCCGGAGCTGGCCGAGTTATATGATCTTACCACATTTGGTTCCTGTCGATACTTGTTGAAACGGAAAGCTGGAGAGGATCACCCTGTTTTTAAGGGTACCTGGAAGCGACGATTCTTCTTTGTTATGGGTCGTGGGCTATGGGATCCTGGAAGAGATCACCATCAGACTTGTCTCTTATGATGAGGATCACTAATGTCTTTTTTTTTTTTGAGCTATATCCGTTAATACTCCTGCTGCAAGAGAGAGAGTTTTAGCTTTCAAGAAGCTTGATCCTGAGACCAGAAGTTTTCAAGTCACCATCCAAGATTCACAAGAAGTATCCTCCGCATCTGCCACATGTCAAGTAAGTATCCTTACCAAAAAGTAAGTTCTATGCAAAAATATTAAATTAGTTAGGAGACTTATCTTGTTTTGATTGTGTAGGTGCTGGGAAATCTGCTAAGTCCGCCAAGTCTGCCTCCTTGTTTGGGATTGATGATCTTGCCAACGTCAAGTCTTCGAAGAAGAAGACTCCTGCTGCTAGTCCTCTGCTTCAGCCCCTAAATTACCCATTAGGGGTAAGGGAAAGAAGAGGAAGGCTCCGGAGGATCTTCAACTTTCATAATTAACCAAGCATCATACCCCGTTTTCATAAAGTTTGGTTACATTATCCTTGTGTGATTTTTGACCAAAACAGTTATCTTGATGGTTTTGAGGATCACCTGTGTCTGACGTCATGTCCTGTTTTTCTTGCAGAGATTTACCGAAATAGAGACTTATGTTAATCACGTTGAAGATCAAGACCGCCAGATTGCCGACCTTCAACAGATGGGTGTGCTGAAGGATCTCAAGATAGCTGATCTTGAGAAGGAGCTCCGAGCTACCAAGGATAAAGCTGTCAAAGCACTGATCAGCTTTGACTACGAGAAGCGTGACATCACCCAGGATGCTAAGGTCTCTGCTGCGATAACTATGTATAAGATCCAGCTGCAGATGGCTGCGGAGGCTCAGGATCCTTCCTTTGACAAAGGCACATGGGACGTGGAAGGTTGGAAGGCAAGGCTAGCAGAGTTGGAGGATGACGATGATGCTGAGGATATCCCAATGCTGGAGGGTGGTGATACTGGCAAGGATCAGGGTGGAGAAGCTAGTGGAGCTGGTGGTGATGAAGCGGCGAAGGTTTGAGCTGCAGGATTGGGCAATGATGGATATTTTGAGACTAGGCCGGAGCCCAATTTTTTGAGTTTGGTAGTGGTTGTGATGTTTGAAACAATTTTATGGTTTGTACTTTGAATAATAGTTTTTAAGGTTAAGGATCCTGGATCCTTTGAACAATAGGTAGGATCGCAAATGGTGGAGGGATCCTCTGTTTGGGGGATGAAGCCTTTGTGATCCTGCCGCCTTTAATTTCCTGCACCTGCTAAGACCGCATAGACAATGGACACCCTTTGCCAACCCATGTGGACGGGCCACGTTTTGCTGGTAGAAATGTGGGTTGGCAATTTTGACAACTTTTTGAAAGGGTTTAAGATCCTTTTGTTAATAATATAACTCTAATCTTTCTGGCTTATCTCGTGTTGTTATTCTTTATTTATCTTCTTATTTCCCAGTTTTTAGAAACATATTTGTTAGAGTAACAAGATTTGAGCAAACCATGTTTAATAAATTTAGGATATGATCCTAGATCAAATATCCTATCATTGAAAATTTTCAAGGATCATAGTTTTAGTTGTCAAAGTGTAGGGGTTGGTTAGTATAATCAAAATAGTCAAGGATCATACCTGAGGATCCAAGTTAGGATCCTAACCTTTAATCAAGATAACCGTAAGTGAAATTTTAATGGATGATAAGGATCAAGGATCCTTATTTGTTAATCTTCGAGAACCTGAAAAATGGAACATATCTTGGGACTAAGCCAATGTAAAAGATAAATTAGTAGCTGGGGACATGCCCAAAGGATAACTGGGGATGATCCCAAAGGATCACTGGGGACAAGCCCAAAGGATAACTGGGGACAAGCCCGAAGGATAACTGGGGACAAGCCCAAAGGATAACTGGGGACAAGCCCATAGGATCGTATGTAAACTGGAGTATGGCCCTTACTGGCGACTATCCAAACTTAGTGACATGAAAATGTCAAAACCTTAGCTAACGTGAAAACGTTAGAAACCTTATGAACGGATGTATGGTACGTCTACCATTATACGTAGGATCCTGGGTATAGCCTGTACGATGAGGTTGTCAGCCCCGGAAGTGGGTACTGGTCCCAAAGACGTGAACTATATCAGGATCATCGTGCGCTGCTGGCGGAAACTGGGGATAATCCCAAGGATAACTGGGGTTGGACCCAAGGATCTGCGTTGCTTTTGAAGATCTTTGACGATATGCTGTAGATACCTGAACTATCATAACTCAAATGGTTCATGAGAAGAGGATGAAGGATACAGGATCCTTATCCTTTGGTAAAAAGTAAGGAAATGTAATAGTTTTAAGATAAGGACATTACCAGAGTAAGGATTACTGACATCACCGGGATCCTTTGAGGATACTTCAATGTAAGGATCACATGCTTGAAGGATCACGTTCACATAAAGTATCTCTTTAAGTGAACAGCATTCCAGGCTCTTGGTAATAAGTTTCCTTCCGTGGTTAGCAATCTGTATGCCCCCTTTCCTGCTTCAGCCTCAATCAAGTAAGGGCCTTCCCACTTTGGTGCTAACTTTCCGTCAGCAGGATTAATAGTGTTTTGGAATGTTTTTCTCAACACCATATCTCCGACTTGGAACTTCCTTATCCTAACATTTTTGTTGTAAGCACCAGCCATTCTTTGTTGGTAGCTTGCCATCCTTATCCTAGCCAGGTCCCTGATTTCCTCAATAGTATCCAAATCCTGAGCCAGGATTGTAGCATTCTCTTCGGGATCACGAGCACTTGTTCTAGCGGTTGGGATCACCATCTCTGTTGGGATCACTGCTTCTGCCCCAAATACTAAAGAAAAAGGTGTTTGACCAGTGGCATTCTTGGGAGTTGTCCTGTCAGCCCATAGCACATAAGGTAACTCCTCTGCCCATTTTCCCTTCTTGGATCCTAGCTTCTTCTTCAGATTGTTGATGATGATCTTGTTGGATGATTCTGCTTGGCCATTGGCTTGTGGATGAACCGGTGTTGATGTTATCATCTTGATTCCCCAACTGTCACAAAAGTTAGTAGTTCTGCTTCCAATGAATTGGGAACCATTATCACATACAATTTCAGAGGGAATGCCAAATCTAGTTATAATGTTTCTTTTGATAAAGGATATAACTTCTTTTTCTCTGACTTGAGCAAAAGCTTCAGCTTCTATCCACTTAGAGAAGTAGTCAGTCATGGCAAGCATAAATACTTTTCCACCAGGTGCTTTAGGGAGCTTGCTAACTATATCCAATCCCCATCTCATGAATGGCCAAGAGGATGGTATGGGGTGTAGCAATTTAGCTGGTTGATGAAGGATATTGCTGTGTCTTTGACAAGGATCACATTTCCTAGCATATTCTACAGCATCCCTTTTCATGGTTGGCCAGTAGTATCCTGTTCTAAGGATCCTTGAGAACAATGCCATGCCCCCAGTGTGGTTTCCACAATCTCCTTCATGGAAGTCTCTCAACACTTCTTCAATTTCAGGATCCTCGATACATCTCAAATATGGTCCTGCAAGAGATCGTTTATATAGCACATTATTTAAGATTGTGAATTGAGATACCTTAATCCTGAAGGCTCTAGGATTTTCTCCCATCGGAATCTCCCCGTATTGCAAGTATCTTATGATTGGTGAGATCCATGATCCTGCATAAGATTGAGCTTCCTCACTAGGGATTACTGCAGTATCCTCTTCTATTTCCATGGCTACCTGATTTTCAATAGCAGGAGCCAGGATATGGATGATAGGGATACTTATATCTTCTGGAATCTTTAAGGATGATCCTAAGTTGGCCAATGCATCAGCTTCCGTGTTATCCTCCCTTGGTACCTGTGTTAAGCTGAAAGAGACAAAAGAGAGTGCCAATTCCTTGACTATCTCTAAATATTTGGTTAGTTTTTCACCTTTAACAGCATAGGATCCATTAAAGTGATTGGTGATCAATAATGAGTCTACATATACTTTAAGATACTTTACCCCCATATCCTTAGCAATTTGTAAGCCAGCAATTAAGGCTTCATATTCAGCCTCATTGTTAGTTGCTTGGAACTCACAGGCTATGGAGTGGGGTATTATGTCCCCCTGTGGCGATTTTAGTAGTATCCCGAGCCCTGTGCCCTTGACATTTGAGGATCCATCAGTGTGTAGTATCCAAGGATCCTTGGTCTCATCCAGCTGCTGGACTTCCAATTCTGCTTCTTTTTGTAGATCACTACTGAAATCAGCCACAAAGTCAGCTAATGCTTGGGATTTAATGGCTGTTCTTGGCTCATATCTTATATCATGGGCACTAAGCTTTACTGCCCACTTAGCCATTCTTCCTGACATCTCTGGTTTCCTGAGGACATACTTAATTGGAAAGTTAGTTCTAACAACAATAGTATGGGTTTCAAAATAATGCCTTAACTTAGTTGATGCCATGATTAATGCAAGAATAAGTTTTTCGAGGTGTGAGTACCTGGATTCGGCATCAAGAAAACTCTTACTTACATAGTAGATATGATATTGTGTACCTTCATGATCCTTAACAAGGACAGCACTTACAGCGGTTGAGGATACCGCCAAATATAAGGATAACACATCTCCTTTTTCGGGCTTTGTTAATGCTGGTGCTGAGGACATATATTCTTTAAGGGCTTGTAAAGCATTCTCATGTTTCTCAGTCCATTCAAACTTCTTGTTCTTCCTTAGGATATCGTAAAATTCTTTACATTTTTCTGAGGATTTTGATATGAACCTGTTCAGAGCTGCTATCCTGCCTGTTAGCCTTTGCACATCCTTAGCATTGGCAGGGGACTTGATGTTCACTAGTGCTTTAATTTGCTCCGGACTTGCTTCAATGCCCCTCTGAGTTACCATATATCCTAGGAATTTACATGCCTTAACGCCAAAGTGGCATTTTGAAGGATTAAGCTTCATGTTATAATTATCAAGGATATCAAATGTTTCTTCCAAATCCCTTAGGGGATCCTCAGCTTTCTTTGATTTGACTACCATATCATCTATGTATACTTCCATAGTTTGTCCAATTTGATCTTTGAACATCATATTCACCAGCCTTTGATATGTTGCACCTGCATTTCTTAATCCAAAAGGCATGGCAATATAACAATACAAACCTGTTGGGGTCATAAAGGCTGTATCCTCTTGGTCAGATGGTTCCATCTGAATTTGTTGGAATCCAGATGATGCATCCATAAAGGTCAACAGTTCATGCCCCGCTGTTGCATCCACCATGGAGTCAATGTGGGGTAATGGGAAAGGATCCTTGGGACATGCCTTATTCAGATTAGTGAAATCGACACATACCCTCCACTTTCCGTTTTTCTTTTGGACAACGACCACATTGGCTAACCATTTTGGATACTTTACCTCTCTGATCATACCTGCTCGAAGTAGTCTCTCTACTTCTTCTTGGATAATGGCATTCCTTTCTGGTGCAAACTTCCTCCTTTTTTGATGGATTGGTTTGATAGACCTGTCAATGCCAAGTTTGTGAGTAATAATATCCTTAGATATACCTGTCATATCTTCATGTTTCCAAGCGAAGGTAGATTTTCTTCTTTTGAGGAAGGATATTAAGTCTTCTTTCATCTTGCCAAGGATGCCTGATCCGATATAGATTTTTGATTCAGGATCACTAGGATCCAAGAGGATTTCGTCCACATCTTGTTCCCTTGCCTCCAAGACATTCCTCGGAGGATACTGTAATTGCTATTGCTCCCTTGGCTTCGAGGTTGGCTTCATGGATGAGGTATAACAATCCTTAGCCTCCTGCTGAGCACTGTCGATCTTGATTATCCCCCATGGGCTAGGGAGTTTCACACATTGATGATAGGTGGATGGGACTGCTTTCATATCATGTATCCAGGGCCTGCCAAGGATAACATTGCAACAAGATAAACAGTCAATAACACAAAATTTTTGATAATTATGTAATCCTTCCACGTAGATTGGGAGTTTGATGTCCCCTAGAGTTTTCTTCGTTTCTCCACTGAATCCTACAAGCACGGAGGATCTTGGTGTGATGTCTGATTCTGGAATACCCATTTTCTTCAGAACATCAAGCTGGATAATGTTCACTGAGCTTCCTCCATCGATAAGGATCCTGCGGACAAAGTGGTTAGAGATAAAGAGAGTAATAACCAAACTATCATGATGAGGATCCTGAATGTTAATGCGATCATCCTCATCAAACGTTATCATCTTCCCCTCTGAGACACTTGATGTTCTAATAGGTCTTTCTCCATTATCTATTTTTGACTCCTTTGCATGCCTTTTGGCCGCCGAGAAGGATGTACCACAGATGTCTGATCCTCCGGAAATAAAGTTGATCACTTGTGCATTTGCCGGAGGTGCTGGAGCCTTTTCAGGGATCCTTTCAGGATCCTGAGTTTTTTGCTTTTTTCTTCCCAACAATTCTTTTAGGTGCCCCTTGCTTAACAGATATCCAATCTCTTTTCTTAAAGCTACGCATTCTTCAGTTAGATGCCCGAAATCCTCATGGTATGCACACCATTTTGACTTGTCTTTAGTCCCGGATGGTTTATCATTCTTCCTGGGCCACCTAGCTTTTTCACCTAGATTCTGCATTGCAAGGATTAGCTCATGATTATCAACGGAAAAACAATATTCTGAGATTGGAGGATAATCTTCATCATCCTCTTCTTGGTCAACAACATGCACATTCTGGTTCTCATTTCTATGGTAGGATTTGAATTTGTTGTTCTTGAAGGAGGATCCTTGCTTCTCCTGTTTTGAGGATCCTACTTGTCTCTCCTGGATCCTCTTGTCATCCTCTAGCCGGATGAACCTGAGTGCCCGAGTTCTTACTTCATCTAGATTCCTGCATGGTGTCATAACAAGATCATCATAGAATAATGAATCCTTAAGCAGTCCCATTTTGAAGGCTTCAACAGCCGTAGCCATATCCAAGTTGGGAATGTCCAAGGATTCTTTACTAAATTTAGTTATATAATCCCTTAATGATTCATTATGACTTTGAGTTACCCTATATAAATCACTGGTTAATCTTTCAAATTTTCTACTACAAGAGAATTGGTTATTGAATAAATTAACGAAATTAGCAAATGAAGTAATAGAGTAAGGGGGAAGACTTAGCAGCCATTTAAGAGCTGATCCAGTAAGAGTGGATCCAAATCCTTTACATAGGCATGCTTCCTTTAGCTTTTCCGGGATTGGATTGATCTCCATCCTTTCCCTGTATTGTGCTATGTGCTCCTCAGGATCCGTTGTACCATCATACAGCTTCATAGTAGGGATATGGAACCTTTTGGGTACCTCTGCATCACAAATTGGTGGTGCAAAGCGAGATACCTTATGGCTTCCATCTGCGATCTCTGGGATAGGCTTGACTACCCCTGGAACACTTGAGATCATATCTTTTAGCTTCTGCAACTCCCTGGCCATAGCATGATTGATACCTGTATCCTGCATGAATCCATGGTTAGTGGTAAGATAATTATTTAAAGTGTTACCTCCTATTGGGTTCAAGTTAGTGAATCCATATTGCTGGGATTCTGGAATAACGGAGGGACCAGTGGAAGCAATGGTCTGCATTGGAATGAAGTCCCCTTGATGGACATCTAGACTTCCTGTTTGCAAACTCTTTAGGGATCCTGGCATCTGGGAGGATCCTGGTATCTGGAAGGATCCTGGTATCTGAGATGATCCTGGAACGAAGGAGGATCCTTGAACCTGGGATGATCCTGGAACGAAGGAGGATCCTTGAACCTGGGATGATCCTGGAACAAAGTAGGATCCTTGAAACTGCTGCGCTCCCGGGTAGGCTCCTGATTTCATGAAGGATCCCATATGCTGGGGATAGGATCCTGCCGGCTGAAAGTGTGAGCCTGATGTCTGAGTCATTGCTGTTGATCCGAGGTGCAATCCTCTTGATTCTCCCATAATTTGCACGTCTGGAATTTCCGATGGCTGAGAAGTGATCATTGGAGTATCAAAGCTCAAGGATTTGGGCATCAGTGGGGAATGATCCTCTGCCGTTCTCCTTTGTCTTTTGAGATCTCCAATTTCCCTGAGGATCCTTTCATTAGTTTCATCCTGCCGCTGCATACGATCCTTCATCTGCAAAATCAAAGTAAATACATCACTAGTACTGGGAATATAAGAATTCATAGCAGAAGAAGATGGAGGTTTAGAGTTAGTAGGAGTTTGTCTCTTTTCAGCATTCTTCTGGAATCCTGCCGGTGGAGGAGGCAGAGTGTTCTGAGACGAGGTGACTGCAGACATCGCCGTGGACATGTTTTTCAATGATGAAGCCATGTAATTCTTTGAAATGATTTCGAACAGAGAGTTTTCTTATGAATGAAGCACCAATTGCCCCACGGTGGGCGCCAAACTGTTTTGGTCAAAAATCACACAAGGATAATGCAACCAAACTTTATGTAAATGGGGTATGATGCTTGGTTTGTAGAAAAAGTAAAGGATCACTTCAATGAGAAATATGCAAAGACACGATGATTTATACGAGGAAAAAGCCCTTGATCAATGCATGATCTCCGGCATAGAAAACCTCGGGTGATGGCAACTACCGATCACCAAACTTCAATATCAGATAAAATGGTTACAACTTTGGATGATAATGAGCTGAATACAAGGATCACTATAGTTTTGAGTGTCTAAGCGTGTGAGAGTTGTGTTGTGTGTTCTTCCGAATGAGGAAGAGTGTTATATATACAAGTGTAGGTGACCTATTTTAGGTAAAAAGACTAATAATCAGCTCATTACCCCTTTAGAAATAAAAGTAAATCTAGCCTAAATTATCGCCCTTAAATCATGCCATGTTTCCATATCCTTCACAACGTCCATCTCCGATTAAGCACATGCCATAGTTGTAAAGACGTGTCCTTTAATTGTGATGCTTAAGAGCGGATCCTGCTAGATGTCCTGCAAAACAACATTAAGTTCAACGAAAGCAACTGTTAGCATGAGGATCCTATGATGGTCCGTGATCCTGATCCTGGAACTCTGCTGAGGATCACTATCTGTCAAAGAAACAAGGATCACTGGTTAGGATCACATGTGAGGATCATGTATTGTAAAAATCCAGCCCCAACACTTTGCATGCCTTTTAGCTGCTGAAAAGGATGTACCACAAATGTCTAATCCTCCGGAAATAAAGTTTATCACTTGTGCATCTCCCGGAGGGGCTGGAGCTTTTTCAGGGATCCTTTCAGGATCCTGAGTCCTTTGTTTTTTTCTTCCCAACAACTCTTTTAAATGCCCCTTGCTCAACAGATATCCAATTTCCTTTCTTAATGCGATGCATTCTTCTGTTAGATGCCCAAAATCCTCGTGGTATGCACACCATTTTGATTTGTCTTTAGCTGCGGCTGGTTTGTCATTTTTTCTGGGCCATCTGGCTTTTTCTCCTAGATTCTGCATTGCAAGGATTAGTTCATGGTTATCAACGGAAAAACAGTATTCAGAAATCGGAAGATAATCCTCATCATCCTTTTCTTGGTCAACAGCATGCACGTTCTGGTTGTCAGTTCTATGTAGGATTTGAATTTGTTGCTTTTGAAAGAGGATCCTTGCTTTTCTTGTTTTGAGGATCCTACTTGTCTCTCCTGGATCCTCTTGTCATCCTCTAGCCGGATGAATCTGAGTGCCCGAGTCCTTAATTCGTCTAGGTTCCTGCATGGTGTCATAACAAGATCATCATAGAACAATGAATCCCTCAGCAATCCCATTTTGAAAGCCTCAACAGCTGTGGCCACATCCAAGTTGGGAATGTCCAAGGATTCTTTACTAAATTTGGTTATATAATCCCTTAATGATTCATTATGACCCTGAGTTATCCTATATAAATCACTAGTCAATCGTTCAAATTTTCTGCTACAAGAAAATTGATTATTGAATAAGTTAACTAAATTAGCAAACGAAGTAATAGAGTAAGGGGGAAGACTTAGTAGCCATTTAAGAGCTGATCCAGTAAGAGTGGATCCAAATCCCTTGCATAGGCATGCTTCCTTTAACCTTTCTGGAATTGGATTGATCTCCATCCTCTCCCTGTATTGTGCTATGTGTTCCTCAGGATCCGTTGTACCATCATACAGCTTCATAGTTGGAATATGGAATCTTTTGGGTATCTCAGCATCACAAATTGGTGGTGCAAAACGAGATAACTTATGGCTTCCATCTGCAATCTCCGGGATAGGTTTGACTACCCCTGGAACACTTGAAATCATATCCTTCAGTTTCTGCAGTTCTCTGGCCATAGCATGGTTGATACCTGTATCCTGCATGAATCCATGGTTAGTGGTAAGAGAATTATTAAAAGTGTTACCTCCCATCGGGTTCAAGTTAGGAACATTGGATGTGAATCCGTATTGCTGGGATTCTGGGATAATGGAGGGACCAGTGGAAGCAATGGTCTGCATTGGAATAAAATCTCCTTGATGGACATCTGAACTTCCTGTTTGCAAATTCTTCGAGGATCCCGGTATCTGGAGGGATCCTTGAAACTGGGATGATCCTGGAATGAGAAAGGATCCTTGACCCTGGGATAATACTGGAACAAAGGAGGATCCTTGAACCTGGGATGATCCTGGAATAAAGGAGGATCCTTGAAATTGTTGCGCTCCTGAGTAGGCTCCTGAATTCATGAAGGATCCCATATGCTGAGTATAGGATCCTGCCGGCTGGAAATATGATCCTGATGCCTGAGTCACTGTTGATGAGCCGAAATGTACTCCTCTTGATCCACCCACATGTTGAATGTCTGGGATCTCTGATGGCTGAGAAGTAATCATCGGAGTATCAAAATTCAAAGATTTTGGCATCAGTGGGGAATGATCCTCTGCCGTTTTCTTTTGTCTTTTGAGATCTCTGATTTCCTTGAGGATCCTGTCATTAGTTTCATCCTGCTGCTGCATACGATCCCTCATCTGCAAAATCAAAGTAAATATATCACTAGTACTGGGAGCAGAAGAAGTTAGAGCAGAAGAAGATGAAGGTTTAGAGAAAATAGGAGTTGGTCTCTTCTCAGCATTTTTCTGAGATCCAGCTGGTGGTGGCGGCAATGGTGGAGTGCCCTGAGATGAGTTGACTGCAGACATCGCTGTGGAGGTATTCTTCAACGATGAAGCCATGCAACGCTCCGGAATGATCACCAACAGAAAAACTTTCTTATGATTGAAGCACCAATTGCCCCACGGTGGGCGCCAAACTGTTTTGGTTAAAAATCACACAAGGATAATGCAACCAAACTCTTTGTAAACGGGGAATGATGCTTGGTATGATGAACAAAGATAAGGATCACTTAAATGAAAATTGCACAAGTGACACAAGGATTTATACGAGGAAAAAGCCCTTGATCAATGAATGATCTCCGGCATAAAAAACCTCGGGTGATGGAAACTACCGATCACCAAACTTCAATATAACAAACAACGTTTACAACTTTGGATGGTAACGAGCTAGGTACAAGGATCACTATAGTATCGTATGCTAGAGCGTGTGAGAAATGTGTTGTGTCTGCCGAATGCTATAGAGTGCCCTTTATATAAGTGTGTGTGGTCGTATTTTAGGCAAGTCACCTAACTACTAGCTCGTTACCCCTTTAGGAATATAAGTAAATTTAGCCTAACTAATTGCCCATAAATTGTGCTAAGTTTCCATATTCTCCATAACGTCCATTTTTGGTTATGCATGTGCGAAATTAGCGTGACAGATTCCTTGATAACGTTGCTAAGACCAGGTCCAACTTGTAATTCTTGCAAAACAACATTAAATTCAAAGAGAACAATCGTTAGTATGAGGATCCTTAGGATGATCCATGATCCTGATCCTGAAGCTCTTCTGAGGATCACTATTTGCCAAAGAAACAAGGATCACTTATTAGGATATCATGTAAGGATCACAGGTCATTAAAATCCTGCCCTAACAATAGGCACTTAATTTTACCAACCACTTAGCCATTCTACCCGACATCTCCGGTTTCCTAAGCACATTCTTAATAGGATAATTAGTTTTAACATGAATCCTTTGTGTTTCAAAATAATGTCTAAGCTTTGTTGATGCCATTACTAGAGCCAGTATTAACTTTTCTAGGTGAGAATATCTAGTTTCAGCATTTAACAAACTTTTGCTAACATAATAAACAGGATACTGCTGACCTTCGTGATCCTTTACGAGTACTGCACTTACTGCATTCCCTGATACTGCAAGATACAGGGATAATGGTTCACCATCCTCAGGCTTCATCAATAGAGGCGCGGTTGAGAGATACTGCTTCAAATCCTGCAGGGCTGCTTCATGCTTCTCACCCCATTCAAATTTCTTATTCTTTTTCAGGATATCATAGAATTCTCTACATTTTTCCGAGGATCTTGAAATAAATCTATTCAAGGCTGCCACTCGTCTTGTTAACCGCTGAACATCCTTCATATTCGAGGGTGACTTTATGTCCAAGATAGCTTTTATCTGCTCCGGGCTTGCCTCTATCCCTCTTTTTGTCACCATGTATCCTAAAAACTTTCCTACCCCCACTCCAAAATGGCACTTTGCAGGATTAAGTTTCATATTATACTGGTCCAGGATATCGAATGCTCCTTTAATATCCTGGAGATGATCCTCAGCCTTCTTGGATTTGACCACCATATCATCAATGTACACCTCCATGGTGTCCCCCAGTTTGTCTTTAAACATCATGTTCACCAATCTCTGGTACGTTGCACCTGCATTTTTCAAACCGAAAGGCATAGCAGTATAACAGTAAATACCTGTTGGTGTCATGAAAGCAGTATCCTCCTGGTCTGAAGGTTCCATTTGAATCTGCTGGAATCCTGAGGATGCATCCATGAAGGTCAACATTTCATGACCGGCAGTGGCATCCACCATCGAGTCTATATGAGGCAGAGGGAATGGGTCTTTTGGACAAGCTTTGTTCAGGTCTGTGTAGTCTACACAGACTCTCCATTTCCCATTCTTCTTTTCAACCACTACCACATTTGCTAGCCATCTAGGGAATTTGACTTCTCTGATCATCCTGGACTTCAATAATCTTTCAACTTCCTCTTGGATAATTGCATTCCGCTCAGGGGCGAATTTCCTTCTCTTTTGTTGTATAGGCTTGAATGACCTATCAATTCCAAGCTTGTGAGTAATAATGTCTTTGGATATACCTATCATATCCTCATGCTTCCATGCGAATGTTGACATCCTGCATTTCAAAAAGTTAGTTAATTGCTCTTCAATATCCTGAGGGATATTGGTCCCTACGAGCACCGAGATATCAGGATTATCCTGATCCAGGATAACTTTCTTCACATCCTGCTCCGGATTCTCCACGATATCCTGGGCCCGCATCTTTAATTGCTATGCTGCACTTGGTTTGGTCGAGGATTTCATTGAGGATGAGTAACATTCTTTCGCCTCTTGCTGATCACTATCGACTTTGACAACTCCCCAAGGGGTAGGGATCTTGATGCATTGGTGATATGTTGATGGTACGGCCTTCATATCGTGAATCCACGGTCTTCCCAGTATGATTTTATAGCAGGATAGAGAATCCATCACACAGAAACGTTGTATCGAGTTGACTCCTTCAACATATACCGGCAGCTTTATCTCTCCCACCGTGTTCCTAGCTTCTCCACTGAAACCAACGAGCACAGTAGACTTCGAAGTAATATCCATCGGAGACACATTCATTCTCTACAGAGTCTCCAGTTGGATTATATTGACGGAACTGCCATTATCAACTAGTATCCTGCGTACAAAATGGTTAGCCACATATAACGTTATTACCAGAGCATCATGATGAGGATCCTGGACAGTATCCCTGTCATCAGCATCAAACGTGATCATTTTGTCAGTTGTGAGGGTAGTCATCCTAATAGGTTTGTCTCCCCTCTCAGCCTTAGCTTCTTTTGCATGTCTTTTCGCCGTTGAATACGAAGTCCCACAAATGTCGGATCCTCCCGAAATAAAGTTGATTATCTTGGCATCCGCGGGAGGTGAGGCTGCTCGTTCAGGATCCTTCTCAGTATCCTGACCTTTATTCTTCTTTCTTCCCAAGAAATCTTTTAAATACCCCTTGCTCAGAAGATAGCTTATTTCCTTCCTCAAGGCAATGCAATCCTCCGTGATATGTCCGAAATCCTCATGGAATGCACACCATTTGGATTTATCTTTCCAATCAGCTTTTTGTTGATTCTTCCGGGGCCACCTGGCTTTATCTCCCAAACCCTACATAGCATACATTAGTTCAGGTATATTAACAGAAAAACAATATTCGGATAATTCAGGATATTCTTCAGGATCCTCGTCTTCGATATCGTTCACTCTCTTGTTATCATTTCTGCCATATGGTTTGGAGCGGTATGGCTTGTACGAGGATTCTGACTTCCTGTTAGTCGACTCGTATGTTGAGGATGCATTCATCCTTTCTTGCATTTTCTTGTCGTCCTCCAATCGAATATATCTTAGAGCCCTGTTACGAGCCTCGTTGAGATTCCTGCAGGGATTCATTACAAGATCCTGATAAAACTGAGAGTCCTTTTGCAACCCCATCTTGAAAGCTTGCACGGCTGTTGCAACATCAAGATGTGGGATATCCAAGGATTCTCGACTGAATTTGTTCACGTAATCCCTCAAGGATTCCTGAGGCCCTTGAGTTATCCTGTAAAGATCACTGGTTAGTTTTTCAAAACTCCGACTGCAAGAAAATTGACTGTTAAATAAATTCACTAAGTGGGCAAATGATGTAATCGAATGCGGATGAACATTTAACAGCCATTTTAAGGCTGATCCTGTCAGAGTAGAACCGAAACCCTTGCACAGGCAAGCTTCCTTGAGATCTGGAGGGATAGGGTTGATCTCCATCCTTTCCCTATATTGGGCAATATGCTCTTCAGGATCCGTGGTTCCATCGTAAAGCTTCATGTTTGGAGTCTGAAATCTTTTTAGGATTTCAGCATCACATATAGGACGTACGAACCGAGATATTCTATGGCTATCCTGGGATACTTCAGGAATTGGCTGCACCACCCCAGGTACACTGGATATCATATCCTTTAGCTTCTGAAGCTCCCTAGATAATTCTGACGTTACAGCTGTATCCTGTAAAGATCCAACACTGTTAGTGGCAATAGCATTATTATTATTAGATACGTTACCAGTCGGAGGATTCTGCCCATATCCTGAAGCATATCCTGAGCTCCTCACGGTTGACATCCTAACCGAGGAGGGTATTTCAGGAGTATGATTCTGAGGAAGGTTGGGCACAATATTCCCCCTATTATCCTCAGTATACACAGCTGAACTAAATTTCAAAGTTCTGGGCTGTAGTGGAGTGACGATATCCTTAGCAGATCTGCTCGAGCCGGACTTCAGGAGTTGTATCTCCCTCAACAGCATCTGGTTTGTTTCCTGTTGCTGCCTCATTTGTTCTTGCACACTCCCAAATAAGGTTAGAATTTCATCATTAGAAGCCAAAATCGGAGCAGATCCCTAAACATTCCGAGTAGGGATAATGTCCTGAGGTTGCGAAGAAGATTGCATCCTTAGAGGAGGTGGTGGAAGCACCGGACCAGTAGTAGCAGAAGTTGTAGCAGACACAGTGGAGGAGCTCATGTTTGATCTCAAGGCCATTGTAAACAACGTGGCAAAAAGTTTTGAAAACAGAAAGCCGATTAGCGATTTCACAAAAAAATTTAGTAAAGAGAGCACCACTTGCCCCACGGTGGGCACCAAATTGTTTTGGTCAAAAATTACCTAAGTAATTAAGTGATCAAATTAGTTTTGTGAGGTACTGTGCTAAAAGAATATGTTCAAAAATGAGTTAATTAAGTTCTTTGCGAAAGACAGTTTCAGGATACGGCTCAGGATATCGAGCTGTATCTATGATCAAACAATGAGCAAAAAGTAAATGGGTGACACGAGATGTACGAGGAAAGCCCTTGATCAATCTAGATCTCCGGCACAAAACCTCGGGAGCTGACAATCGCAGCTGCCTTGTTCTTGTTATTACTTCAAACTTCAGGATACAGTGCAGGATGTGGTGCGGATCGACTAAGTGTTACAATATGATTTGGGTACAAGTGTAGTGATTGCAGTAAGCTAGAGAGTGAAGGTGTACGAGAGTGTTCGTGAAAAATTATGTGTCTTAAACTGATTCGCCCCCATCTATTTATAGTAAAGATAAAATAACAAACTATCCTAAACTCCCGGGATCCAGTGAATATTCCCACTCGAACGTTGAGGACCAAGTCTTTCGGGTTCAACGGCTTCCTCACAACGAATTCGCCCGAGTCTTAAGGAGAAGAAGTCCTGATGACCGTTAGTAACTTGCAGCCATTAACCTGCACGTGTTTAATTCACTCAACCTCAAGATATCGCCCAGGATGTTAGCAATATCCTCGTCCAGCATCCTGGTCACAAATAAACAATTAAAAGCGGGATATTAGCAATATCGCCGTACCTTACAAGACCATCACCTTTTCTACTTAGATTCGCTTATGTGTCCCCTATATATAGACTTGGTGGGTTCGCTTATATGAACATAACCATATAAGCGAACCTACATCATGTCATATAAGCGGATCTCTTCTCTAGTTGTCCAAATAAGCGGACCTCCTATCATATGACCATATAAGCGAACCTAACACACTAAACACATACAATTTCCTGATTTCTCGTTCAATAAACCCTAAAATAACATTCTAAGACAAAGACTTGATTCAAGACGAAATCAACAGATGAAGTGCACCAACATAAGTAGGTAGTGGATTATCTATTTTAGTTGATTTTTTTTCAAACTACACGTGTGTATATATATATATATATATATATATATATTATTACTATTGTTACTAGGGGTTCATCCAGTACTGCATATTTCGCTCGTCGTATTTCCAAACGAGCTTCTCCACTATTTTCTGTATTCTTTCTCCTTCATCCACTAACTCCTCACCAAAAGTGCGGAGTTCCTTCACGTTTTCGGTACTCATAGGTGATGGTGGTGTGGGTATTGGGTCAGGGTACGGTGGTACGGGTTCTCTATATGGATATGGGTTTTCTAGTATTTCCCGAACATACTGATCAGCATCCCAATATGGATCTAGAGGGTCAGGATTGGGGTATGGTGCTATAGGGTTTGGTATGGGTTCCTTTGATGGGTAGAGTTCTCGATAATCCCTGTGTTCATTCTCCCATGGGTCATAATGTCACACCCCGACCACGTAGGACAACAAACCGTGGCGGAAACATCGGGGAGTGTTGTAACAGAAGCAATCGTTTCACGACCATGGATACAAAAAGTGTTTCGTTTTATTGATAATATTAAGCATTGCATTGTCTTAACATAGAATAAACAAGTTTTATATTGTCTATCATAGTTATTATGTCACTAAGGCCTCGTCCAGATCCTATGTGACGCATGCATCCTAGTAGTCATTCAAGCATCAACACCTGAAACATATGTAAAAACTTAGTCAGCAAAGAAATGCTGGCGAGTACATAGGTTTTATAGGAGTGTCGAATTCATGGCTAGTTTAAGTGTTGCAATACTTTATTAAAAACTTTGTTTTGAAAAGAGTATAATATTGCAACTTAATTGACCAACTCGAATCAAGTGGGTTATAGTTTATAAAACCTCGTAGCCATGATTCTTAACCCAAAAACCTTTCCTTTTGAACACCAACTTGTAAAACATCTTGTAAAAACTCGTTAAAAACTCGTATAGTTTATATCTCTTAGAAAACATCGTTGTGTGATATCGTTTCAAAATCGTTTACCCAAGTGAACTAAATAACGCCACGATATGTAATATGATGAAAACACTTATATATAAGAAGTACCATCGGCGTATCTACCATGTTTTCACCATATTACACCCGTCTCGTTATCTAAACACTTAACCAAAAACCAATCGCTTATCGAAATCGGTTAACATCGTATCCAAGTCGTTCCCAAATCGTTTACTCGTTTCACCTCGTGTATCTCGTTTCAAATCGTTTAACTCGTCTCAAAATCGTATTCGTTTTAATAGTGAACTACTTTTGGTCGTCTCGCTAATAACATTCAAACCTGAGTGACTCGATTATTGTTCAACTCGTTTTCGCATTAACAAACCTCCAAAGGGTAAGTTAAAAATTATCAGATTCAGTCGTTACCCACAACCCCCACACATAACCATGGGTGTAGTGCAATAACGGGATTTGTCAGATCCTATGGTACCATAACCTAATACTGGTCGGCTTGATCAATGTTAATGAATGTCATTCGTTATGTAATTACAACCAACAAGTCGTGTACACCTCATCGAAATCGTTATTAGTTTTGTATAAACCACCTTAATCGTTTTTGAAACCATCGTGAAAACATCGAAATCGTTATCAGTTTTGTATAAACCACCTTAATCGTTTTTGAAACCATCGTGAAAACATCGAAATCGTTTTGATACATATGAATCACCCCAAAACAATTGAAAACAGTAAAATAGGGGAACTATGTACTCACCTTGGGTGCGTTTTTAAATGTTAACACAATCCCTCAAATTGTTTATGCGTCCTAAATAAAGTAAGGATGATTTTAATAATCAAAATTCACATAAATACCGAAGTTTCTCCGATACTTAGAATTTTCACATAACTTTGAGTTTTCTCGAAAAGTTATTATTTTTGATTATTTTGGTGTATTTGTATATATACCTATACTCAAGCGTAATACACATAATCTTGTCAACACTAACACATCATCATACACATATTGTAAAACACATAGCACATTGTGACACATTAAATTTACTTATGAACAACCCATTCTAGTTATGTTGAAAAACACTTATTTTAGCGTTTCGGTAACATTTTTGGACGTCGGAAGCCACGTATGACTAAACGAACACCAAGTAAACTTAATATAAGTTAAGATACTTATTTTTTTTACTAAAATATCAGTTTGGTTACTGATCAAAAACAGTTTAATAAAAATCCTCCGAAAAGGCGATTTTTAACCGTTTTACCGCATAGTTTTGCATCAAACGTTACCCGAACCATCCCAAATCGAAACGAATTGAAATTTTGACACAACCCATGTTATTTGCTGAATAAAATAATGGTTATACTCACAATAGTGCAGGTCTTAAATAGAGCATATAAATCATGCAAATTTCACATATTTTATCACTTTTTAAGCTATATGTACAACATGCAATGCTACCAAACCTATGTCAAAGTTTTATGCCATTATATTACACCAAAAAAATGTTATTTTTAGTGCTTGTAACCTGATCTAAAACAGTTTTTGTCATATAACCATTTTTCATCATCTTTTGAGCTTTAAATCGACATATTCCTTCATGTACAAGTGCCTAAATCATACTATCATAACATCAACATTTTATGTTAATCTAAATGCATCAAATATATGATATATTCAGATTTATTTGCTGATGTATTTAAGCATTTAACATATCATACATAGATCATCAATCACTTGCATTTAAACTATTATTCAAGAACATGCAACAACATAAACAAGTATTTAACAAGAAATCGAACTTCAAGGCTCATACACACACATATATATGTACGGTTATACATACATATATATCACCACCATTTTTTATTTGTTTCAAGACCCATTTCTTTTAGATTTCAAGTTTAGTGAAAATTCCAAGATTAAAAAGAACTTCAAATCATCAAGAACAACCAAGAATCAAAAGTATGATTTTTTTAAAAAAAATAAATGTTATACCTTCAAGATTCAAGTAGGTTATGGGATGAGATTTTTGATGATAGAAAGCTTGAAATTACTTGAAATCACCTTGGAAACTCCTTTGGATCTTCACACCAACTTGAAACTAGCTAGAAGGGTGTTGAATATGAAGAACAAAGTTTGAAGGTATGAATATGGTGAGAGAGAGGGAGTGGACGGTTTGGGGAAGGGAAGAGAAGAGAAGGTGTAGTTTGAGTGTTGTGTGAGGTGAAGTGTGAAGCAGGGTTGTGTATATATATGCCATAATCTAAATCAAATCTTTCAAGATCACAAGATCTTAAAATATCTTGAGATATCCAAGAAAGATCATGGAAATATAGTGCAAGATTTGGGAAATATTTGGTGGGCCACACATATATATGTGACCGTAAATGTATATGGGGGAGGGGTTTAGAGTGCAACTTTGATGGTATATTAGATAAAAACAGGTGTTTAACTGGATACCGGGTATTTTATCTAGCGTTTAAATCCCGGTTTATGGCGTTCTAAATTATTTTTATTATTCTATAAAAATAATCTTGCCAAAACATTACTGAAATAAATTTCAGTTGTCAAGACTGGCTGCGTTGTCCGCGTTTCGCAGTAAAAGCACTGTGTCGCGTAGAAACACGCGGTACGTGCTTAAACTTGGAAAATAACGTTTTTAAGCGTTTTAATTTATTTTTCAACACGAACCTGATTAAAATAAGATTTTAATCATAACAGAATATTTGTGGGATTTAAATATTATCCGGGCGGTCACCAACGTTCGTTTCGCAGTTTTGTCGCAATTAGTTCTTTAGTTCAAATAAACATGTTTTCGCCATACCGAATCCTTCGAAACTTACTTCTAAGTAATGTAAGGGATATTTAGGGTATGTTTGGCTTACGTCACAATTCCGGAATGTAGGTCGCGTTAAACTGATTGCGTTTAAGCACCAGTTTGCGTATAACCTTCCAGAAAGTGATTTAAAGTTTGAAGTCGAAATCGAATCAAATTGTAAAATTGTCAAACACAAATACACATATATTAACACTAAAGCACATTGTTTTATTGACAATCACCATTGTTTTACATCATACAGAGATTACAGAACACAGATGTCACAGTCTCCCATACTTAAGGAAATTTCGTCCCGAAATTTTATTTAGAGGAAACTTGTGAAGCTTGAAACATGAAGTCGAAAAGATAAAACAACACCGGTTAGGGTTCCGAACTTCTAGTAACTTTAAATAACATTATGCTTGCAAGGCAAGAGGGAAACTTATATACAAGTATATGAAGCGTCATTGGTGCGTCCACCGTACCTTCATTACATTGTTCACATTTCGTTATTGTTGTCACTATTGGTTCTTACACATGATAAATCTTACTGTGGTTTCTGTGCACTGAATTTTTATAATTATGTACGCGTCCATAATTACGTCATCCTTGCATAGTCCACACAGTGCATTTAATAATGTGTAGGGGAAAAACCATGTGAATGAACCTGTGATGAGTGTGACTGGGCCACCATAGGGTCCTTTCAGCTGTATCATCACATGCCACTCTTAACCAGATTCTGAATCAATCTTTAACTAGACCACTCAAGGGTCTATTTTCGAATCATGGAATTATACTCTTATACAATTATCAACTTGGGTCATGTCTCATTTATTTAAAAGACACACCCTTTATTTCATTTTACTAACACCCTTTCATTTTGTATGTATTATGATATAATACGAAAAACTAACTACATGCTTTTTTGTACGTAACCATCATGTCCACAGAACACAAACACACCGGTTAAGTTTTCTTATTGATAACAAGGCACCATCGCATCTACATGCCTTTTCAAATTGTTTCAAGATAAAAACTGCCACCGTTTCACATAATTAATAGCACCGGCACACCGCATATCAAATCAAATAATAAATATAAACAACAATTATCAAAACTCTAAACGACCGGAAGTCGTTAAAAACAAACGTCCAATAAAACTTTTCAAAAAGCGTCATGACAGTTGAGAATCAAAGAGACGCGTCTCCTCTCCGACCACTATTTCCCCATCGTCCACCTTTTCACACCCTATATAGCCCTCACCGATCGATCTAAACATTTACAATTATTTCTTAGTAAGTTTAGACGGTTACGGACAAGGAATGGGCCACAAAACACCAACGTTTTTTATATGGCGGTGGCGTGGTGGTGGAGTGACGGTTACGGAGAAGTAGGTTAGAGACGGACGGGATCGATGGTGGTGGCCGTGATGGATGTTGAAGAGTTTAGCGTGAGATAGAGGAAACAAGAGATTCGTTGTTACAAAAAAAATGTGCGGCGGTGGTTCGGTGATGGTGTTGTTGTGGCGGTGGTTCGGTGGTGGTGTTGTGGAGACGGTGGTGGTGTTGTGGTAGCGACGGCTTGATGATTGGGATGGCCATTTTTGTGGTATGTTTGTTGAGGGTGAGTGTACATTATTATCCTATACTATAATAGTATAAGAAAAGTATAAGAAATCTGAGAATACCAGTTTTTTTTTTTTTTTAATTTGGAAGAGTGAAGATATAAGAGTTTTGATTCTGAAAGATTGAATTTGGATGGTATAATGTGGTGGTATTTGTTTATAGTTTTGCTTTATTCACTGTTTTACCATTTACCATTCTTCAAATATATTGATTCAAAATCCTGTTACAATTTCATATATGCAAAGCCATATTTAATAAAAGTGGTATAACACTATTTCTTCTATCCTTTAGAAAATGGCAATGAGACTCTTTTGCGGTTGAAAATTGTAAGTTGTATGTGTTTCTAATGTACAATTTGTATGTAATATATTTTAAATAATCGTGTTTCATGCTACATACAACTTATGGTTTTAATAATGTTTCTAATAAAAAGTTTATGTATTTGTTCTATAGTTCTTTTATATGTTTTATAGTTTTTTCTATAATGGCTTATGAAAAATGACATTTCTATAATGGGATAATTTGAAACCAACTTCATCCACAGAATAATTTAAAATATGGTAAATTAAAGTCAATCTTTTACATAAGCAAGTATCGTTTTGATTTTGACTGGTTTTAATTTGTTATTATGGTGTAAGGGGCACCTTCGGTGACCCAAGTCACTAAGGGGAACACCGCCGCCATCACTTAGGTGAGTGGTTTGGGGGAATGAAATCGGTGGGAAGTCACCGAAGAGAGGGAGGAGAAGGACCAATGAATTTTTTTTTTTTTTTTAATAAAAAACCAAGTCACCTAAGAGGGGAGTGCCGCCATCAATTTCGTGTGTTAGGGGAGTTTAAGAGGGGAGTTGACGTGGCACACGAGGATTGGTTATGCGTATGAGAGGGGACTCCTCTCTTAGAGGAGTGCCCCTTACACCCTTAGTTAGGTAAAAACAACATTGATTAATTTGGTTGTGCCTAAAGGTCTAAATTAGATTGTGTGTTTTAGGATTATCCTATTCCTTAAACACTTTATGTATTTTAAAGTAAAATAGTTGAGTGTGGTATTATAGAACGGGGATAAAGTAAAATGAAAAAAAAAAAAAAACTGTTTCCTTGAAATTATGGTTTCATATAGTGATACTAAAATTAAGATATTTGCATAAAAGTAATTAATATTCCGCTGCAACGCGCGGGTCAACGTCAACTTGTTGTACTATATAATCCAAGGGTCTTAACTACCACCTAGAAACCCATTAAGGATTTAAGATAGTACCTTTTGATATCCTATTATGAATCCCTTATATGAGGATATGGAAGATTCTATGAGGATTTGGATAACGAAAAATCGGATCTCATAATAAAAGAGAACACCTAAACACACAATCGCATTAATCGTTTAACTTGACCTTTAATTTGTTATCTTTGGACACGGGTATTTGAAGCATTCCAGGGATCTAATCAGGGCTCCGATTTGAAATTCCATGGGCTTGCGTCCCAAATCTGCATAACTCTTTTGACGGCTTCTAGCGGTCATAAGATTATCGCGGATTTTCTTGATTTTGTCCGTTGTTTCCAGAACGAGCTCAGGTCCAGTAAGCTGAGCTTTACCGGCCTCGTTCCAACAGACAGGTGAACGACATTCTCGACCGTAGAGAGCTTCGAATGGTGCCATTTAATGCTAGCATGATAACTATTGTTGTAAGAGAACTCGATCATTGGCAGATGAGAATCCCAATTACCACCAAAATCTATCACGCATGCTCTAAGCATATCCTCCAAAGTTCGAATTGTCCTCTCGGATTGACCATCTGTTTGGGGATGATAAGCAGTGCTTAGATTTAGTTGGGTTCCCATAGCAGATTGCATGGTTTTCCAGAAATGAGATGAAAATCGAGCATCACGATCAGAAATGATATCCAAAGGAACATCATGTCGTGAAACAATCTCATCAACATAAATCTTTGCAAGTTTATCAGCAGATAGGTCCTCGCGAATCGGGAGAAAATGAGCTGACTTTGTTAATCGATCGATAACAACCCAGATAGCATCATGACCTTTAGAAGTACGCGGTAGCTTAGTGATGAGATCCATCGCAATGCTCTCCCACTTCCAAACCGGTATCTCTGGTTGTACAAGCAAACCAGAAGGTCGTTGATGTTCAGCCTTGACTTTAAGACAAGTTAGGCATTTCGATACGTACAAGGCAACATCTTTCTTCATACCAGGCCACCAGAACTTAGTACGAAGATCCTTGTACATTTTATCAGCACCAGGATGGATAGAATATCGGGACTTGTGAGATTCGTCCATCACTAGGGTGCGGAGATCGTCTTATTTCGGGACCCACAAACGATCCTTGAAATAAAGCAAACCATCGCTTTTTGCCTCGAGTTTAAGCTCAAGCTGATGTGGTAATTCCATAACCATCAACTTCTGTGAAACACAAAATTGCTGAGCTTGAAGAACACGAGATTGAAGATCAGATAGTGTTTGAACGGAATGAAGCTTGACTCGCTCTTTTCGACTAAGCGCGTCGGCCACGACATTCGCCTTACCAGGATGGTAGCGAATTTCGCAATCGTAATCATTCAAGAGTTCAACCCAGCGTCGTTGCCTCATGTTCAACTCTTTCTGATTAAGAATATGCTGAAGACTTTTGTGGTCTGTGGAAACCACACACTTCGTTCCATAGAGGTAGTGTCTCCAGATCTTAAGCGCGAAAACCACAGCTCCTAACTCGAGATCATGAGTCGTAGTTCTTCTCGTGGATTTTCAGCTGTCGAGATGCATATGCAATAACTTTACCTCGTTGCATGAGTACGCAACCAAGGCCTAAGTTGGATGCATCGCAATAGACAACGAAATCATCGTTTCCCTCGGGCAGAGATAGAACAGGAGCATTACATAATTTCTGCTTCAGCGTTTGGAATGTTTCTTCTTGCTTGGGTCCCCACTCAAAAGGCTTATTCTTCTGAGTCAAAGCTGTGAGTGGAACCGCAATCTTCGAGAAATTAGAAATGAATCGACGATAATAACCAGCAAGACCTAGAAAAGATCGAATCTCTGTAGGTGTTGTTGGCGTACTCCAATCCTTAATAGCAACAATCTTGGATGGATCCACATGAATACCCTGCTCGTTGACTATATGACCTAGAAACTGAACTTCTTTAAGCCAGAATTCACACTTGGAGAATTTAGCGAAAAGTTGTTCCTTCTTAAGGAGTTCCAACGTTAAGCGAAGGTGTTGCTCGTGATCGGCTCGAGTCTTCGAATAAATGAGGATATCGTCGATGAACACAATAATGAACTTATCTAAATAAGGTTTACAGACCCTATTCATTAAGTCCATAACGATAGCTGGAGCATTCGTCAAGCCAAAAGGCATGACTGTGAACTCGTAATGCCCATATCTCGTGTGGAAAGCAGTTTTGGGAATATCTTCTTCGGGAACACGAAGTTGATGATACCCAGAACGCAGATCGATCTCAGAAAAACATGAAGCACCTTGCAGCTGGTCAAAGAGATCATCAATTCGAGGTAGGGGATATTGATTCTTGATGGTAAGCTTAATAAGCTCACGATAATCGATACATATTCGAAAAGACCCATCTTTCTTTTTCACGAAGAGGACCGGAGCTCCCCAAGGTGAATAACTCAGACGGATGAATCCTTTATCAGATAATTCTTGAAGCTGTTTCGATAACTCTTGCATTTCTAATGGTGCAAGACGATAAGGTGCTTTCGCAATCGGGTTGGCATAGGTACAAGGTCGATATGAAACTCAACTTGACGAACTGGAGGCAAACCAGGCAGTTCATCGGGAAACACCTCTGGATAATCCCGAACAATCGGAATATCCTGGATACTCTTACTCTCGCCTTTCTCCTCGGTGATATGTGCCAGGAAAGCAACATATCCTTTTCGCAAATAACTTTGAGCCTTCGTACACGACATAAGCTTCAAACCGCCAGATGGCTTCTCTCCACGAACTTCCAAAACATCGCCAGACGGAAGAGGAATACGAACAATTCTATCGAAACAAACCACCTCAGCGTGGTGTTTGGTCAACCAATCCATTCCAACGATGACGTCGAAGCTCCCAAGTTGCATCAGCGTGAGGTCGATGGGAAAAAAGATGGTTATCAAGGTTTAACTGACAATCACGAATAACATATTCGAGCACAAGGGGTTTACTAGTAGCAACTTCGACAAATAAGGGTTTCCTTAGTTTTTTTTTTTTTACCAAGGAATTAAAGTGATTACTTAGGCTGCCAATTTCGTTTCTTAGAATGAAACGAGCACTTAGCATCTTCGAGGAAAGCATGAGCGATCATATGAACAAGAGGACTACACATACGGTTCTTTTGGTGTGAGTATCATAGGGTATGCCATACACACATGCAACTATATTTGTACATCGGAATTGCAAATAGAGATTTATTTATAAACAAAAATCGATTGTTTCCGAGTTCAAAGGAAAACACTAGAAACATAACATGAGATTCAGATCATTCAAAGCAGCAGCTTCTTCTAATCGGCCCAATGCTCATCCTTGGGTCGGACAAACCTTGGGCATTTGTTCCTGAAATGACCCATTTCGCCACAGTTGTAGCAAGTACCAGGCGGAAAACGAGCTCGTGCTGGATTTGCTTGAATAACAGTAGGATTTGCAACAGTTTTATTTCGGATCGCATAGCGACATGTTTTGACCAAATGTCCCCATCGTCCACAGTGGGTACATTTGGAACATGGTGTTTGATCTGGATGATGACCATTGCATTGATTGCACAAGGGAGCAGTTCCCAAGTACGGCTTCTTGGCTGGTTGTGCTTCCACATGGCTAGGTTTTGCTTGATTTGGTGTAACGGCTACAGGCTTCTTTGGAGCCTTACGTTTCCTTGACTTTTTTGGAGGCTTGGCTTCTGCTTTCCTTGATGCTTCTTGGGTGGCTTCGTTATTGTGACGAGACATGGCGACAACTAATTCAACAGTCTTCAGGATAACTTCGCCTATTTGCTGGGCAAATTTGTCAGTTTGCACGGACATTTGAATGTCGTTGCAACGATGAGACATTCTAGAGGAAGTGAAAGACATTGGAGAAAACAAGTGAAACGTTATCGGATAATTAAAACAGAACAACAATGCATAAAAGGTGCGATCATATGTTTGTTACTTAAGGCAAACAAACATGATGACGTTTAATCAAAGTAAACGGGTCACATTAATGTATCACCGAAGACATGCTCGCCTATAAGTGAACACTCACCCCAAGAGTTCCCAGGTAAGAGTGACTGGTCCGATACTGCGGATTTGTACGAACACTCTAGCCTTAGACAGAAAACTCAGGGTACAGGCATTCACTCTTCCAGTTTGCACGTGTTCACATTATTTTAACCCAAACTTTGACGAGATTTTGAAAATTCAAAAGGCACTAAGCTAAATATGAATCAAATTGGAAGGGTTCAAGACTATAAAACAGAGGGTTCAAAACCTTGTAATCAATCATCCTAGAACGGATGATTAATTTTCGAAGCAGATTCGGATTTGTGTTCTCGTTGTGGTTATCACCTAAGGATAGGTGACGGTATTGTTTTAAAATCTAAACACAAGTAAGCTTGTGTTAGGGTCCTAAATTTATAGTCTAGGTCAAGCATTACTAATAACCTAATTCCCTATAACCATTGGCTCTGATACCAACTCTTCTGTCACACCCCGACCACGTAGGACAACAAACCGTGGCGGAAACATCGGGGAGTGTTGTAACAGAAGCAATCGTTTCACGACCATGGATACAAAAAGTGTTTCGTTTTATTGATAATATTAAGCATTGCATTGTCTTAACATAGAATAAACAAGTTTTATATTGTCTATCATAGTTATTATGTCACTAAGGCCTCGTCCAGATCCTATGTGACGCATGCATCCTAGTAGTCATTCAAGCATCAACACCTGAAACATATGTAAAAACTTAGTCAGCAAAGAAATGCTGGCGAGTACATAGGTTTTATAGGAGTGTCGAATTCATGGCTAGTTTAAGTGTTGCAATACTTTATTAAAAACTTTGTTTTGAAAAGAGTATAATATTGCAACTTAATTGACCAACTCGAATCAAGTGGGTTATAGTTTATAAAACCTCGTAGCCATGATTCTTAACCCAAAAACCTTTCCTTTTGAACACCAACTTGTAAAACATCTTGTAAAAACTCGTTAAAAACTCGTATAGTATATATCTCTTAGAAAACATCGTTGTGTGATATCGTTTCAAAATCGTTTACCCAAGTGAACTAAATAACGCCACGATATGTAATATGATGAAAACACTTATATATAAGAAGTACCATCGGCGTATCTACCATGTTTTCACCATATTACACCCGTCTCGTTATCTAAACACTTAACCAAAAACCAATCGCTTATCGAAATCGGTTAACATCGTATCCAAGTCGTTCCCAAATCGTTTACTCGTTTCACCTCGTGTATCTCGTTTCAAATCGT
Source organism: Helianthus annuus (assembly GCF_002127325.2). Taxonomy (NCBI): domain Eukaryota; kingdom Viridiplantae; phylum Streptophyta; class Magnoliopsida; order Asterales; family Asteraceae; genus Helianthus; species Helianthus annuus. The sequence continues at coordinate 51,734,678 of NC_035437.2, forward strand.
TTAACTCGTCTCAAAATCGTATTCGTTTTAATAGTGAACTACTTTTGGTCGTCTCGCTAATAACATTCAAACCTGAGTGACTCGATTATTGTTCAACTCGTTTTCGCATTAACAAACCTCCAAAGGGTAAGTTAAAAATTATCAGATTCAGTCGTTACCCACAACCCCCACACATAACCATGGGTGTAGTGCAATAACGGGATTTGTCAGATCCTATGGTACCATAACCTAATACTGGTCGGCTTGATCAATGTTAATGAATGTCATTCGTTATGTAATTACAACCAACAAGTCGTGTACACCTCATCGAAATCGTTATTAGTTTTGTATAAACCACCTTAATCGTTTTTGAAACCATCGTGAAAACATCGAAATCGTTATCAGTTTTGTATAAACCACCTTAATCGTTTTTGAAACCATCGTGAAAACATCGAAATCGTTTTGATACGTATGAATCACCCCAAAACAATTGAAAACAGTAAAATAGGGGAACTATGTACTCACCTTGGGTGCGTTTTTAAATGTTAACACAATCCCTCAAATTGTTTATGCGTCCTAAATAAAGTAAGGATGATTTTAATAATCAAAATTCACATAAATACCGAAGTTTCTCCGATACTTAGAATTTTCACATAACTTTGAGTTTTCTCGAAAAGTTATTATTTTTGATTATTTTGGTGTATTTGTATATATACCTATACTCAAGCGTAATACACATAATCTTGTCAACACTAACACATCATCATACACATATTGTAAAACACATAGCACATTGTGACACATTAAATTTACTTATGAACAACCCATTCTAGTTATGTTGAAAAACACTTATTTTAGCGTTTTGGTAACATTTTTGGACGTCGGAAGCCACGTATGACTAAACGAACACCAAGTAAACTTAATATAAGTTAAGTTACTTATTTTTTTTACTAAAATATCAGTTTGGTTACTGATCAAAAACAGTTTAATAAAAATCCTCCGAAAAGGCGATTTTTAACCGTTTTACCGCATAGTTTTGCATCAAACGTTACCCGAACCATCCCAAATCGAAACGAATTGAAATTTTGACACAACCCATGTTATTTGCTGAATAAAATAATGGTTATACTCACAATAGTGCAGGTCTTAAATAGAGCATATAAATCATGCAAATTTCACATATTTTATCACTTTTTAAGCTATATGTACAACATGCAATGCTACCAAACCTATGTCAAAGTTTTATGCCATTATATTACACCAAAAAAATGTTATTTTTAGTGCTTGTAACCTGATCTAAAACAGTTTTTGTCATATAACCATTTTTCATCATCTTTTGAGCTTTAAATCGACATATTCCTTCATGTACAAGTGCCTAAATCATACTATCATAACATCAACATTTTATGTTAATCTAAATGCATCAAATATATGATATATTCAGATTTATTTGCTGATGTATTTAAGCATTTAACATATCATACATAGATCATCAATCACTTGCATCTAAACTATTATTCAAGAACATGCAACAACATAAACAAGTATTTAACAAGAAATCGAACTTCAAGGCTCATACACACACATATATATGTACGGTTATACATACATATATATCACCACCATTTTTTATTTGTTTCAAGACCCATTTCTTTTAGATTTCAAGTTTAGTGAAAATTCCAAGATTCAAGAGAACTTCAAATCATCAAGAACAACCAAGAATCAAAAGTATGATTTTTAAAAAAAAAATAAATGTTATACCTTCAAGATTCAAGTAGGTTATGGGATGAGATTTTTGATGATAGAAAGCTTGAAATTACTTGAAATCACCTTGGAAACTCCTTTGGATCTTCACACCAACTTGAAACTAGCTAGAAGGGTGTTGAATATGAAGAACAAAGTTTGAAGGTATGAATATGGTGAGAGAGAGGGAGTGGACGGTTTGGGGAAGGGAAGAGAAGAGAAGGTGTAGTTTGAGTGTTGTGTGAGGTGAAGTGTGAAGCAGGGTTGTGTATATATATATGCCATAATCTAAATCAAATCTTTCAAGATCACAAGATCTTAAAATATCTTGAGATATCCAAGAAAGATCATGGAAATATAGTGCAAGATTTGGGAAATATTTGGTGGGTCACACATATATATGTGACCGTAAATGTATATGGGGGAGGGGTTTAGAGTGCAACTTTGATGGTATATTAGATAAAAACAGGTGTTTAACTGGATACCGGGTATTTTATCTAGCGTTTAAATCCCGGTTTATGGCGTTCTAAATTATTTTTATTATTCTATAAAAATAATCTTGCCAAAACATTACTGAAATAAATTTCAGTTGTCAAGACTGGCTGCGTTGTCCGCGTTTCGCAGTAAAAGCACTGTGTCGCGTAGAAACACGCGGTACGTGCTTAAACTTGGAAAATAACGTTTTTAAGCGTTTTAATTTATTTTTCAACACGAACCTGATTAAAATAAGATTTTAATCATAACAGAATATTTGTGGGATTTAAATATTATCCGGGCGGTCACCAACGTTCGTTTCGCAGTTTTGTCGCAATTAGTTCTTTAGTTCAAATAAACATGTTTTCGCCATACCGAATCCTTCGAAACTTACTTCTAAGTAATGTAAGGGATATTTAGGGTATGTTTGGCTTACGTCACAGTTCCGGAATGTAGGTCGCGTTAAACTGATTGCGTTTAAGCACCAGTTTGCGTATAACCTTCCAGAAAGTGATTTAAAGTTTGAAGTCGAAATCGAATCAAATTGTAAAATTGTCAAACACAAATACACATATATTAACACTAAAGCACATTGTTTTATTGACAATCACCATTGTTTTACATCATACAGAGATTACAGAACACAGATGTCACACATAAGCTAGAGGATTTGGTGCGGGGACTCTAGGGATTTCATTTGGGTCGAAGGCGGGTATGGGAATCTGGTCTCCTGGGTTAGGTTCTATTTCCATGGGTTGGGTTGAGAATAGTGGTAATGGCTGTGGTCCAATGATTTTTTCTAAGTTTGGGGCTGCGGCAGTGGTAGCTAGTGTATGAAAGTTGGCCAATCTCCTATTGATTATGTCTTGGGTCTGGGCATTCATTTCCCCGGGTTAGGTTCTATTTCCATGGGTTGGGTTGAGAATAGTGGTAATGGCTGTGGTCCAATGATTTTTTCAAGCGAAATCAACATGGTTTTGATTCCGCTTGAAGTCATTACAAGCGAAATCTGAATACTATAAATAGGTCACATGTCTCTCAAGCGAAATTAGTTAGAACAGTTTCTGAATTCCATACCGAGGTGCTGCCGGTGTGAAGTTTGATTGTAATCGGTGTTATACCAATCCAATCAGTGTTTAAAGTGATATTCAAGCTGTATCTACCTTTGTTTCTTAGTTTCCGCCTCTGAAACTGTTGGATCGTCGTTGACCCTGAATGAGTCGATCAGAAGAGTCGTTTATCTAATTCAAAGGCGGAATCGATGAATCAGACGCTCAAACTAAATATAATGCTTCACTTTATTGATTTTGACAAAGTTTACAACCTGTAAGCAATTCGGCAGCACTTCGTTACAAATTCAGAACCGTTACCAAATGAACACACCAGTGCATTATTTATAGAGTGTGAGGTTCGCCTATTTGAACATGACTTATGAGCGAACTGGAGTGAATGTGAGTGGTTCGCTTATGTGTCAATGCACATAAGAGCAGACCAGTGATGTGTGTGGTTCGCTTATATGGACAATGTCCATATAAGCGGACCTCAATACTAAATCACCATTTCTCGTTTCTCGAACCTCGTGCACACAATATTCTCTCCTATCCTAATCTAATACATGATACAAGATGAAGTCAATAGACGTAGTGCACCAACAGACTCCCCCTCGGATATTGACGAAGTCTTCAGTGACCATTCTCTGTTATGCCACCTCTTCAGTCTTGATCATCTTGCCATCTTGCTCAGATTGTAACAATATAAGTATCCTTCAATCTTTCTCTTTGATCATCTTTACAACTTCATCATCAATAAGCTCCCCCTCTCGTCAAGCTTCAGTGCTTTTAGAGATCGACACCTTGCTTTTCAGCTACAAGCTCTTCAGTCTTCAGACTCCCCCTTAAACTCTGCTCTCTGGATCGTAGTCTGGATTTTTCCTGCAATTGCTCATACTAATGATAAGTATTTAATATTTTAAAAACCATTAACCAGAAACCGTAATCTGGCTCTATCCAATTCTCTATATCACTTCCCCTATCAACAATCTTTACAGATTTTGACAATATAAAGAATCCAACTCCCCCACAAATTATCATTCAAGTTCAAGTTAATGACCTTGAAGATATCACAAATTTGTTTTTGAAGTTTTCTAGAAATTTCAAGTTTCAAATTAATGAACTTGTTTTATTTTCAGAAACACAATCAGCTTACTTAGATTTTGAAACTCAGCAACTCAGACATCGGTTTATCGAAAATAAAGCAGAAATCAAAATCTTTTTATATTTTCTGAAAATATAAAGTTGTAAAGAAATATGTACAAATATATTTACATACAATATTTTTGTTTTGAGTATGCTTCAGAGGATCATATCAGTTTTTGACAAGTCACAAGTACCGTTGAGCTTAAATTCACTTTAAGAATTAAACAATTCACTTAGATTGTCGATATACTGATCCATTTAAATTTTCATACAAATTTCAACTGATTCAAGATACGAATTAGATATTTTAAGAACTTAAACTTATTCATGTGTCCCACCTCTTGAATATACTCCCGTATCCAAATCCCAATATTCAGTCTTACAGGTGAGTATACCACAGATGATATCTGTAAGGGGTTAGATGCGAAACCGTGAGAGCTCAGGTCAGAACTTCCGTTCAGCAGAGAGATGACGGCTCGACTTTTGGTGTGTCCCCTTTAGAGGATCTTTAAGCATTACAACAGCAGCGACTATCAATTTTATTGTTTCATCAGCTTGCTGAGGGCGATGCTGTGTTTCAAGCATTTTGCAGAAAGTATTATTCGGGAACTAGGTCAGTACTTCCATACAGCAGAAGTCCCGGAATAATACCCCAGATATCACTGAGTATAAAGACCTAGTATCTCAGAATAAGGGACCTTTCAAACGAGATTTCAGGGGTTACCTATATATCCAAGTAGTGTTCCCCACGAAATAAGCAAGTGTTTAAATTTAGGTTTATATCCCGAAAAAGTTTACTAAATGTACAAAAACCTATCGGCATATCATCAGTGAGACTGTTTAACTCTATTTAATCATTACAATTCTTTAGCAAACCGTAACTGTCTACTGATGTACTATCATTTCCTCATTTTACGCAAAACTCAAATTTTTGAATTTTATCATGTTTTTGACTTTTTCAAATTTTCTAATGTTTTTGTATTTTCTGACAATACTTCTCCCCCTAAAATGCAAAATCATTAAAGAATTTTGACAAACCGATACTGATAGCTTTGTCTCGCCATCCATTTTCTGCATCTCATGCTCTGTTTTGCAGAAAATATAACGTACCCCCATGATTTACAACCCATTGATTTTGCCCGTTAGAAAACTGTGCTTCAATCTGTGACAGTAATCATGCTTGTTCAGCCGTGAGGGTTTCGGCATAGTCCATCAGCAGTTATTCTAACAAAATTAACCACAACCATCACAAACATCAACCACACGAACAAACAACAAACAAACAAACAACAAACATCACATATTGTTCAAATTTTCACAAAACAACACACAAACTCCCTTTCTGACCAAACCATGGTTCATCTTATTCCTACTCTAGTGCCAGGCTACTCTTATTTGCATTCTGACAATCTTCTGCACCATTGAGTACCTGCACATTCAAGCTTTATCAAATACGCAAACAATTTGACATAAACAAAATTTCAATCAATAAAGATAAATGCCGATTCATGCTTCGCGATAAAGGAAGCTCCGGCAATTCCAACCGTTTAATCAAACATTGTGTCCACCCAAGCCTCATCAGCCTTGGGTGTAACCTTGACTCTTGCAATTTGAATTTTGAAGTTTTCAGCCTTGAGTGGTGGAAAATTTGCGTCATATGCAACTGAAATTGAATCCTCAGAAGTTTTCACCTCAGAAGTCGAACTTATTGTTTCAGTTTTTGCTTTCCAAATTTGCTTTTGTTTCTCATTTTTCATTCCAACTTTTTCATTTTGTATCAAATCAACACGTTTCTTGACAGACCACACTTGACCTTCAGGAATACGTCTTTTGTAAAAATTTGTTTCTTTTTGAACTTTTTGAGTTTGAACACCATTTTTAGGTTTCCAAACCTCTTGAGGTTTTGTCACATTAACAGATGGTCTCCAAGTCTGTGTCGTTCTCAATCTGGGTGTGTGAGAATTCCAGGTCTGTCTAGAATTGAACCTTCTCGGGTTTGATTTCCAATTTTGATTCGAAGCAAACTTGTTTGTGTTGTACCTCCAAGTTTGTTTTGAATCAAATCTGGTTGACTTTTGTCTCACATTCTCAGATTTTTGTTTCTCAGCATCAATCTTTGTTTGATCAACATCCACAGGTTTTAGATTTGGACACTTGCGTGCAAGATGTCCTTTTTTATCACATTTGAAACATGTTCTCATGGACACATCTTTGACCTGTGGTTGTTGCTTTCTCTTTTGTGCTTCAAATTCAGCATTAGACTGCCTCATTTTGAGTTCTTTTTCTTCAGCTAAACTGTTTTCTAGAACAAAACTCATTTTTGCCTGATAATTTGGCACTTCATTTTTCTTTCGATTTTGTTTCTTCTTATAGCCCAACCCAGCTTTCATGTTCTTCTTTTTGACACCCGGTTTGTTATAAAAAGTTTTATGACCTTTACCAGCAAATTTTGAAATTTCAGATTTTTCAATCTCAACCATTTTGAAAACTTGATCAACTTTATCTGAAATCACATTCTGAATCGGGAATACAACATCTAAGAATAATTTGTCTGATCCAATCATGGTATAAACCAATCCCTTTGAATCATCATTCAAATTTTTCTTGGATTTTGTGTTTTTCAGATATCCATCATGAAAGTTTCCCTCATCTTCATCCTGTGATTCAGTTTTACCTGCATCACCCGACTTTTCTTGAAAAACGCTTTCAACAACCTTACCTACCACCTCTGAATCACTGATATCATCAGATTTGGTGTAAGTCACATCGATGTTGTCGGGTAACTGATCAACCATGTTGATTACTTTTTCCACTTTTTCGCTATCATAGAATGTATAATTATTCTCCAACGGTGGTGGAACTTGATGGTATTCAGACCCTTTTCCCTTTTTGTTCTTTTCAGACACTTTCTCATCGGGTGTGATGTTGAAAATTCGTTCCAGAATATATGAAGATGAATGATAGCTTTGCAATTTATTGACCAACTTTTCTTTGTCTGCCAATTCTTGTTTAAGCTTAGCAACATCATCAATATATTGGTTTACCACTCTTTGTTTATCTTCAAATCTAGCTTCAAGAAATTTAGTGTTTCTTTGACAAGCACACAATCTATCATCTAGACTTTTGACTTTACTCTTTAAAGTTTCATACGCTTCTTTTACAGTTTCATATGACAGTTTCATTACATCATATTCTTTTTGCAACTCTTGAATTTTGATGTCTTTTGGAACACATTCGTTGCAAACAACTGAACACTTTTCTTTTAAAACCTTGTTTTCTATTTCAAGATCATCACATTTTTGTTTCAATTTTTCTTTTTCTTGTTTCAAAAACTTTTCAATTTCACTCATCTCATGACATTTTTCTTTGAAAATTTTATTTATTTTAGTAAATTCAATGTCTCTTTTGTTGAGTTTTTCATCTTTCTCAATACAAGCACTGCACGTTTCCATGCATTTCTTGCATTGCTGTTCAGCTTCATTATCAATTTTATCAGAAGTATCAGTTTGAATAATTACCTCAATGACTGGTACTTTGGTTTTCCTCAGTCTTCTGAATCTGATCTTCTTCAGCGACTTGCACTTTGTCTTCAACACCTTCCTCGGCTTTCTTTTCAATCTTGTTCACTTCATTCACAACCTCTTCGACTGTCATCTTCTTTTTCTTCTCCAGACTAGCAAAAATTACTTTCTGAATGCTTTCTTCAACCTGTTGTTTGTACCTTGGATTCTCCCTAAGGCCTTTGCACCACACATCCACAGTAGGAATAGCAGCAACGAGTGCATCAAGGTCAACTGTCTTTGGATCAACAGTTGGGTTTCCTTGAGGATCAACATAGCATCCTTTATCTTTGCTCCACCTACCTGCCCATGTTGCTTCTCTGTACGCATTATACACATCATCCAATCTCATACGAGCATGTCTTTCTTCTCGAGTTAGTGTTACTTCAGCCACCATTGCTTTAGCTTCCACTTCAGCAACCTCTTCGTCATGTTGACTCCAATCATAACCTTCGTCATCATAGATGATTAAACCAGGTGATTTTGCCTCTATCAACCCCTCTTTCCAATCAAGATTTTGAACCATAGATTCATAATCACCATCTATATTATCCACATTTTGATCACAAAATGACAAAGCAGCTCTCTTTTCTTTGGATGATACTCCATCAATTTGTTTTCTGATTGGCTGATATATTGCCTTTTTGTAATAATCCTCACGAAACGGATTTACACTTTCATCAGCTCTGTTGTTTGGACATTCTCTTTTAAAGTGACCTTTTTCTTTACATTTGAAGCAAGTTACTTTGTTCTTGTCAAAACCCATCTTCGTTTCAGGTCCTTCCAAACATCTTCTACCAGTGATCTCCATGAATCGTTGTGCTCTTCGAATGACACTTGCCATGCACCAACGAATATCCATGAGTTCCATTTCTTCTGGATCCACCTGATCGTAATCCTCTTTCGTCATGTTAGGATTTCCGATCTTTCCTGCGATTAATCCTTCGTAAGATACCAGAATGGAGGCTAAGAAACTCATATGCTGTTGAGCGAATTCATTGTTTAGCAATGGAGAATCTTTCCAATCAGAGTTGGAATTTGCAGTTGATGATCCAGATGCAGATGATGCATGAAATCCTGGATCATAACTTGAAGATGTATTCTTTGGTGTGTCACTGGTCTTTTCTGCCGTAAAACCCGTTTCGATTCTTGGAGACTCATTGATTCTTGAAGACTCATTGTTTTGTAACAACCCTCTTCGATAGTACAAACCAACATTTTGTTGATAGTTAGAACTTGACATCTTGTTTTGTTTTTGAATCAACAGATCATGCCCCTCTATCTTCTCTATCAATTGATCTAATGTCAGGTTATCAAAATTAACATCATTTTTCAACACAATCACATATGTTTTCCAATCATCTTCGTGAGGTAAAGCTTCAACCAGTTTATCTACCATCTCTTCTCTTTCTTTGTTAATTTCGAATCTCTCCAACTCAATCTTTAAGTGACAAAAACGTTCAATCATTTGACGAACTGTTTCATTCTTCATGCAGCTAAACATGTCAAACTCCTATTTCAACAACAAAATTTTGTTTTTCTTGATATCTTTCCCTCCTTCAGCTTTCACTTTTAATGCTTCCCAGATTGACTTAGATGTTTCACCATACTGAAGCAGTGAGAAAATATCCTCTCTGATAGATTGTTGAAGTAGAGTTTTCATTCTTAGTTCTGCTGAATGCTCTTTCTTATCATCTGCTGTGAAATCTTTTAGTGTGATCAACTCACGTCTTTCATTTCTTGGTTTTACATATCCCAAAGTTAAACAAATCCAGCTATCGTACGCATAAGCTTGCACCCAATTTTCAAATCTTTCAAACCACCAATGATAGTCTTCGATATTCATGAGCTTAGGTGGTCTTTGGTGATTTCCATACACGTTATCGTAACTCAAACTTTCCGATATCACTTTCGTAGCATTCTTTGGCGTAATTGGTGTATCTTCTGAAGTGAACGCGTTATAGAACGTGTTGTAAAACTCTTCACTATAGTCCGACATCTTTACTCACCTGGAAGAAACAAACAAACTTAATCAGTTTAAACAATATCAAGAAATCTGAAATTTACCGACTCTCGATTGCCGTGAAATGATTCTTGACACAATAAACTCCACTTTCAGATGAAAGATAACATACGGATGAAATCAGAATGAACGAATGAACGAAATCCAAGTCGGACAAATAAGTGGATCAACAATCTTGACCGAATGAGCAAACTGGATTGGACCGAATAAACGAGTCTAGCTGATGGACCAGATAAACGATCCTAACATTGTCCGGATGAGCGGACCACAATATTCAAAAGAGCGGACTCGTTTTTACAAATGAGCGGACCATATAATGTTTACTCGAGCGAACCTAGTTGATGTTCATAAAAGCGGACCAGATTGTGTCATACAAGCGGACCAGTTTGTACGTTCGAGCGGACCATAGGAGCGGATCAATGTGTTTTCAAGCGGACCTAGGTAGTTTTTGGAGCGGACCAGAATCAAAGCCACAAAAGCGGACCAAACATATTATCGATTAACCGTAAAAGCGGACCTACATTCGAAGTGTATTTCGACCATTTTTAATCCGAATTTTAACTCGAAACTTTCAAGGGTTTGTTATTGTCCACTAATACACGTCCTGTGAAAAATTTGTCCGATTTTAACCGTGGAAACTTGTCCAATTCGAAAAAGAAGGTGTAGAAGATAGAAAACGGATCAAATTTGAGCTGAACTCTTCCTCCTGCGCTCTGATACCACTTGTTGGATCGTCGTTGACCCTGAATGAGTCGATCAGAAGAGTCGTTTATCTAATTCAAAGGCGGAATCGATGAATCAGACGCTCAAACTAAATATAATGCTTCACTTTATTGATTTTGACAAAGTTTACAACGTGTAAGCAATTCGGCAGCACTTCGTTACAAATTCAGAACCGTTACCAAATGAACACACCAGTGCACTATTTATAGAGTGTGACGTTCGCCTATTTGAACATGACTTATGAGCGAACTGGAGTGAATGTGAGTGGTTCGCTTATGTGTCAATGCACATAAGAGCGGACCAGTGATATGTGTGGTTCGCTTATATGGACAATGTCCATATAAGCGGACCTCAATACTAAATCACCATTTCTCGTTTCTCGAACCTCGTGCACACAATATTCTCTCCTATCCTAATCTAATACATGATACAAGACGAAGTCAATAGACGTAGTGCACCAACAGAAACAAAGTAAAACTCCTCTGAACGACTTGTTTGGGTCTGAAAACGATCCTACAAGTGGTATTAGAGCATAGGAGGAGGAGTTCTACAGATTATAGCCTGATTTCACTGTGTTTTCTGACTTCTACACCTTCTTTCTTGAATTGAACAAATTTTAACGGTTAAAAACAGCCAAATTTTTCACAGATTGTGTAAAAATGCATTTTAACAAAGCCTTGAATGAATCAGTTTAAAGTTCGATCTAAAAATGGTAAAAACAGACCTTCAAAGTGATTCCGCTTGAACGAACACTTCTTGTTATTCCGCTTCAGACTGGTTGATTTCGCTTGCGATTTCAAGCGAAACCTGTTATTCCGCTTCAAATCTAGTGATTCCACTCCAATTTACTTATTCCGCTTGAAAGATTTCAAGCGAAATCAGTGATTTCGCTCGAAATACCTGATTTCACTCGAAAGATCTTATTCCGCTTGAATTTCAAGCGAAATCAGATTATATTGCATAAGTTTGTTATTCCGCTTGAACTTCTGATCTCACTTGAAGTTGTTGTTTCAGGTGATTTCTCTTGAACAGTTGTTTGAAAGGGATTTCGCTTGAATTGAGATATTTTGCTTGAAACTTGTTGTGAACCATGAGTGACGGATTTTACAACGCGTTTGCCACATCTTCGATTAATCCGGCTTCCATTGCTCAAAACATGAATCTGGAAAATGAAACCGGAACTACACAAAAGCCCCCAAAGCTAATGAGCATTGAGGAGTATTATGGATGGAAAGATCGGTTCGAGAACTAGGTTCAAGCTAACCATCTAAGATCATGGGAGTGTATTTTGAAGAGATATGTTCTACCACGCACTGAACTGCAAACTGAAAAACAAATTTCTGAGTTTAATGACCAAGAACGAGAAATGTACAGAGCTAAAAAAATGATGATTAGTTTGCTTCAGCAAGCCATTAAAGAAGACATCTTTGTGTTGCTACAACATGACAAGACCTCAAAATCAATCTGGGATGCTCTTAAAGTCAAGTTTGAGGGTAGTGAAAATATGATTAAGAGTAAAAAGGCACTGCTCAAGAAAGAATTTGATCTTTTTAGTAGTTTGCCCGAGGAAGATACAAAGAAGCTTATTGAAAGATATTGCCACTTAGTGCGATCCATGTCGATGTTGAGCATAACCAAAGATCGTGAAGAGTGGGTAGACAAGTTAGCTGACGCTTTACCTCAAAAAGAGTGGGGTACTTACTTGATGATTTTAAAGAACACTGGAGTTTATGATGGATTAACAATTTCTCAGTTCATCAAGAAAATTGAAAGTCAAGATCTGGAACAGCAGAAGCTTGCGAGGATGACCAATCCGAGTAGTCAACAAGACGTGAAAATGTACTATAAGGCAGTGTTCCAGAAGTTGAAAGAAGTCCGAAAATCCAAACTGCGTTTAGTGCTGGAGATTCATCTGAAAAAGTTGACCAGAGTTCAAACAAAAGCAGTTGATTTTCTTCATATCCAAGTGTAAATCCAAAAGAAACAACATCAAGCTTTCAGCATCAAAGTTCTAAAAATGGAAATGGTTGTGTGATACAATGCAACATTGCTTTGAATCTTCCTGATGGTCAAAGTTTTTCTGAAGAGGTTGCGAAAGATCACATGGCATTTCTTGGTTCCGTGCTTCTATCTTATGAAGGTTTGGTTGCAGGGAGGATCGGGAATCCTATGCTAACAAAGGAGGATTACGATCAGATAGACGCTGAAGAGATGGAGCTCATGGACATCAAATGGTGTCTAGCTAGTGTCTTAAGAAGAGCAGAGAAGTTCAAACTGATTACCAGGAGAAATGACTTTCTTGATGCACATGTTTCTACTTTAGGTTTCGATAAATCTAAAGTTACTTGTTTTAAATGCAGGGAGAAAGGTCATTTCAAGAGGGAATGCAAGAATAGAGAAGCAAATGATTCAAAGAATCCGTTCGAAAAAGATGACTACTACCGGAAAGCCATATACCAACTAGTTGGTCAGCAACAACAACAAGAACCACATGTGGCTCATGGTAGAAAAGTGCTTGAGGATTCTAAGAGAGCATGTTTGGGGAATTAAGAAAGTTTTAACTGGAACAAATATATTTCATCCGACAGCAAAGCATGCCTAATCAATCAAGATGATGAAAGGCTACCTGAAGGTTTTAGCTGGGATATGTTTGTTGATGAAAAAGGAGAGTTTAAAGCTTTCATTGCTAAAATTGTGAAAGAACCAGATATGTTCACTGAATGGATGAAATCTATTAGAGTTAGTGTGAAGAATGAAGATGAAAAGTCGGTTTCATCTGATGAAAGTTCACAGAGTTCTGAAGAAAGTTCAGAAAGAGAAGCTGTCTTTGATCAAACACCATCTGATTCTGGTTCTTCGGATGATTGTTCTGAAAAATCAGTAGAGTTTGATCAATCACTGACTGATGACAGCAGTGACGATGAAGAAGAAAAACATATTAATATTGCAAAATCTCATCTCTCTCCTAAAAGTTTTCATTTTTATTTTGCAGATCGCTTGGAAAAGCTGAAGCAGAGAAGAGCAGCAAAAGAGCAAAAGCAGGAGAAGTTTGAAGGTGTTGTTCAAGAAGAAGAGATTGTTCAAAATGAAGAAGTTAAAAGTGTTGCTGAGGAGATTGTTGAAACAAAAAAAGAAATGTGAAAGTATGGATCAAAAAGAAGATTCTAATTTTAATGATAAAGTTCAATTTGCTAAAAAAGTGTTTCAAACAATCAAAAGAGTAGTTGAAGAAAATGAAAAAGTTGTAGAAGTGGAGAAAATTATCGAAGTAGAAAAGATTGTAGAAGTCATCAAACATTGCACAAAGTGTTTAGAACCATGCAACGAATGTGCAGAAAAAGATGAGAAGTTGGCTGAGCTTGTGAAAATGAAGGAACAATTACTGTTCAATCTCAACTATGTGAAGGAGTCTTATGACATTTTGAATAGAACAGTAACTGGTCTTCAAAAGACAACTCTGAGAGAGAAGACGCTTTGACAATGATGAATGCTACAATGATGTCGAAGCAAAAAGCAATCAATCATTACATCGAAGAAAATGTTGAGCTAAAGCAAGAGTTGGAAAAGGAGAAAACTGAGAATGAGAGGATCAGACGTTTATTACAAAGTTATTCTAGTTCTGATTATCTTATTGATCGAATTTATCCGACTGTTCCAGGTTTTGAAGCTTTCAAAGACGACAAGCCAAAGAAGAAAGATACTGGTAAGAAACTGACTGTTAGCTATAACAAGTGTTCGCCTCCGATCTGGGAAGGTTATTCTCCTAGAAAGCCAAATGAGGAGCAAGTCCAAAAGGCAGTAAATATAAAACTAAAATTCGAAACAACTGATGAATTACCGGAAAACATTGACGTCACGTTCACCTCGTCTGACACTGATCATGAGTCTGAGTTAATAAAAAAGGTGGTCGATCAGGTGTTGGATACTGATGAGGATTCTGAGTCAAAGTCTGAGTCCGGAGGGTCAAGTTCGTCAGTCAACAGTTCAAAACTGATGGATAAAAGGATTTACAGTAAAGAATTTTTGTTATCAAAATCAAACATGAATGATGAAACATTCGAAGTAGCATATACCTTGAATGATTCTGACAAGTTATATTCTGACAAAGACTTTCCAATAAGAAGTGTTAGATTTGAAATGATCAAAAAGGTTTTCAAAGACAGAAATTAATATTTCTGAAATAAAAGATTTAAATCTTACTAGGAAACCTAAAAAATACACTTCAAGAGTTCAACAACGGTTAAACAAGAAAAAGGGTTACAATTCTGGTTCTGGTTTTCAAAAGAAACCAAACCATAATGGTAGCTATAAAAAGAAAGGATTGGGCTTTACACCACCTGAAAATTATAAAAATGATAGAATTTCTAAAACAAACACAAAATTTGTTTCAGGTGGAAGTGCTGAAGAAGAACAGAAGAAACCGTTCTGGAGGCAATCAAACCAGGAGTTTCTTGCTGAGATGAAAAGAAAAGGAACTGGAGTCTTTCACAGAAAAGATACTTGAACCTGTTTTAAATGCAATGAAACTGGTCACATTGCATCAGTTTGTTCTCAAATGGGAAAATTGTGACAACCCTCACTAAACCAGGTATCCGTACGACTTAATTATCTATTAATTGTTGCCTAATTACTGTGCTTAACTGAGATTTCTGATAAACTGCTACTTGACTGTTGATACTTGTACATATCTGCATCATACTTTGATTTTCCGTCACTACATTATTTACTTACTGAACTCTAGTGACAAACATGATGCACAATAGCACAGTAGCATTTGAACGGATAACCTATTTGACATGCTGATATAGCCAGCATCAGGCAAACACTGCCTCTAAAGGCCTGAATGAGCCAGAAATATTCTACTACACCCATAGTGTGTGTAGGGATACAAGGGTTGTATAATTGCGTCTCTAGGAATAAGATACAGAGATTGGATGTGCCTAAAACATATTCTAAGCACAAAACACAGCACTTTTATCAACACACTAGCTTCTAGCTAATTAATAAAGTGCCAAAACATGGGGAAATATTCCTGACACTTTGCAGAATAAATTGTGTCGCTAAAAATATTATTTACGACGCTTAAAGGATTACTTAAGCACTTTAACGGATTACTATCCAACCGAACAACCGGACTATACCCGGAACATAAAAATATTGCCAGAAATATTATTAGTCTTTTTCTGAGCCAGTTAGGGTCCCTGATTACCCTAACACCCGCTTTATAACGCGTCACGCAACTAACGGGGTTAATCTCTAAAAGTAACCAACTTAATGTAACTGAGCACTAACTGAACAATCGAGATCCAACCGGATACCCCCCCCCCCCCTAATGGGATCGGCCAACATGATGTGACAAGAGGGTACAAACTTTTGATTATTATATTGGTTTCGTGGATATCTAGACGACATTGTGACCGATGGACGATAATCCTAAATTGTCTATAAAATCCCCACTAAACACATTAGACTTGTCACCATTTCACCAACACCCAACTCTCTCTCCCTCTTGCTCCCTTCTCGGCCGTAACCCCCCACCCACAACCATCCATCTTTCGGTTCTTGTTTAGCCATTCCAAGCTTATACAAGGTGTTCGGGTCACGTATAAGGAAGCTTGAAGCAAGCGGAAGTTGAAGGAACTCGTTCATTTGCTTTTATCCACGCCATTTCCGACTAGATTCTTCCCTAGCCCCGAGCTAGAGGTATAACATTTAAAACTCGCTCTTGATCATATCTAAAGTGGTTAATATGATTTTTAACGGTTAAAAGTTGAAATCATGCGTTTTGAATCTTTAAAGACTACTAAAACTCGAATATTGTTGGTTAAAAGCTTATAACGCGTGTAAAAGTCGTAGTATTCGAATATGTTGGTTATTGAGGCCCGATCTACGATGTGGTGGCTCTTATCATCGTTTAACCCGACCTCGTTAAGATCATGTATCTTAACATAAGCTTGTTTCTAGCGGTACAAGGGTTAAAAGGTGAAACTCCACCACACGGGAAACATGAACTTGTGTAAAAGTGTTTTGACATGTAAAATAGTATTTAAAACAAGCCGATCTACGTATGTACAAGTGGTATATTCGTAGAACCAAGTGTCGAGAAAATCATGTTTTTATAAAAGTTGGATGACATGTTAACAAATATGATTTTTACAAACTACAAGTGTATAAACACTTGTGAAACGAAAGATCCGACAAAGTAACAATTTTTACAAAAATTGTCGGGAAGTTGTAAAGGATGGTTTGTTCTAAAAACGGGGTTTTTACAAGACTAAACTATTTTATGCATAGATCCACTAAATATAAGGTGATCTACACTATGATTTTCGGAAAAATTACAAGTTCATGTGATAATGTGATTTTACATACTAGTCTACAAATTTGATGTATTGGAACTAGTTTGAAGTATCGGAAATTGATTGGTTGATTAAAGAAATTGTTGAAGTGATTTTGTAAAAGAAAATGATACGCTTGAAAGCGTGGCCACCTCCAGTTACAGGGGAAACTCTGGCGAAATTTTTCTAAAAATCTAACACTTAGAATTATTTACAAGTGTTAAACTATTTTGAAATGTTTTCAAAATATATTTCGCCATGACTTTATTTATTAAATAATCGGAGGTGGGATTTTTCACAAAACTAAACGTGGTAAATATTTATTCGATAAATATATTTTTCACCACACTGATTATGATTATTTTGTGAAAATATATAAATGTTATTTTTAGAGTAAAAATAATGTTTACAAACTTTGTCGAACCCAAAATAATACAAACGCTTACACGACAAACATATAAGTTACACCGGTAATTACTATTACCGCTTAATCGCCAAAACGTAACTTACGCTTTATACGGAAATATTCATAAATGCGGATATTGTCAACGTATTATTTTGGAAAGTATTATACAAAGAGAAAATATATTATTTTTGAGAAAAATAAATATATTTTGGAATGAGAAATAAAATATATTAAGTGAGACTTAATATTATAAACGCACATGTATTTATTCCCCCATCCTTGGGAAGGAGATTAACTACCAATTATATACAAGGAACGGTTGTCTAACTGTTTCCCAAAAATTAAACTATAAAGCTAAAGCACGGCCATCCGTCTAATAGAATTAGCACATGTAGGTCGTTGCACAGCTTTCGGACATTTGGAGTGCTTGATTTAGCTACGCACTGACTGTGAGTTCATGTCCCCTTTTTCTCTTAACTGTTTTCAGTTTTCTAAACTGCGGGGGTGAAATACATGTTACAATGATTATGAATATGTTTATACATGGTATGATTAGCGTAAGGAGGTTTGTTACTTAGATCATGTGAGTGGGTAGGCGGAAACTTGAGGCCATTAATCCTCATAGTAGGACCGAGGGACAGGAGCGGTAGATCTATCTGGGTGTAGCGAGCCCAGCCCCAGGTCCAGCTGAACGGACCTCGGGGTGACTTAGTGCCCGACGCATAAATCCGCTAGGTTTGAGTCATCCCTACTTGCACTTCACACATATCAATGGCCTTGCAAACCATTGGTGATCTCTTTTTCCTTATTTGCTACATACCAGGTTTTTGATAAAGATAAAGGTTGGTTTACGCACTTTCGCATGAACTCGCTCAACATTATTGTTGATTTTTCAACTTACATGTATTTCAGGAAACTAACGATCTGGCGCGGTATGGCTTGTTTTCCGCTGCATTAGGCCCGAGGTCATCCAGGGTTCGAGGCTTGTGACTCTTTCCTGGACAAGTCACAGTCCCCGAACCATGTTTACTTTAAGTTTGCATTTGTAATGTTTAGACAAGTTATGGTTGTTGGGTGTTAACCCATTAAGACAATGTTTAATATTTTTATTATCAACGGATGATCTTGCATATTTTTAATTCATATAGCTTGTTATGATTAAGCTATGGTATTAAGAAGTCACACCAAATTAACCACGCTTCCGCAAAGCCAGGGTGTGACAGCTTGGTATCAGAGCTCTGATCATAGCGAACTAGGATTCCTTATCGAGTCTAGACTATGATCACTAGGGCTCTCACGAAAACATTTTTACTGCATACCACTTAAGTCCAGATCCAAAACGTTTTTATAAACAAATGTTGAGCATATTTTATTTATGATTTTTAGGCTCAGTCTGGGAGGCTGAGGCTCGGTCTGGGAGACTGAGGCTCGGTCTGGGAGGCCAAGGCTCGATCTAATGGATCGAGGTAGTTGTCTAGTGGGACTAGGGAGTCAGTCTGGGAGGCTGGGAGAATTTGCTAGTGGGACTAGGGAGTCAGTCTGGGAGGCTGGGAGAATTTGCTAGTGGGACTAGGGAGTCAGTCTGGGAGGCTGGGAAAGTTGGCTAGTGGGACTAGGAAGTCAGTCTGGGAGGCTGGGAAAGTTGGCTAGTGGGACTAGGAAGGACAGTCTGGGAGGCTGGGAGGCTAGTGGGACTAGGAGGATTATGTGATTATTACTTGGTAACTTGTGTGATTACCTGATTTACTGATTTTTGTGCATGTTTGTGATTGTGTTACTGACATTATGAATCACCCGTGGCATGCGACATGTTTATGCGTATGTGATTCAGATACCACCGGACCTTTACCCATAGTATCGGATGACATTGTGTCTTCAGAGCACGAGGTGCATACCTCCGACTTCACCAGCACCGATGATGATGACTCCTTGCCCTTCGCTCTACCCGAGGGTGCCTATGAGCCTATTGATGGCGATCCTGCTGAGTATCTTCCCTTGGTAGCGATTCCAGCTCCCATACCCCTTGCTTCTTATCCAGCATACGACTTGCTACCAGACGCCGAGGCTGACGGCGACATTGATCTCTTTGAGGACGAGCCTTACGAGGATGAGATTCCTGATGCAGCCCCTCTTCCCGCTGGCGATCTTTTGATGATTGTTGGTGCTCCTGTTGAGGACTCGCCCGCCCATTCGCCAGTCCCAGACTCCTTTGAGTCTGTGGCATCTGTACCGTCTCACGAGGTGAGCACGCAGCATTTTATACATGACTCGGACCCCGATCAGGCATCTTCTGCCGCACCCATCCCGAGCTTTGTGTTCGAGCACGACGACATTGAGGATTCTGATCCCGTTTTTCCTCCAGGATTTGATCCTGACCGCGATATTGAGTATATTCCTATGGACCAGCATATGGAGGACCCTGTTGATCCCGTTGATCCCGTTGATCCCTTTGATCCAGAGTTTGATTTTGACATGGCTTTTGATGACCCAGAGCCTGCCTTGGCCCCAGAGCAGGCAGCTGCTCTTGATCCTGTGCATGAGCATGACTTGGTACATGCTGACGTTCCTGTTGAGCCCGTTTTGGCTGACCCACCTGTTGGTGATGTTCCTTTGATAGCTGATGATCCTGTTGTTGATCCACCTTTTGTTGATCCCCCTTTGATTGCTGATATCCCTGTTGACCACCCAGTTGAGCATGTTGCACCCGTTGATCCTGTCATTGCTCCGTTTGATCCTGTACCCCTCGAGCCTGAGCACGCTCTGTTTGCAGAGCATATGGATCCACCCGATGAGGAGGCTCAGCACGGTTGGATACCTGCTGACGAGGATGTTCCACCGCTTCCACCACATCACACTGATGCACAGCATACTGATTTTTCATTTCAGATCCCACCGTTTGTACCTCCAGCAGGGCCTGGAGAGGGCTCTTCAGCCCACCCTTTTGGGCACATACCGATGCCTATGCCTTTCATGCCCCAGATGACACCTGTTCCATCTTCTGTTCATGTAGCACCATTCGATCCCACCAGCACGCCACTGCTTTGGTCATCTTCCTCTCCGATGCCACCCACAGATCCATATCATCCATTCCATATGGGACATACCATAGAGGAAATCAGCATGAGTCCCATACGCAGCGACTCCAGGAGCTCGAGAGAGCTCAGTTATCACTAGGTCCATACCATGGTCAGACATCTTCATCCTTTCAGCCTTTTCGATCACTACCCCCGGACTTTGCTGCCCGACTTACGACCTTGGAGCAGCAGATCGCTTCTGTTATTCGCACTCAGCAGGCGATGGAGGAGGATTGGCTTCATTTACGCCGCTTACTCTACACTCACTTTCCCCCTCCTCCACCCCCATCTGCAGAGAGCTCATCGGTGCCATAGTGGTAGACGATGGTGAGACGACAGCGATTGTGACTGCACAGCCTTTTGGAGACCATCTGATGATTACTGACTTTTGTTGATACTTATTTGATATACCTGATGTATGTGATACTGATGTGATATAGTTTTGTACAGGGGTGATGTAGCCCCTATTTGATTGATGGTTGTATGACACACTTACTACACTTTATGGTCTCGATATATGTAGCAATCGCGGTATTCTCACCATATCTGATGCACTTGATTTCTTATTTATATTTTTGTGACATGGGATGTTGGGACATGGGATATTGAATGTATGATATTTGCAACATGGGATGTTGGGACATGGGATGTTGTATGTATGATATTTGCAACATGGGATGTTGGGACATGGGATGTTGTATGTATGATATTTGCAACATGGGATGTTGGGACATGGGATGTTGTATGTATGATATTTGTGACATGGGATGTTGGGACATGGGATGTTGTGTATGATATATTGATAACATGAGATGTTATGTGCTATTATTATTACTATATACGTACGCTTTATTATAGCCTGACCGACGTATACATCTTTAGAAGATGGCGCCACGACGACAACCTCAGCCAATGCCTACTACTCAGGACGAACTACAGCAAGTTATTGCTGCTGCTATTGCTCAATATGCTGCCTCTCAGGGAGGAATGAGTGGAAGCAACTCCGGCAACACGGGCAACAACAACAATCCACCGCATGGGTGTACTTACAAACAATTCTTGGACTGCAAGCCCATCAACTTCGATGGCACAGGTGGTACTGTTGCATTCGTCCGCTGGGCTGAGAAAACCGAGTCCGTACTTCGCATGAGCAAATGCGCGCTAGATCAACAAGTCACTTACATCTCAGGGCTATTTGTGGATGGAGCCCTATCCTGGTGGAATCTACAGGTCCAGACACTGGGCGAAGCTGCTGCTTACGCACTGACGTGGACTGAGTTGAAAGAACTTATGCGCAAAAAGTACTGTTCTCGCGCTGAAATCCAGAGGTTAGAGACCGAATTTTGGCACCTGAAGATGGAAGGTCCCAAGATAGCTGAGTATGTTCAGAGGTTCCACGATTTGTCGCACGTGGTACCCTACATGGTTACGCCTGAGTTCAAGAGGATTGAACGCTTCATTTGGGGACTAGCTCCTCAAATAATCAGCATGGTGACCTCTTCTAAACCAGCAACTATCACTGAAGCCATTGATTTGAGTGTGGCTCTCACCGAAGAGGCAATTCGGTTGAACAAGTTCGATGAAGTCGAGCCGAAGAAGAAAGAGACTCATGTAGAGTCGTCAGGTGGAAACAAGCGAAAGTTTTCGAATTTCAAGCAGGGCACCGGGATGGTGGTTAAGAAAGGAGAGCAGAATGCGCCAGCGCCAGATACAGCTGGTAGTAAAAAGAAAGGGAAGGGATACATGGGTGCACAACCCAAGTGCAACTCATGCCAACGACATCACTCTGGTCGTTGCAGCCTAAGAGTTTGTGAATCATGTGGGAAGGCTGGTCATACGAAGGATTTTTGTTGGGCTAGTGCTGGCCGGGGAGGCCAGGGAGGATCTGGGAATAGGAATAACCGTGGTGGTAATGGGAACCGCCCACAAGGAAACCAGGGAGGTGATGGGAACCGTGCCAATCATGCTAACCAAGCAGGCGTCATGAATCGGAACCAGGGAAACCATCAAGCTGGAAACAATGGTGGGAACGGGCAGAGGCCCGGATGTTTCAATTGTGGAGATCAGGGGCATTTCAAGAGGAATTGCCCAGAATTAAACCAGGCACGTGGAAGAGTGTTTAACATGGAAGCCAGGGAAGCGCGCCAGGATCCCAACGTTGTCACTGGTACGTTCCCTGTAAACCAACGCTATGCATCCGTTTTGTTTGATTCTGGTGCCGATTATAGCTTCGTATCGCTAGAATTTAGAAACATGCTTGGTTTAGCCGCTAGTAAGTTAGATATTCCTTACTCGATCGAATTAGCGAATGGGAAGTTAGTAGAAGCAAACGAGGTGATTCGAGGTTGCGTAATCGAGCTGGGAGAGCGTGAGTTTGCTCTCGATCTGCTACCAGTCCAGTTGGGAAGTTTCGATGTGGTAGTAGGGATGGATTGGTTATCGAGTAACAAGGCAGAGATAGTTTGCCACGAGAAGATTATTCGTATCCCGACCGATGATGGTGAGACCATTGTTGTTCATGGGGAGAAGCGTGAAACGCCGTTAAGGATGATTAGCTGCCTGAAAGCAAGGAAGTGTTTGCAGAAAGGATGTGTTGCTTTTCTGGCACACATTGTGGATAAAAAGGCTGCTGAGCCGAAGATCGAAGACATCCCTGTCATGAGGGAATACCCAGAAGTCTTTCCAGAAGACTTGCCTGGCTTGCCACCTCAAAGGCAAGTGGAGTTTCGCATTGACTTAGTTCCGGGCGCCGCGCCTGTGGCTAAGGCACCTTACAGACTTGCTCCGTCTGAGATGCAAGAACTGTCGACACAACTCCAAGAGTTGTTAGACAAGGGTTTTATCCGACCAAGCTTCTCGCCTTGGGGAGCTCCAGTTTTGTTTGTGAAGAAGAAGGAC
Organism: Helianthus annuus; assembly: GCF_002127325.2. Lineage (NCBI taxonomy): Eukaryota > Viridiplantae > Streptophyta > Magnoliopsida > Asterales > Asteraceae > Helianthus > Helianthus annuus. Next base: position 51,758,091 of record NC_035437.2, read on the forward strand.
GGTAGTTTCCGTATGTGCATTGACTACAGAGAGTTGAACAAGCTGACGATCAAGAATAGGTATCCCCTGCCAAGAATCGATGATCTGTTCGACCAGCTTCAAGGTTCGAGCTTCTATTCAAAGATCGATCTTCGATCTGGATACCATCAGCTACGGATACAGGAGGAAAGTATCCCGAAGACAGCCTTCAGAACTTGTTATGGACACTACGAGTTTCTCGTTATGCCGTTTGGTTTGACAAACGCACCTGCAGTGTTCATGGATTTGATGAACCGAGTTTGTAAGCCGTACTTGGATAAGTACGTGATTGTATTCATCGAAGACATCTTGATTTATTCGAAGACGAAGGCTGAGCACGAGCAGCATCTTAGAGCTATTCTAGAGCTGCTGAAGAAAGAACAGTTGTATGCCAAGTTCTCTAAGTGTGAGTTTTGGCTAAGAGAAGTGCAATTCCTTGGACACGTGGTGAATGGAGATGGAATCCACGTGGATCCAACCAAGATCGAGGCGATCAAAGATTGGGAAACGCCAAAGACGCCAACCGAGATTCGGCAATTCTTGGGTTTGGCTGGCTATTATCGAAGGTTCATCGAGAACTTTTCAAGGATCGCTCAACCGTTGACACTCCTCACGCAGAAAGATAAGAAGTTTGATTGGGGAATCAAACAGGATGAAGCGTTTCAGACATTGAAGGATAAGCTTTGCAACGTGCCAATATTAGCTCTACCAGAAGGTACTGATGATTTCGTGGTATACTGCGACGCATCGCGTCAAGGATTGGGTTGTGTGTTGATGCAACGTCAAAAGGTTATCGCCTACGCATCACGCCAACTGAAGGTGCACGAAAAGAACTATACCACTCATGATTTGGAGCTTGGCGCAGTGGTTTTTGCCTTAAAGATCTGGAGACCCTACCTTTACGGTACAAAGTGTACATTTTTCACAGATCACAAGAGCCTCCAGCATATATTCAACCAGAAGGAGTTGAACATGAGGCAAAGACGATGGGTCGAGTTGTTGAACGATTACGACTGCGAGATCAAGTATCATCCAGGGAAGGCGAATGTGGTCGCTGATGCCCTAAGTCGTAAAGAGAGAATCAAGCCCATAAGGGTTAGGGCTATGGAAATGATGATTCAAACCGACCTTTCCTTGCGCGTTCGTGCAGCACAGCAGGAAGCTCTCAAGGAGGGAAACCTTGAGGAAGAATATCTCCGTGGGATGGAGAAGATATTGGTGCCAAACAGGAAAGGAACGTTGTGTTTTGGGAAAAGGATTTGGGTTCCTCTGTTTGGTGGTTTAAGAGAGGTTATCTTTGATGAAGCTCACAAGTCGCGGTACTCTATCCACCCTGGAGCGGATAAGATGTACCAGGATCTTAAAGATTATTACTGGTGGCCTAGGATGAAGGGCGATGTTGCTATTTACGTGAGCAAATGTTTAACTTGCGCCAAAGTTAAGGCGAAATACCAGAAGCCTTCAGGACTTCTGCAGCAACCAAAAATTCCTCAGTGGAAGTGGGAAGAAATCTCCATGGATTTTATTACGAAGTTGCCAAGAACGCCAAAAGGCCATGACACTATCTGGGTGATAGTGGACCGCTTAACGAAGTCAGCACACTTCTTACCTATCCGCGAGAAGGATAATACAAGCAAATTGGCTGAAATCTATATGAGAGAGATTGTTACACGCCATGGAGTACCTCTCTCGATTATTTCTGATAGAGACGGGAGGTTCGTATCAAGGATATGGCAATCCTTCCAGGAAGCTTTTGGCTCAAAGCTGAATATGAGCACAGCTTTTCACCCGCAGACCGACGGCCAAAGTGAGCGGACGATTCAGACGTTGGAGGACATGCTGAGAGCATGTGTGATGGATTTAGGCGGTAGCTGGGATAAGCATTTACCCCTGGTTGAATTTTCATACAACAACAGCTACCACACCAGTATTGGTGCCGCGCCATTCGAAGCGTTATATGGGCGCAAGTGCAGGTCGCCGCTCTGTTGGTCTGACGCAGGTGATAGACAATTGGTAGGTCCCGATGTAGTTCAGGAAACTACAGATAAGATCGCGCAAATCCGAGATCGCATTAGTGCGGCTCGTGACCGTCAGAAGACCTACGCAGATCTGAAAAGGAAACCTCAGGAGTTTGAGGTTGGGGATATGGTTTTGTTGAAGGTATCACCCTGGAAGGGTGTGGCACGCTTTGGGAAGCGTGGGAAGTTGAATCCGCGCTACATTGGTCCTTTCAAGGTTTTGGAAAGAATTGGGACCGTAGCATACAAGTTGGATCTACCTGCCGAATTAACTAATGTTCACGATACATTTCATGTATCCAATCTGAAGAGAAGTCCAACTCAAGTTAACGTTGCCATTCCTACCGACGAAATTCATATTGATGACACGCTCCACTTCGTTGAAGAACCTGTCGAGGTCACGGATTGGAAAGTAAACAAGACCCGCCGGAGCAGTGTCAAGCTCGTCAAAGTTCGCTGGAATGCTAGACATGGTCCTGAGTTCACCTGGGAGCGTGAAGACCGAATGAAGGAGAAATACCCCCACTTATTTCCTAAGAACCCTGCTTCTACAAGCAGAATTTAAAATTTCGGGACGAAATTTATTTAACGGGGGGAGAATGTGACAACCCTCACTAAACCAGGTATCCGTACGACTTAATTATCTATTAATTGTTGCCTAATTACTGTGCTTAACTGAGATTTCTGATAAACTGCTACTTGACTGTTGATACTTGTACATATCTGCATCATACTTTGATTTTCCGTCACTACATTATTTACTTACTGAACTCTAGTGACAAACATGATGCACAATAGCACAGTAGCATTTGAACGGATAACCTATTTGACATGCTGATATAGCCAGCATCAGGCAAACACTGCCTCTAAAGGCCTGAATGAGCCAGAAATATTCTACTACACCCATAGTGTGTGTAGGGATACAAGGGTTGTATAATTGCGTCTCTAGGAATAAGATACAGAGATTGGATGTGCCTAAAACATATTCTAAGCACAAAACACAGCACTTTTATCAACACACTAGCTTCTAGCTAATTAATAAAGTGCCAAAACATGGGGAAATATTCCTGACACTTTGCAGAATAAATTGTGTCGCTAAAAATATTATTTACGACGCTTAAAGGATTACTTAAGCACTTTAACGGATTACTATCCAACCGAACAACCGGACTATACCCGGAACATAAAAATATTGCCAGAAATATTATTAGTCTTTTTCTGAGCCAGTTAGGGTCCCTGATTACCCTAACACCCGCTTTATAACGCGTCACGCAACTAACGGGGTTAATCTCTAAAAGTAACCAACTTAATGTAACTGAGCACTAACTGAACAATCGAGATCCAACCGGATACCCCCCCCTAATGGGATCGGCCAACATGATGTGACAAGAGGGTACAAACTTTTGATTATTATATTGGTTTCGTGGATATCTAGACGACATTGTGACCGATGGACGATAATCCTAAATTGTCTATAAAATCCCCACTAAACACATTAGACTTGTCACCATTTCACCAACACCCAACTCTCTCTCCCTCTTGCTCCCTTCTCGGCCGTAACCCCCCACCCACAACCATCCATCTTTCGGTTCTTGTTTAGCCATTCCAAGCTTATACAAGGTGTTCGGGTCACGTATAAGGAAGCTTGAAGCAAGCGGAAGTTGAAGGACCTCGTTCATTTGCTTTTATCCACGCCATTTCCGACTAGATTCTTCCCTAGCCCCGAGCTAGAGGTATAACATTTAAAACTCGCTCTTGATCGTATCTAAAGTGGTTAATATGATTTTTAACGGTTAAAAGTTGAAATCATGCGTTTTGAATCTTTAAAGACTACTAAAACTCGAATATTGTTGGTTAAAAGCTTATAACGCGTGTAAAAGTCGTAGTATTCGAATATGTTGGTTATTGAGGCCCGATCTACGATGTGGTGGCTCTTATCATCGTTTAACCCGACCTCGTTAAGATCATGTATCTTAACATAAGCTTGTTTCTAGCGGTACAAGGGTTAAAAGGTGAAACTCCACCACACGGGAAACATGAACTTGTGTAAAAGTGTTTTGACATGTAAAATAGTATTTAAAACAAGCCGATCTACGTATGTACAAGTGGTATATTCGTAGAACCAAGTGTCGAGAAAATCATGTTTTTATAAAAGTTGGATGACATGTTAACAAATATGATTTTTACAAACTACAAGTGTATAAACACTTGTGAAACGAAAGATCCGACAAAGTAACAATTTTTACAAAAATTGTCGGGAAGTTGTAAAGGATGGTTTGTTCTAAAAACGGGGTTTTTACAAGACTAAACTATTTTATGCATAGATCCACTAAATATAAGGTGATCTACACTATGATTTTCGGAAAAATTACAAGTTCATGTGATAATGTGATTTTACATACTAGTCTACAAATTTGATGTATTGGAACTAGTTTGAAGTATCGGAAATTGATTGGTTGATTAAAGAAATTGTTGAAGTGATTTTGTAAAAGAAAATGATACGCTTGAAAGCGTGGCCACCTCCAGTTACAGGGGAAACTCTGGCGAAATTTTTCTAAAAATCTAACACTTAGAATTATTTACAAGTGTTAAACTATTTTGAAATGTTTTCAAAATATATTTCGCCATGACTTTATTTATTAAATAATCGGAGGTGGGATTTTTCACAAAACTAAACTTGGTAAATATTTATTCGATAAATATATTTTTCACCACACTGATTATGATTATTTTGTGAAAATATATAAATGTTATTTTTAGAGTAAAAATAATGTTTACAAACTTTGTCGAACCCAAAATAATACAAACGCTTACACGACAAACATATAAGTTACACCGGTAATTACTATTACCGCTTAATCGCCAAAACGTAACTTACGCTTTATACGGAAATATTCATAAATGCGGATATTGTCAACGTATTATTTTGGAAAGTATTATACAAAGAGAAAATATATTATTTTTGAGAAAAATAAAAATATTTTGGAATGAGAAATAAAATATATTAAGTGAGACTTAATATTATAAACGCACATGTATTTATTCCCCCATCCTTGGGAAGGAGATTAACTACCAATTATATACAAGGAACGGTTGTCTAACTGTTTCCCAAAAATTAAACTATAAAGCTAAAGCACGGCCATCTGTCTAATAGAATTAGCACATGTAGGTCGTTGCACAGCTTTCGGACATTTGGAGTGCTTGATTTAGCTACGCACTGACTGTGAGTTCATGTCCCCCTTTTCTCTTAACTGTTTTCAGTTTTCTAAACTGCGGGGGTGAAATACATGTTACAATGATTATGAATATGTTTATACATGGTATGATTAGCGTAAGGAGGTTTGTTACTTAGATCATGTGAGTGGGTAGGCGGAAACTTGAGGCCATTAATCCTCATAGTAGGACCGAGGGACAGGAGCGGTAGATCTATCTGGGTGTAGCGAGCCCAGCCCCAGGTCCAGCTGAACGGACCTCGGGGTGACTTAGTGCCCGACGCATAAATCCGCTAGGTTTGAGTCATCCCTACTTGCACTTCACACATATCAATGGCCTTGCAAACCATTGGTGATCTCTTTTTCCTTATTTGCTACATACCAGGTTTTTGATAAAGATAAAGGTTGGTTTACGCACTTTCGCATGAACTCGCTCAACATTATTGTTGATTTTTCAACTTACATGTATTTCAGGAAACTAACGATCTGGCGCGGTATGGCTTGTTTTCCGCTGCATTAGGCCCGAGGTCATCCAGGGTTCGAGGCTTGTGACTCTTTCCTGGACAAGTCACAGTCCCCAAACCATGTTTACTTTAAGTTTGCATTTGTAATGTTTAGACAAGTTATGGTTGTTGGGTGTTAACCCATTAAGACAATGTTTAATATTTTTATTATCAATGGATGATCTTGCATATTTTTAATTCATATAGCTTGTTATGATTAAGCTATGGTATTAAGAAGTCACACCAAATTAACCACGCTTCCGCAAAGCCAGGGTGTGACAAAAATCAAAACAGGGAGTATCTGAAAAACTGAAAGAAAAAGTTGTTGATGTTGAACCACCAACTGAAAAATTCAAAATTTTTGAAAATTCGACTCATGAAGTTGGTGAATGTTCAAAGAAAAAATTTTACACAAAGAAAGCCAAGGACAATCAAATGTGGGTTGTCAAGAAGGGTGATGAGAAGGTCGGCGATGAATCTGATTCCACAAAATCAGTGGAGCCACAAGTTGAGGTTAAAAAAGAAAAATATGTGCCTTCAGAAGATGATGTTGAAATTCCATCTTTAAAGTTTGAAAATATTAAGCAAAAAGTTGGTAAAGTTGAAATCTCAAATCAATTCTTTTCTGATCAGAAGGAATTTGATATTGAGAAAGCATTCAATGGGAATGTTAAGAAAATTTTTGGGAAAATGGCCGAGGGGAAGGCCAAAGGGGTTAAAGATTTTTACGCAACAAAGAAAGCAACCTATAACCCTACTGAGCAAGAGTTAAAAACACCCAAGGTTGGTAAGACTTGGGTGGAAATTCTTTTCCCTTGAAAAATTTGGACTATGCCGGAGATCCCAAGTTTGTAATCTTGGATCAGGAATCGACATCTTTCTTGATAATTGTTTGTATGAATGAATTTTAAATGGTTTAAATTTTACAGGTTGTGACTATGCCGGAGCTTCCTGGTTGGTAAGTGATTGGCATTCTAATTGGTAAAATGTTTAAGTGTAGATGTGTTATTCCTACACTTGATGCAGGTGTTTGTGTTCTTACAAGTGGTAAATTAGGGACATTAAGTTATACTTGATTTTCTTACAAAATTTTACCTCCAAGTGGTACAGAGGTTTGTACTGACAAAGTGATTACTCAAGGTCATTAAGTTGAACTTGATGTAATTCTCATTAAAATGGTTGAAAAACAAGATGATGAACCAGTCCCTACTAGTGGTAAAAACAAACTTATTTTCCGAAAAAATCATTTTGATTAAAACAAACTTAAGTGTTTTGAAATCTAAATGAGAAAATAGTTTGTTAAAAGGGGAAGTTCTGATTGTTTATGCCAGGAGGATGGCGAACTCAAGCAATTCGATATCGGTTGTCACTTTACTTGTATAGTTTGTTTTCAAAATTTGTTCCTAAGTGGGTCAAGAGCTGAGTTTTGTTTTTCAAACATTCTTTAAAATGTATTTGAATTTTAGGGGGAATAAAAATTTTAGAAAATCCAAAAACATTAGAAAATTTGAATAAGCCAAAAACATGATAAAATCAAAAACGAGTTTTGTTGTCAAAAAGAGGAAATGATAGTACATCAGTGGACTGTCACAGCATGCTAAAGAATTGGAAAGATAAATGTGATAAACAATCTCACTACGGATGTGTCAGTAGATTTTTGAACATTTAGTAGATTGTGACGAGATATAAACTTAAATTTCAAACTTGCTTATTTCGTGAGTAACATTTCTTGGATATATAGGTAACCTCTGAAATCTTGTTTGAAAGGTCCCTCTTTCTGAGATACTAGGTCTTTATACTCAGTGATATCTGGGGTATTATCCCGGGACTTCTGCTGAATGGAAATTCTGACCTAGTCCCCTAATAATACTTTCTGCAAATGCTTGTAATACAGCATCGCCCTCAGTAAAATGATGAAACAATAAAATTGATAATCATTGCTGTTGAAGAAAAGATCCTCTAAAGGGGACACACCAAAAGTCGAGCCGTCATCTCTCTGCTGAACGGAAGTTCTGACCTGAGCTCTCACGATTTCGCACCTAACCCCTTTACAGATATCATCTGTGGTATACTCACCTGTAAGACTGAATATTGGGATCTGGATACGGGAGTATATTCAAGTAGTGGGACACGCGATTAAGTTTAAGTCATTAAGACATTAATATCGTATCTCAAAGCAGTTGAACTTTGTGTGAAAATTTAAGTGGATCAATATTCTGACAATCTAGGTGAATTGTTTAGAACTTAAAATGAAATGAAGCTTAACGGTGTTGGTGATTTGTCTCAAAAACTGATATGATCCTCTTACACAAACTCACAAAAATATTGTCTGTAAATATTTCTTTACTGCATCTTTATAATCAAAAATCCAAAAAGATTTTTAGTGTGTTTTAGCATAAATTTTTGAAAAAACCAAAAAGATTTTTGACAACTGGTGTTGAAAAGCTGATTTTCAAAATTCCAAGTGCTAAACATGATGACTATTTGTGAGAAGGAGTCTATGTTTGAAATCAAGTGTGTTAATCATTTTTACAAGTGGTTCATCAAGATTATGGAATTAATTTTGAGGGGGAATCTGAGTTTGTGCATACATCTATATCTAAAATGTGTGAGATTTAATTGAGGAAGAGATTTTGCAGGTGTAAGGTTGAGCTAGGTGACGATTATGAGCTGGATGAGAGCCAGGGCACAATCATGGAACAACATTAGTAAAGCCAGGCTGATTGATCCTAAGAAGCTTGTGTTTAGAGAGCCAGGGTCCGATACATGAGGACTCTGAACTGAAGAATAAAGCTAGGTGATCTTGGGATACGAGCCAGATTACGATCCTGAAGCAGATGATGCTGATGAACTTAAGGAATGCCAGCACATTGTTAGGGGGAGTCTGTTAATGTTGATTGATAGAGTGAAGCCCAGAGACTGATAAAGACTGAAGTTGCAAAGACTCAACATCACAAGACTCGTCAACATCTGAGGGGGAGTCTGTTAGTGCATGCATCTGTCGACTTCGTCTTGTATCGAGTCTTAGACTAGATAGATTAGATCAGGGCACATTGTACGAGAAAATAGGAGAGTTAAGGTTGATTTAAGGTGATTCCGCTTGAATAGACAGATTCCGCTTGAAAGTGTCTTGTTACATTTCAAGCGAAATCAACATGGTTCTGATTCCACTTGAAGTCATTTCAAGCGAAATCTGAATACTATAAATAGGTCACATGTCTCTCAAGCGAAATTAGTTAGAACAGTTTCTGAATTCCATACCGAGGTGTTGCCGGTGTGAAGTTTGATTGTAATCAGTGTTATATCAATCCAATCAGTGTTTAAAGTGATATTCAAGCTGTATCTACCTTTGTTTCTTAGTTTCCGCCTCTAAAACAAAGTAAAACACCTCTGAACGACTCGTTTGGGTCTGAAAACGATCCTACATGTTGTAACCCCCGACCCCTACCCCGGGAGGCGGGTGGCCGCGAGCTACTCAGATCCGGTGGTATCAGTGTTTATTAATTTGGCAGCGGAAATTTCATTAGGACCGTAGTTAGGAAATAGTTTATCAGAGTAAAACACCACATTTTTATAATTAATAAATACATGGGAAAAACCCAAGTTTCCATTACAAACATGTTTTTAGGGATAAACCCTAATTTATTTAAATAAAACTTTGTCTTTATTTAGGTAACTTTTATAGCCACTTTTCCAAGCCTTCAGTGCTCTCCAGCTGGCTTCTAATTGGCTTTCACATTTTGTTACCTGAAACGCGTTTAAAAACATTTTATCAGCAAGAAATACTGGCGAGTGAATCCTAGTTTTATAAAAACCGCAAGGATCTTTCAATGATATCAACCTCTAACTTGTGTAAGTGCGGAAATCAAACACAAGTGGATTCAAGAACATATAATAGAAACCAAAACAATAAAATCAAAATAAACCGGAAACTTTCATTCACTTAACTGTGACCGATACAAGACTCCAATGATGGTTTCGGTTGGCCTAAGCTTTCCAATGACTGATCATCTCAACCATTAGGTCGAGCTTTGCTTAAATACAAAACATATGGGTCGAAACCCCTAAGGCCCACTCGAAACCACATACTAGACCCAAACCAAACATATCGACCCAAAAGACTATTAAACAAAACAAAACATTACAAATCAACCCCTAAACTTTGTAATCCTCTATGTATAAACCTTCAGGTTCCAACAATATCCCCCTAGGTTTATGCATAGAGGATCTTGAGACTTCACCTTCCACTGCTACCACCCAATCGATCCTTGAAACCGCCAAACCCTTTTGTACGAATGTGAATAGCTGAAGCAACAGCAGTAGTCCATCCTTTAGCAATCTCTTCATATTTCTCTGTGGCTCTAATTTGACTACGAGCAAGCACTTCCAAATCTTCATAAGCTAGATTTAGCAAATATACTTGATCAACCAAGCAAAAACTCACTTCATCATCACATACAATCACAACCTTTCCTAAACGCTCATCATAAGCCCGGAAATGCATGGTCTTCAGAGCACCTTTGGGAATTTTCTTGACTAACGGAATAGTCTTCTCTTTGTCAGTTGGCGGCCATGACATAATCTTCATTCTCTTGTTGGTGTATGGATCTCTAATACCCTTAGCTGGAGTGACAATAGATTCAGCAGTATGCATCGAATGAAAATTACGAGCAACTTCCCTCTGCAATCTCTCGAAAAACAAATATCCACGACCACCCGGCTGATCATCCACATAAGGTGACTTTGACAAATTGATCAAATCTACCTTTGTGAATGTTTGACACTGAGCGGGATTCTTATACCATTCAACAGGTCCAACCTTTCTTTTAATCCACCACCTTCGTCGGTCATGATCAAAACCCCAGTTAACCACACCGGAACGATTCCCAACTTTATCATAGAGAGTTTCACCAACATCCATCAGATGATGAGTAGCATTGGCATTTTCATCTTCTGGATTAAGATTCTTATTTTTCAGGATCACAAACTCTCTTTTCTTCTTGATTCTTTCAGCTTTTGCCTTGTCAGCAACTAGATCAGTAACTTTTCTGAAGTAATGTTTCATAGCAGCATTCCTTTCAGCGTCGTCCTTAGCAAAAGCTCTTGCTCTATCTTCATCAACTTTTCTTCTACTTTCCACATCAGTTGGATCAGAAAACTCTTGGCCAAACTTCTTTCTCCAACTTTCCACGCAAATCATAAACCATGTTGAATGACAAACTGACGTCACCTTGAAGCTGATCAATTTGTTGATTCTTTTGTACTATGGTATCTTCAAGCTGAATGATCTTGGCGTCTTTATGGATTGAATCTTGCTCAAGCACAACCAGTCGTTTCTTCATTTCCCTCATGCTAATAAACTCATCATCACTTGAATCATCGTCAAACAACATCCTCAATGGCTCTTCAGGCTGCTTACCACTTGAAATACAAGGTTCTTCATGAATTGTTCCAGATAGACCCACAACAGTAGTTGTAACAGGTGGTGTTGACTCAATGAAAGGATCAGAAACAACATTGGTAACTGGTATATCTGCAGTGGTGGTTTCCACGTCAATTCTTTGAGTATCAACATTAAACTCAAAGATATCTTCAGTAGAAGTGGTGGCATCAGTAACATTCTTCTCAAAATCAAAGTCATACAAACCATCTTCGTCTTCAGTATCATTCATGGGTTGATCTTGGCTTTGCTCAATATACATTCCATGTCAAGGATCCCTCCTTTTTCGCTTTAAAGGCAGAGAATCGGGATCCTTTGGGTCACTAGATGTTTGCTCTTCAACATGAACTAAAGGATTGGAAGGAGGATTTCCCATCTTTTCAGTTATAGACTTCAATAGCTGAGACAAACTTTCAGACGAAATCACAGGTAGTTGAACAGGAGAAACAGCAGAACTAACATCAGCTTCAGGAGGAAGCTCAGCTTCGTCTTCATCATCACAACTAATTTCAATGCCTTCATCGTCAGAGTTAATTGTATGAATCTCTGTCTCAGGCTCATTTTCAGCAGCACCTTGAAGAGCATGCTCTTCAGCAACTATAGCATTCACAGGAGCATTGATTTGTGCAGCATTAACAGGAGCAGGTTGAACTATCACAGGATCAGCAGCTACATCTTCTATTTTAGTAAAATGACCAAACTTTTCCAGAGGAATAAGTCCTTCAAATTTCTTTTTAGTACCCTTTTTAGGAGTGAGGGCACCAAAGCATGCAGGACCCATGGGTTTCAATTCCAAGGTGTTTCCAGACCTCACCAACTCTGGATAACGAGCATTGAAAATCATTTGCAAGAACCTTGGATACATAAGGAATTTGTCCTTTCTAACCCCTGTCACATTCCTCTTCACGCCTTCAAATATATACTTCGAATAGTTGAAAGGTTGATTTGTTATCAGACAAACAAGAGCAGCAGACTGTGTGATATTCAACTGATCTGTGCCTCCTCGGTTTTCTGACATGCAAAGGATGAACATATGCACTAACAGACACCAATATGGATGCACAAACTTCTTTACCAATGATGAATACTTTCCTTCATAACTTAATCGTGGCAAAATTGCTTCCACAGTTCTAGCTGGAAGCTCAATATGATCAGTTTCTTGATCACTAAACTGCAGCACCTCTCGTATCATCTGTTCAGTAATCGTGACAACCTTCTTCTGAATCTCCGCCACGATTGCTCCTTTACCCTCAGCTTCAAGAGCATCAAATCTAGCAGTCTTCCAGAAATCTTAAACAAGACTTTCATAGACAATAGGATTTTCTCGCAAAGCGTGAACGATTCTACAACTATTCAAGCCCTTGATTAATGATGTAAACATTATCTTGTGCTTCTCTGGAGGTGGTGCTAAGTAGCCTGCCTGATTGTGCATCGGGATGAATTTCAAATCCATATCCTACACAAAACAGAAAAATTAAGTATAGAATCACATTTGAAAGACTTCTGGTTAACTTGGTTAAACTGATCAACAAGACAATGCAAGTCAACAGTCAACAACAAGTCAACAGTCAACAATTCAGATTGTAGGTCAAACATATGAATTAAGTCGAGACCATGAAGTTTCGAGTCGAGACCAAGCGGTTTCGAGTCGAGATCTCAGTCGAGACAAAGTAGTTTTGAACCGAGATCTCAGTCGAGACCAATCTGTTTTGAGTCGAGACCTCAGTCGAGACTGATGAGGTTGCAACTCGCAACCAGAGGTCTCAAGTCCTCAAGTTAATTGCTACAATCTAAGTCGAGACCGCACAAACACACTTTGATCTGCCATCATTTGGATCAAAGTCCAAAAACACTCTCGAATTTCTTTGAAGACCAAAATAAGTTCATCATTAGGGTTCTTAAGCAACTTCAAATCTTCAACTAATCTTCATCAAATCTTCAATCAACCTGCAAATCTTCAAACAATTATCATAATACCTTCAAATCTGATGAGCCGAAACCGGAAAATACGTCGGAAACAAGAACTTCGCCGGAATAATGAGAGAGTTCACCGGAATTCTAGAGAGAATTTGAAAGAACTTATAACATGTCTCGAGTGAGAAATGAGGTCTCGACTCGAGACCTACCTTTGATACCACAACCCGCATATGTGGACTGGGCCTTTGAATAGGGCCGAGATCATCTCAAATTCACACTCAGTTTAAAGATTTAATTCAATTTCTTTGACATTTTCAAAATTACTTTAAACCAAGATAAGATTTTTATTTTATTTAATGACCCATTTAACTTCCCAAGCACGTTTTACGAGATCAAAAACCTAAAACACAAAAATAAATAATACTAACAATTATTTACAAATATAAAAAAATAGGAAATATCATAATTGCTCAGGGATCAAATCACAAGGTTTCAGGCCTGACTTCACTTATCAACACTAATCTACTACTGAATAATCCAGACAATTTCCAGTATATTTGTCCACTTAAACTCGTCTCCCTAGACCTTTCCCACATAACTGCATGTAACTCATTTTATCATGTTTTGATGTCTTAACAATGAACACCCAAACAAATACTAATCAAATCCCAGAATTATAGATAGCACACTCTATCACGCAAGCAGTTTCCCTACCACATATTCACAAGTCCGTTCCAGACTTCTGAAACCTTAACTGGGAATAGGTTGAGAAGAGAACAGAATAGATCATAAGTAGAGATGATATAATATAAAGATCAAATGAGTTTTTCTCATTTTCATGTAGGTTTCTTGGGTTTCTTTTGGGCACTTGAGGGCCTCTTTTGGGTGTTTAATTGATCTATAAGGCGACACACGCTCAGCTAGGTCTTTGCTCATGCAAAACAGAAGCTAAGCGCTGCCTAGCACCTCCAGATCTTTACTCACGCTAAATAGAGGAGATACACGACTTTTTCAGATAAGATTTCAGAACCAGACCAAAATTGTGTGTATCGGGACAACATACAGGCATTCAAATAGAAATTAGCTAATTCCAAGTGACTTTCTTTCCTGGGGTCACATACTATTTAAGTTCCGAACGGAAGCAGCCAATGTTTCCAGTCTTAAGGATAGAGCCTACCGACACATCATACTAGAGTCAAACTACTTCGATACTTGTCTTACATGAGTCAGCCCTTGACCATAATGTGAAAATTTATTTCATTTCTCATGTCACGCAATGCTTCTTTTTTAATTTTTCCAACATTTTTCAATGTTTTTGTATTTTTCAAAATTTTCAAAGTTTTTGTATTTTTCAAAATTTCTCCCCCTAAATTTGTGCATAAATAAATAAATAAAAAAAAAACAACCTAAGAATAGAAAACTATATGTACAAATTTACCTACACTTGAATAAAACATGCTCAGTCAATAAAACGAATCATTTTCAGAAAATCCACAAGCACTTGAAATTTCGAGCTGCTGACAGGTTTTGTGAACAAATCGGCAGCATTTGCATCTGTGTCGATTTGCTCCAGTTTGATAAGACCTCTGTCAAAGCAGTCCCGTATAAAATGATCTTTAATATTAATATGCTTGGTTTTTGAGTGGAAAACAGGAGTTTTCACAATTTGTATAGCAGCATCATTATCACAATATATGGTAGTATTAAGATAAGTCAAACCGTAGTCCTGCAATTGATACTGGATCCACACCACTTGGGAGCACGATGCCGAAGCCACGACATACTCTGCTTCAGCTGTTGAAATTGCCACCGTTTGATGTTTCTTGCATTGCCAAGAGATGAGTCTGCCACCCAAAAATTGACATCCAGCTGATGTGGGTTTCCTGTCTTTGTCAGTGCCTCCAAAATTACTATAAGAAAACGCAAACATGTCAAAATTGGAATCCCTCGGATACCACAGACCAAACCGAGGTCGGCCTTTAAGGTACCGGAAGATTCGTTTAACAGAAGTAAGATGAGAGGTTTTAGGATTAGCCTGATATCGCGCGCAGTTACAGACAGCAAACATAATGTCTAGACGGCTCGCTGTCAGATACATCAGGGACCCGATCATGGACCTATAAAGGCGTTGATCAACAGGGGATCCTTCTGCATCTTTAGTCAGTAAAGGTCTTTCTGCCATTGGAGTTTCAGCCGGTTTAGTGTCTGTGAACTTGAATTTTGTAAGCACATCATCCACATATTTCCCTTGATGAATGAGAATGCCTCGAGAATCCTGTTTGACTTGTAAGCCTAAGAACAATGTCATTTCTCCGAGCGCACTCATCTCGAACTTCTTTTTCATAACTCCCTCAAATTCCATGCAGAGAGCATCACTTATTGATCCGAAGATAATATCAACGACATAGATTTGAACCAGTATCAGATCCTTGCCCACTCTCTTGATAAACAGAGTCTGGTCTATCGTGCCTCGTGTGTACCCATGAGCCAGAAGATGTTCAGTCAGAGTTGCATACCAAGCTCTAGGTGCTTGATGCAATCCATATAATGCCTTAGCAAGCTTGTAGGCAATATTCTGGATGATCTGGATGAATAAAGCCCGGAGGTTGCTCAACAAAGATTTCTTCCTTCACATCTCCATACAAAAACGCAGTCTTGACGTCCGTCTGGTAAACAGTGAACCCTATGTAGGATGCGTATGCTAGGAAGATCTAGATTGCTTCAAGTCGGGCAACAGGGGCGTAGACTTCATCATAATCCAGTCCCTCTATCTGTTTGAATCTTGGACCACTAATCTTGTTCGTTTCGAACAATAACTCCTGCAGAATCTTGCTTGTTTCTGAAAACCCAGCGAGTTCCAAGTTTGCGTTTCCCTGTTGGCAACTCTACAAGCTTCCGTACTCCTAGTTTTTCAAACTGGTTCAACTCTTCATGCTTAGCGTCAACCCAGCCTGGTTCCTGCAAAGCTACATCAATGGTTTTAGGTTCAATTTGAGAACTGTAGCTAGAGTATAAGCATAAATTAATGGTTCCTGATTGGCTCCTGGTTTGAACTCCTGCATTAACAGGACCGATCACGTTCTCAATAGGATGATTTCTTTGAACGCTTATTGGAATGGCAAATTTAGGTATGGTATCGTCTTAATGTGTGTTGATGTTGCTTGACTCCCCCTCATTAAGTGCTGGCGGACTATGAACCACAGGAGTAGAACAGTACAATCTTCAGGAATAGGATCAGCAAACAGTTCTGATCCAGATGCATTTGAAGGAACGCCTCCAGATTGTGCACCTTCAGGGGTTTGATGAGACGTTGGATGCTCAGTAAATCGCATTCCTGATGGATCAATAGTGTGATTTCTTGAGATCCCTTCGTCATATTCCATTTCTTCTGTATCACCAAATGAAACTGGTTGTTTTATATTCGACACACCTGCATCAGGGGAAACACTAGACAAAATGTTAAATGATTTGAACAAATCAGCATAATCATACAGCCAATCTGGAACAACTCTAGCGTCCGTAGAATTTTCTTCGAGCCATTCAACATTACACGACTCGACGACTTTCTTGGTTACTTTATTGTATACTCTATAAGAAGATCCTTTAGTGTATCCAATAAAGAAACATTCGTCCCCTTTGACTTTAAACTTCCCATTAGTGTCCATGAGTAACAAAACACACGGACAACCAAAAATACGGAAGTGTGAGACATAAGGTTTACGTCCTTCCAGAATCTCATAAGGAGTTTTCATGTGATGTTTGTTTACTAAAGCATGATTCTGGATGTAACAAGCCGTGTTAACTGCTTCGGCCCAGAAGAAACTAGGAAGCTTCGAGTCGGCCAGCATGGTTCGTGCAGCCTCAATAAGAGTATGATTTCGTCTCTCAGCTACTCCATTTTGTTGTGGAGTTCGTGGCGCACTGTACTGTCGTTCAATTCCCTTTTCTGCGCAGAATGTATCCAAGGTGATATTTTTGAATTCCGTTCCATTGTCTGATCGAATTGCTTTCACCCTTGTACTAGCCTGATTTTCCACTAGAGTAATAAACTATTTGATCAAACTTGCAGCCTCGTTTTTTGTGACCAAGAAAGTAAACCCATGTGTAACGCGAGTAGTCATCGACAATCACAAGACAATACGCCTTCTTGCCAATACTCAGAACATTCACTGGACCAAAGAGATCCATGTGTAGCAGTTCAAGTATAATTTTTGTTGAAGGTGTAGACTTGGACTTATGAGGCTTTCGATGCGCCTTTCCTTTGGCGCAAGCAACACACTTTTCTACCAGCATGAAGTCTTTGATTGGTAGATCACGGACCAATTCACCTTTTGCTAGACGATTCAGATTTTTCATATTCACATGCCCAAGGCGATGATGCCACAACAAACCGTCATGTTCTGAAATCTTTGAGAAAAGACAAGTAATTTCTTCACATGGTTTCTTGTTCATGTCGATAATATACGCATTTCCACGTCTTTCAGCAGTCATTAGAAACCAATCTTCTGGTATCACGATTCCTGGTTTAAGCACATAACATCCCTTCTTGGTGAAATGAACCGAATTTCCTCTGTCAAAAATTTGTGAGATATTCAACAAGTTGTGTTTCAGTTCTGGGACGTAATTCACATTTTCGAAGCTTAGAACGCCATTTCTCACTGTTCCTTTCAATGTGATTTTGCCCGATTATCCTCCTGCAAAAGAGACATATCCACCATCAAATTCTCTGACATTGACAAGTTGGGACAAGTCTCATGTCATGTGCCTGGAACAGCCACTATCCATGTACCAAAGTCGCACGATAGTCCTCCACAGCTGTTCCTACACGATTAGCGGGATCAGTTAGATTTAGGAACCCAACTCATAGTGGATGTGGGTTTTCCTTGTGCATCAATGTTTGTCACTTTCTGCCAAACTAGATTATCTTTGTTCAGAAACTTTGATTTGTTTTTATTGACAGATTTTCGTGGACATGTGTTTGATGGAGCAGCTTTAGCTTTGGGTTTCCAAAATTGATGTGACCACTTATAATTGTAATTACCAAAAGCTTTATATTGATTTCTTTGAAAATTATTTTGACAATTTCGATTTCTTTGTTTAGCTGCATTCCAGTCATGATCAGAGGGCTTAGCCTTACGATTGTTATTTTTCATTGCCTCAAACTTTGCAGTTGTCACTGGCTCTTAATAACAAGATCGATTTGGCTTAGCCTTCTGATTGTGCACTCTTATGCTTAGATTGCACTCTTGGGAGTTGAGCACAGTTTCTGAAAATGTGTCCAGCAATACCACAATTAAAACATGTTTGTCGTTTCAAAGTGTGGTAATTTGGGTGCTTCATAGAATATGTGGATCTGTTGGGTTTCGAAGTATGAGCTTGTTTGGTTTTTCTAGCTTGTTTAGCTTGTGCCTTTTCTGAGCATGTTGATTCCTGCTGTTTTGAACTAGCACAAGCATGAGATGTAGACGGATGATGAGATTCATCCTTCTCGTTATTATCATGATCATTTTGAAAAACTGATGTTTCAATTTTAACTTTATTTTCAGAAACATTTGACGGTGACTATTCATTCATTTCAGCTCCTTTTTCTTCTTTAATTGATACTGATTCATGTTTATTTTCAGAACACACTGCATTTCATCAACACATGTATCATATGAATTTATTTGAGATTTGCTTTCAGCAACGGTTTCCAATGGGGTCCTACTAGATTCACCATTAGGGACGTCCACTAAGACCGAATCAGAAGAAGAATCAGGACATTCTTGATTTTCTTGAGAAGGAGTTTCAGTGGTATCACTGAATGTATCCTGAGGGACCTCACCTGTCACACTATCATCAACTGAAGAGTTAGAAACATCACAATCACAAGCATTAACTGAAAAACATTCATCACCAGACTTATTGTTCAAAGGTTCAACACAAACATTATCAGTTTTGCCCAAAACATTAGCCCACCATACGACACATAAGCATGAAACGAATCAAGAAAAACTTGTCCAAACACACAACCAGAATCAGTTTTATCAAAAGAAGTTTTAGAAAAATCAGAAACAAAAGCTTGTTCTCCCCCAAGACTATCTTCACACTTTAAATCTACTATTTCATCTGCACATGCAAATGAACTGTTAGGATTAATGGTGCCTTTTGAGACAAAATTCATTGAAGGAGCTGGTCGTTTATTATCAACAAATTTGCTGTTGATTGATGACTTATTGGTTTTTGGACCGTAAGTCATCTTGCCTTCATTCATCAATTCCTCCTCAGTCATGGGTAAATATGTGTAATTTTCATTATAAGGAGGAGGAACCTTATTATATCCCAACCCAGCCCCTTTCTTTTTCTTGTATTCTAACTGAATATCACATATGTCCTTTACCAATTTGCTAGAAGTATCATATTTTTTAATATTAATTTCGTTTAGTTGATATTTCAACTTGATTTCTTCTAGCTCTTTGATCAAATCATTTATCATCGCTTGGTCATACAGATAGTTACAATTTTTAACGCTGATTTCTTCTTTCAATTTGGTGATATCTTTCTTTTGAGCTTCAATTTTTTCTTTATAAAGTTTTTCATTTTTCACCAAATTAAAGTTTTTATTCTTTATATCTTTGTAATCTTGAATTAACTCAGCGTTATGTAACCTATATGCCTCAACTCTTTGTCTGCATTCAGGAGTACAGAAAACATAATGTACCTCTTCAGCAGTAAGTCCATTGACGGGAACTCACAGAATCCTAGTCATAAGAGCCAAGTTTTCAGCTGGAACCTCATCATCAAGTGTTGAATTCCTGTCCTCAGAAGCTGAAGTCATGAAAGCAATGTTCTTTGAGGCAGTCTGATTTTCTGGAACAGAAATATATTAAATGTTGAATTTCAACATTCCAATCAAAATTAGCACTTGGTTGAACTACCAAGGCTGAGCTCTGAGTGCTTCCACTTGTGGTTGTTGAAATATTTGTAGTAGTGACAAGAGATCTTTCAGGGTTCGGTGGAGCAGGTTGTGCTGGAGTTTGTTCTCTGTTGACACTTGGCTTAGTGCAGTTTCAAGCCACATGACCTGGTTCATGACAGTTGTAGCAGCGTAACTCAAAAGGCATCTTGCCAGGTCCTGTAAATTTGAGTCCATCCCATTTGTTTCTTCCAGTTCTTCTCACAAAGTTCTTTGCTCTGAAAGCAGCCATGGCCATCTGCCAAGTAATATCCATCTCTTCCACATCATCAGGATGGATCTGATCCAGATCATCCATAGAGTATTTAGGAGGATCCAATTTACCTGCAGCAAAAGAGTTTAAGCAATTTATAACCGATGCAACAATATCTAGATTTTCTTTTGACCGTTGTGTGAAGAAAGCAATCATTTCATTCTTCACATGAGAATTGGTAACATTAGATGCAGCTGTTGACGGAGCAGCAGAAGGAGGAGTCGATCCAGAGTAATGAACATTTGCAGAAGCAGGAACTGCCTTTTGGAATCCACTTTGAGAAATGAGAGCAGCATTATTGTTGTTTGATGCAGTGGAATTAACTGAAAAACCTGCAGCCAGCATGCTAGACTTGTGGTTATTTTCCCTCTGCTTGTCATCTAGCTCACATGCCTTGATGTGAGAAATCATCTCTGTGACAACCCTCACCAAACCAGGTATCCGTACGAATTAATTAATATTTAATAACTGCTTAATTTCTGTGCTTGCTTACAACTGTGATTAAACTGCTTACTGATTTCTGATACATACATACTCTTGCATCACATCTTATACTGTCACTCTATTATTTATACACAACCGTCAGTGACAACCTTGATGCACAAAAGCACAGTAAGCACACTATACGGGATACCCAGTAGACATGCTGACATAACCAGCATCAGACAGACACTGTCTCTAAGGCCAGTATGAGCCGGGAATAGTTTACTACACTAGTAGGGAGTGTAGGGAGGTGAGGATTGTAGAACTGCGTCACTAGGTGATAATTATAGTGACCGGATGTGCCTAAAACGTACTCTGAGTACAAAAATTCTGCACTTTAAATAAAAATCCAGCAATTAGCTAACTAGTAAAGTGCCATAACATGAGAAAAATATTACTAGACACTTTCCAAAATGTCGGGAATAAATTGTGTCACTAAAAATAATATTGACGACACTTTAAATAATTATTTGGCACTTTAACGGACTAGTATCCAACCGAACAACCGGACGTAACCCGAGACATAAAAATATTGTCATTAACATTGTTTATCTTTTTCTGAGCCAGTTAGGGTCCCCGAATACCCTAACACCCTTTATAATTTACTACCCACTAATAACTAATATTAAATTCCTAAACTAACTAACTAAAACTACCTAATTTATAATTAGAAACTAACCAAACCCCCCCCCCCCCCATGTAACTAAGTTCAGTCCCCCCATAGGGAACATTATCTTACAACTTGATTAATTTATTTCCCCATGTCATATATAAAGAATACACAATTTCCTTTGGGTATTTAGAAAGGATTAGCCTACAAGTAGGAGCTTATGTCCATCCATTTACTTCATCCAACACAAAAAAAAATTCATCTTTCCTCCCCTCTTTTAAACCTCTCGTCCGAACCCCACTAAGCACCATCCACCCACTTTCAATTCTTTTCTAGCCACATTATTTACTTACAAGTGTAAAGGGTCACATACGAGGAAGCCCGGTGCTTGTGAATCGTCAAGGACCTCACCTCTACGCTTTTAACCACCCGATTTTCGACTAGTTTCTTCCCTAGCCTCGAGCTAGTAGTAAGTAACTCTAAACGCCTTTTTGATCTATTCTAAAGTGGTTAATAAGATTTTTGAAGGTTGAAATTTATGAGCATGTAAGAACAAAATTTAAAGTCTACTAAAATAATATAAACAAAGTGGTTAATAGATGAATATTGGTGTAAAACTTACAAGACTTGTTTTGTTATGATTATTTAGTGTTGTTTTATGCTAGTATTAATTCGGATCGTCATCTAACCCGACTAAGTCATGTTCATGGAACATGACCTAGTGTATGTTAAAGTGTGCGAAGTGGTTAGATGAAGAACACTACTACTATTAAGCATAAACTTGTGTAAAAACAATTTTTCTTATGAAATAGTGTTCTAAACTAGTAGATCTACGGATCTACAAGTGGTATTTTCAAAGAACCAAGCGTCAAAAGAAATCATGTTTTCTAAAACCAGGATTTACATGAACAAAGGTGATTTTTGTAAGAACACAAGTGTAAGTGTATGGACACTTGTGTAACACAAAGTTTTGACAAAAGAACTATTTTTGTAAATATTGACAAGAAGTTGTAAACATGTAACTTCTTTAAAAACGAGACTTTCAAGAAACCGGATTGATTTATAAAAAGGTCTACTAAAAATAATGGGAAGTTACTACATATTTTGGACAAACCACAAGTTCGTGTATTTTTGCGATTTATAACTATTTTGACTAGTTTGATGGTTCGAATATTGTTTCTTGTTTGTTAATGTTGGGAACATTGTTGATTTGTATTTTAAAAGAAAATGATACGCTTGAAAGCGTGGCCACCTCCAGTTACAGGGGAAACTCTGGCGAAATTTTTCTAAAAACCTAACACTTGGAAATATTTTCACCGCGAGTGTTATAAATGTATTTTTAACTTGTTTTCAAAAATATAACTTTCGCCACGATTTTTATTACAAAATTTCTAAGTGTCGGAGGTGGGATTTTCATAAAATAAGACTTGATAAATATATATTTAGTATATATTTTTCATAACAACACTTGTGAGATTTTTATGATTATTTTGTGAACTATACAAATATTATTTTTAGGGTAAAAATAATATTACCAAATATTAACGATTCCAAAATAATACGAACGCCTTCACAATAAATATTAAGTTACAGCGGTATAATTAATACCACCCGATCTTTAAACGTAACTTACGTATTTTCGGAAAAATACTAGTGAATGTGTATTTTGACAAGGATATTATTTTGGAAAATTATAAGGATTAAAATATAATATTTTTGGGAAAAATATTTGTATTTTGGAGAAAGGATTAAAATATATTTTAAGTGAGACTTAATAATATATTTCGAAGATTATACGAACGCTCATGTATTAAAACCCCCATCCTTAGGAAGGAATATAATTACCAAATAATTACAAAGTGTAATTACGAAATAGTTGTCTAACTATTTCCCAAAGACATTAAACCTTAAGCTAAGGAACGGCCGTCCGTCTAATAGAAGTTAGTACGTGTAGGTCGTCACTCAGCAGATTGATCAGGAGATTTACTTGATAGAGACGCACCACTGTGAGTTCATGTCCCCCTTTTCTCTTAACTGTTTTCAGTTTTCTAAACTGCGGGGGTGAAATACATGTTACTTTGATTACAAGTACTTTATACATGGTATGGTTAGCGTAAGGAGGGTTACTACTAGATCATGTGAGTGGGTAGGCGGAAACTTGAGGCCATTAATCCTCAGGGTAGGACCGAGGGACAGGAGCGGTAGATCTATCTGGGTGTAGCGAGCCCAGCCCCAGGCCCAGCATAACGTACCTCGGGGTGACTTTGTGCCCAACGCATAAATCTGCTAGGTTTGAGTCTTCCTACTTGCACTTCACACATATCAATGGCCTTGCAAACCATTGGTGATCTCTTTTTCCTTATTTGCTATATACCAGGATTTTATACATACAAAGGTTTTATTACTCACTTACACATGAACTCGCTCAACATTATTGTTGATTTTTCCAACTTACATGTATTTCAGGGAACTAAAGATCTGGCGCAGTATGTTACATTTTCCCGCTGCATAAGAGATCGAGGTCATCCAAGTTTAGGGAATGTAACTTTTACCTGGACGAGTCACAGTCCTTAAACTGTGTTTATTTCATGTTGATGTTTGTGTCTTCATAACAATGTTTTATGTTATTAGATTGTAGTTTCCATTGCACGAGTCAACGCCCTAAGACAATGTTGTGTTACTTATGTTTTAAAACTTAATTTAATGGATGATCTTGCATGGTTTTATTTTCATATAGCTTTGTTATGATTAAGCTATGGTATTAAGAAGTCACACCAAATTAACCACGCTTCCGCAAAGCCAGGGTGTGACAGCTTGGTATCAGAGCTCTGATCATAGCGAACTAGGATTCCTTCTCGAGTCTAGACTATGATCACTACGGCTCTCACGAAAACCTTTTTACATTTCATACCACTTAAGTCCAGATCCAAAACGTTTTTACAAACAAAGTTGAGCACATTTTAATTGTTAGTTATAGGCTCAGTCTGGGAGGCTGAGGCTCAGTCTGGAAGGCTGAGGCTCAGTCTGGGAGGCTGAGGAAGTAGGCTAGTGGGACTAGGAGAACTATATGATTGCTTATTGGTGACTAATATGTTTATCTGACTATATGATTGATTATTTGTGCATATGTGTGTTTGTATTACAAAACGTCATGCCTTCATCAGATACTGGAGAGTCGGACACTACAGATCCCATGGCCATAGTATCAGGCGACATAGTTTCATCGGAGCATGAGGTGTACATTTCCGATACTACCAGCACAGACGATGATGACTTTCAACCCTTTGCACTGCCTGATGTCGTAGCAGAGCCTGCTGATGGCCATCTTGTTGGGGATTTGCCACTCGCGGTGATCCCTGCTCCTGTGCCCCTCGCCGCTTATCCCATCGTTCATATGCCCCCCGACGTTGTCTCTGAAGACGATGTCGAACTATTAGAGGAGGACCCACTGAAAGGCGAGGCCCTATTGCTGCTGGTGGTAGCCTACTGCTTGCTGACGCTCCTGCAGAGGAGGCTCATCTCATTCACCTGTCCCAAACTCATTTGAGTCTGTGGCGTCCGCATCTTCGCAAATACAGGGAGTGCAGCACTACTCACACGACGCCGACCCTGATATAGCATCATCAGCTGCACCGGTTCCCGCACACAGCTTTGAGTTTGATCACGATATTGAGGATGATCCTGTATTTCCACCTGGTTTTGATCCAGACCATGACATTGAGTTCATACACTTAGACCAGCCCTTGGAGGATCCTGTAACCCCTGTGTTTGTGGATCCAGCTGGTTTTGGGATGGAGTTTGTTGATCCGGAGCCAGCCATGGCCCCTGAGCCAGGCGTTGCTCCTAACACCGCATTGGAGCATGACCCTGTTCATGCCGATGCACCTGTTGTTGCTCCTTGATTGACCATCTGCTTGGACGAGAGAAAATTGGGATAACTGTGCAAGACAATCTATTATTACGGGGGCCCACGTAATAACGGCTTGTAGTACACAGAAATCTTGGTGAACTCTGCGGGTCAAGCTAATGAAAACCCATGTAGCAGGAAATAACTAAAACACGAATGACCAAGGCGATGTAGCCTCGAGTTCATTCTATTACAAGCAACAAGCCATTTTGGCAAGCCTACGTGAAGGCTCAAAAATTTATTTCCTCACTCATACATTGAGCATATTTACGTGTGGAATTGGGTGATTACCTAATGGCTTATGGTGCTATGTATCTCATAGACAATTGAAATGTTGTCTAACCCACTTCATACCACTGCAACAGAAGAAAATGCCACCCAGGCGTGACACAGACACCAGTACACTGCCAAGGACAGAAGCTGAGTTGCAAGAACGCATATCACAGGCAAATGCATGACATGAAGCCCTCCGCTTTAAGCACAACGATGGCATTACTGGAAATAACCCTCCAACTGGCTGCACCTATAAGCAGTTCCTGAACTGCAAGCCTTTGAACTTTGACGGGGCAGGAGGCGCCGTGGCATTTGTTCGTTGGTCCGAGAAGACTGAATCCATTCTAAGAATGATTAACTGTTCGCCCAACAGAGTATTGCCTATATCTCGGGGTTATTTCTATATGGCACACTCTCATGGTGGGAATCTTCAGATTCAGACCCTTGGTACAGATGCTGCTTATGCACTGAGCTGGGACGAGCTCAAAGAAATGATTGAGAAGAAATATTGTTCTAGGGCTGGTATTCAGAAGCTTGAGGTGGAGTTCTGGAATTTGAAAATGGACGAACCAGAGATTCCTAAACATGTCCAGGGATCGCACGACTTGTCTATGGTCGTCCCCTACTAAGTCATTGATGTTGTATGATACAGTTGTGTACTTGTAAGCTTTACATTGTGGTCTCGATTTGTGGCAATGCAATCGCAGTATTCTCATCACTTGTGATGTTTGATCTATTGTTTATGTTCTATGACATGAGATGTTATGTGGCTGATTTATTTATAGCATGAGATGTTATGTGCTGATATTGTTGAATACATACGTACATTTTACCTGCTATGACCTAACCTACGTGAAACATCTTTTAGAAGATGCCACCAAGACGCAAAATGCGCATGCCCACCTCAGAGGCGGAACTTCAAGAGATAATTGCTGCAGCTATAGCACAGCACGAGGCCCTACGCTCCGAACCTAGCAGAGGCACCTCAGAAAATAACGGTTGTCCCTACTGGCACTTCCTCAACTACAAGCCTCCGAAGTTCGACGGCACTGGGGGTGCCATAGCTTTTGTGAAATGGATTGAAAGTATGGAATCCATCTTACGAATGAGTGGTTGTACGCCAGAACAACAAGTCCCATACGTTTCTGAGTTGTTTCAAGATGGAGCTCGATTATGGTGGAATCTTCAGGTTCGAATAATGGGCCTAACTACAGCATACGCGTTAACTTGGGATGAGTTGAAAGGAATAATGCGTAAGAAGTATTGCACCCAAACAGAAACCCAGAGGTTGGAAGGTGAATTCCAGAGCCTGATAATGGAAGGTCCGAAAATGTTGGAATACATGTAAAGACTTCATGATTTGGCACGAGTCATTCCGTACTTGGTGGAACCAGAATTGAGGAAATTAGGACATTTCATTTGGGAACTGGCACCTCAAGTCCTGAGCATTATGACAGCATCTACACCACCAACAACTATGGCTGCAAGTAAGATGGGCTTGGCACTCGTTACGGAAGCCATTAGACTACACTTGCAAACCCTGACAAGGAGACTCAGGTAGAGTCATCTGGAAAGAACAAAAGGAAGCTCACCGAAGAGACCCGAAAGAATAATGATGAACAAAGATCTATTCGAGGTTGTTTTGACTGCGGAGACAAAGGGCATTTCAAGAAAGATTGCCCTAACAACAAACAGTCTAATGATAAAATTTACTTAGAAACTAAACCAAGATGTGCTGGGTGCAAGTATCACCATGAATGTGGATGTCGGAAGCCTAGGTGCGGGAGGAAAGGACACAACAAGGATGGTTGTGGAATGAAGAGTCCCAGACAAGGAGAAAACAGTAACAACGCTCAAGGTGGAAATGGGAAAGGAAATGGCCGAGTGCCAGGATGCTTCCATTGTGGGGACGTTGGACATCTTAAGAGGGAATGCCCGAAGTTGAAACAAGACCGTGAAAGAACATCCAGCATCAGAGCTTGTGAAGCATGCCAGGATCCAGGCGTGATTACTGGTACGTTCTCTAACAACCAAATCTTTTGCATCTATTTTGTTTGATACTGGTGCCGATTATAGCTTCGTGTCATTAGAATTTAAGAATATTCTTGGTTTGACGCCTAGTAAGTTAGACGTCCCATATTCGATCGAATTAACAAATGGGAAACTAGTTGAGACCAGTGAAGTTGTCCAAGGATGTGTGATTGAATTTGGAGGGCACGAGTTTACGCTAGACTTACTACCTATCGAGTTGGGAAGCTTTGATGTAGTAGTGGGAACGGATTGGCTATCGAGTAACAAGGCCAAGATGGTTTGTCACGAAAAGGTCGTTCGTATCCCAATCGAAGATGGAGAAACAATTGTGGTTCATGGGGAGAAGCGTGATACGCCTTTAAGAATTATCAGCTGCCTGAAAGCGCGAAAATGTTTACAAAAGGGATGTGCTGCCTTCCTGGCACACATTGTAGACAAGAAAGCTGCAGAACCAAAAATCGAAGACATCCCTGTCGTGAGGGAATATCCAAAAGTCTTCCCAGAGGACTTGCCTGGATTGCCACCTCAAAGGCAAGTAGAGTTCCGCATCGACTTAGTTCCAGGCGCCGCACCTGTGGCTAAGGCACCTTATAGACTTGCCCCGTCTGAGATGTAGGAATTGCCGACACAACTTGAAGAGTTGTTAGACAAGGGATTCATCAGACCAAGCTTCTCGCCTTGGGGAGCTCCGGTCTTGTTTGTCAAGAAGAAGGACGGTAGTTTTCGAATGTGTATCGACTACCGGGAGTTGAATAAGCTGACGATCAAGAATAGGTATCCTCTGCCAAGGATCGATGATCTATTTGATCAACTGCAAGGTTCAAGCTTTTATTCAAAGATCGATTTGCGATCTGGATACCATCAGCTACGGATACAAGAGGAAAGTATCTCGAAGACAGCCTTCAGAACTTGTTATGGACACTACGAGTTCCTAGTTATGCCGTTTGGGTTGACAAACGTGCCTGCAGTTTTCATGGACATAATGAACCGAGTCTGCAAGCCGTATCTCGATAAGTTCGTGATTGTGTTCATCGATGATATTTTGATTTATTAAAAAAAAAACAAAGGCTGAACACGAACAGCACTTAAGAGCTATTTTGGGAGTTGCTGAAAAAGGAACAATTGTACGCCAAGTTCTCCAAGTGCGAGTTTTGGCTACGTGAAGTCCAGTTTCTTGGACACGTGGTTAATGGAAATGGAATCCATGTTGATCCCACAAAGATCGAGGCGATAAAGAGCTGGGAGACTCCAAAGACGCCGACCGAGATTCGCCAGTTCTTAGGTTTGGCCGGCTATTATCGAAGATTCATTGAGGATTTTTCTAAAATCGCTCAACCCCTTACCGCGCTCACACAGAAGGATAAGAAGTTTGATTGGGGAATCAAACAGGAAGAAGCATTTCAGTTATTTAAGAACAAACTTTGTGATGCGCCGATCTTAGCACTACCAGAAGGTACAGACGATTTTGTGGTATACCGTGACGCCTCGCGTCAAGGATTGGGTTGCGTGTTGATGCAACGCCAGAAGGTTATAGCTTACGCATCACGTCAGTTGAAAGTACATGAAAAGAACTATGCCACGCATGATTTAGAACTAGGGCGGTGGTATTTGCGCTGAAAATCTGGAGACATTATTTGTATGGTACGAAATGTACAATCTTCACAGATCATAAGAGCCTACAACAAATATTCAACCAGAAAGAACTGAATATGAGACAAAGACGTTGGATCGAATTGTTGAACTATTACGACTGCGAGATAAAGGACCATCCCGGGGAAGGCGAATGTGGTCGCCGATGCCCTAACTTGTAAAGAAAGGATCAAGCCCATAAGGGTTAGGGCTTTGGAGATGATTATTCAAACAGATCTTTCTCTGCGTCTTCGTGCCGCGCGAAAAGAAGCTCTTGAGGAAAGAAACCTTGAAAAGGAATATCTCCGTGGGATGGAGAAGCAATCGGTGCCAAACGAGGAAGGAACGCTATGTTTTATGAAAAGGATTTGGGTCCCCCTGTTTGGTGGATTGAGGAAGGTTATTTTTGATGAAGCACACAAATCGCGGTACTCTATCCATCCAGGAGCGGATAAAATGTACCAAGATCTTAAGGATTATTATTGGTGGCCTAGGATGAAAGGCGATGTTGTTGTTTATGTGAGAAAATGTTTAACGTGCGCTAAAGTGAAAGCGGAATACCAGAAGCCCTCAGGACTTCTGCAACAACCTGAGATTCCCAAGTGGAAATGGGAACAAATCTCCATGGATTTTATTTCAAAGTTGCCAAGAACGCCAAGAGGTCATGACACTATTTGGGTAATAGTGGACCGATTAACGAAGTCTGCGCACTTCTTACCTATCAGGGAGAAGGATAATACGAGCAAGTTAGCTGAAATTTACATGAGAGAAATCGTTACACGCCATGGAGTACCTCTCTCAATCATCTCTGATAGAGACGGAAGGTTCGTATCAAGGATTTGGCAATCCTTCCAAGAAGCTTCTGGCTCACAATTGAATCTGAGCACTGCATTTCACCCACAGACCGACGGACAAAGCGAACGGACGATACAGACTTTGGAAAATATGCTGAGAGCGTATGTTATGGATTTGGGCGGTAGCTGGGATAAGCATTTGCCATTGGTCGAATTTTCATATAACAACAGCTACCACACCAGTATTGGTGTCGCGCCATTTGAAGCACTATATGGCCGCAGGTGCAGATCACTGCTTTGTTGATCTGATGCAGGTAATAGACAATTGGTTGGTCCTGATGTGGTACAGGAAACCACAGACAAAATTGCACAGATCCGGGATCGCATCAAGGCGGCCCGCGATCATCAGAAATGTTATGCGGACCGAAGGAGGAAACATCTGGAATTTGAGGTAGGTGATATGGTTTTGTTGAAAGCATCACCCTGGAAGGGTGTGGCACCCTTCGGAAAGCGTGGAAAGTTGAATCCGCGGTATATTGGCCCGGTCAGAATTTTGGAAAGAATTGGGTTAGTAGCATACAAGCTGGACTTACCTGCTGAACTGAATGGCGTTCACGATACATTTCATGTATCAAGTTTGAAGAAAAGTCCAACTCAAGATACCGTTGTCATTCCCACCAACGAGATTCAAGTTGACGACACGCTCCATTTTGTCGAAGAACCGGTTAAGGTTACAGATTGGAAGATCAACAAAACCCGCCGGAGCAGTGTCAAGCTCGTCAAGGTTCGTTGGAACGTAGACATGGTCCTGAATACACCTGGGAGTGTGAGGACCGAATGAAAGAAAAGTACCCCCACTTATTTCCCAAAAACCCTGCATCTAGAAGCAGAACTTAAAATTTCAGGACGAAATTTCTTTAACATGGGGAGAATGTGACAACCCTCACCAAACCAGGTATCCGTACGAATTAATTAATATTTAATAACTGCTTAATTTCTGTGCTTGCTTACAACTGTGATTAAACTGCTTACTGATTTCTGATACATACATACTCTTGCATCACATCTTATACTGTCACTCTATTATTTATACACAACCGTCAGTGACAACCTTGATGCACAAAAGCACAGTGAGCACACTATACGGGATACCCAGTATGCTGACATAACCAGCATCAGACAGACACTGTCTCTAAGGCCAGTATGAGCCGGGAATAGTTTACTACACTAGTAGGGAGTGTAGGGAGGTGAAGATTGTAGAACTGCGTCACTAGGTGATAATTATAGTGACCGGATGTGCCTAAAACGTACTCTGAGTACAAAAATTCTGCACTTTAAATAAAAATCCAGCAATTAGCTAACTAGTAAAGTGCCATAACATGAGAAAAATATTACTAGACACTTTCCAAAATGTCGGGAATAAATTGTGTCACTAAAAATAATATTGACGACACCTTAAATAATTATTTGGCACTTTAACGGACTAGTATCCAACCGAACAACCGGACGTAACCCGAGACATAAAATATTGTCATTAACATTGTTTATCTTTTTCTGAGCCAGTTAGGGTCCCCGAATACCCTAACACCCGTTATAATTTACTACCCACTAATAACTAATATTAAATTCCTAAACTAACTAACTAAAACTACCTAACTTATAATTAGAAACTAACCAAACCCCCCCCCCCATGTAACTAAGTTCAGTCCCCCCATAGGGAACATTATCTTACAACTTGATTAATTTATTTCCCCATGTCATATATCAAGAATACATAATTTCCTTTGGGTATTTAGAAAGGATTAGCCTACAAGTAAGAGCTTATGTCCATCCATTTACTTCATCCAACACAAAAAAAATTCCATCTTTCCTCCCCTCTTTTAAACCTCTCGGCCGAACCCCACTAAGCACCATCCACCCACTTTCAATCCTTTTCTAGCCACATTATTTACTTACAAGTGTAAAGGGTCACATACGAGGAAGCCCGGTGCTTGCGAATTGTCAAGGACCTCACCTCAACGCTTTTAACCACCCGATTTTCAACTAGTTTCTTCCCTAGCCTCGAGCTAGTAGTAAGTAACTCTAAACGCCTTTTTGATCTATTCTAAAGTGGTTAATAAGATTTTTGACGGTTGAAATTTATGAGCATGTAAGAACAAAATTTAAAGTCTACTAAAATAATATAAACAAAGTGGTTAATAGATGAATATTGGTGTAAAACTTACAAGACTTGTTTTGTTATGATTATTTAGTGTTGTTTTATGCTAGTATTTGTTCGGATCGTCATCTAACCCGACTAAGTCATGTTCATGGAACATGACCTAGTGTATGTTAAAGTGTGCGAAGTGGTTAGATGAAGAACACTACTACTATTAAGCATAAACTTGTGTAAAAACAATTTTTCTTATGAAATAGTGTTCTAAACTAGTAGATCTACGGATCTACAAGTGGTATTTTCAAAGAACCAAGCGTCAAAAGAAATCATGTTTTCTAAAACCAGGATTTACATGAACAAAGGTGATTTTTGTAAGAACACAAGTGTATGGACACTTGTGTAACACAAAGTTTTGACAAAAGAACTATTTTTGTAAATATTGACAAGAAGTTGTAAAGATGTAACTTCTTTAAAAACGAGACTTTCAAGAAACCGGATTGATTTATAAAAAGGTCTACTAAAAAATAATGGGAAGTTACTACATATTTTGGACAAACCACAAGTTCATGTATTTTTGCGATTTATAACTATTTTGACTAGTTTGATGGTTCGAATATTGTTTATTGTTTGTTAATGTTGGGGACATTGTTGATTTGAATTTTAAAAGAAAATAATACGCTTGAAAGCGTGGCCACCTCCAGTTACAGGGGAAACTCTGGCGAAATTTTTCTAAAAACCTAACACTTGGAAATATTTTCACCACGAGTGTTATAAATGTATTTTTAACTTGTTTTCAAAAATATAACTTTCACCACGATTTTTATTACAAAATTTCTAAGTGTCGGAGGTGGGATTTTCACAAAATAAAACTTGATAAATATATATTTAGTATATATTTTTCATAACAACACTTGTGAGATTTTTATGATTATTTTGTGAACTATACAAATATTATTTTTAGGGTAAAAATAATATTACCAAATATTAACGATTCCAAAATAATACGAACGCCTTCACAATAAATATTAAGTTACAGCGGTATAATTAATACCACCCGATCTTTAAACGTAACTTACGTATTTTCGGAAAAATACTAGTGAATGTGTATTTTGACAAGGATATTATTTTGGAAAATTATAAGGATTAAAATATAATATTTTTGGGAAAAATATTTGTATTTTGGAGAAAGGATTAAAATATATTTTAAGTGAGACTTAATAATATATTTCGAAGATTATACGAACGCTCATGTATTAAAACCCCCATCCTTAGGAAGGAATATAATTACCAAATAATTACAAAGTGTAATTACGAAATAGTTGTCTAACTATTTCCCAAAGACATTAAACCTTAAGCTAAGGAACGGCCGTCCGTCTAATAGAAGTTAGTACGTGTAGGTCGTCACTCAGCAGATTGATCAGGAGATTTACTTGATAGAGACGCACCACTGTGAGTTCATGTCCCCCTTTTCTCTTAACTGTTTTCAGTTTTCTAAACTGCGGGGGTGAAATACATGTTACTTTGATTACAAGTACTTTATACATGGTATGGTTAGCGTAAGGAGGGTTACTACTAGATCATGTGAGTGGGTAGGCGGAAACTTGAGGCCATTAATCCTCAGGGTAGGACCGAGGGACAGGAGCGGTAGATCTATCTGGGTGTAGCGAGCCCAGCCCCAGGCCCAGCATAGCGGACCTCGGGGTGACTTTGTGCCCAACGCATAAATCCGCTAGGTTTGTGTCTTCCGACTTGCACTTCACACATATCAATGGCCTTGTAAACCATTGGTGATCTCTTTTTCCTTATTTGCTACATACCAGGATTTTATACATACAAAGGTTTTATTACTCACTTACACATGAACTCGCTCAACATTATTGTTGATTTTTCCAACTTACATGTATTTCAGGGAACTAAAGATCTGGCGCAGTATGTTACGTTTTCCCGCTGCATAAGAGATCGAGGTCATCCAAGTTTAGGGAATGTAACTTTTACCTGGACGAGTCACAGTCCTTAAACTGTGTTTATTTCATGTTGATGTTTGTGTCTTCATAACAATGTTTTATGTCATTAGATTGTAGTTTCCATTGGACGAGTCAACGCCCTAAGACAATGTTGTGTTACTTATGTTTTAAAACTTAATTTAATGGATGATCTTGCATGGTTTTATTTTCATATAGCTTTGTTATGATTAAGCTATGGTATTAAGAAGTCACACCAAATTAACCACGCTTCCGCAAAGCCAGGGTGTGACAATCTCAGTCAAAGTGCATCTTGCAAGATCCTTGGTTCTTTTGATCATTGCAACATGATTATCCTAGCTTTTAGGCAAAGCATTAAGAAGTTGTCAATTCTGAGCAGCTTTAGAAGGAACAATTTCCTCCAAATCCATCTGAGTAACGATCTTCACAAACCGCTAAATCTGATTATCAATAGACTCTCCATAGACATAACTGAAGTTGTTAAATTTTTGCCTCAACAAGTTCCTTCGGCTCTCTTTCATGTCTTCATTACCTTCATAGACATCGATCAGTGCTTCCACCATTTCCTTAGCTGATTGCAAGTACAAAATCCCATAGCAATGTCTAAGCCCAAAGCTATGGTCAGATAGGAAAGCGCCATGTTACCTTCCTCGATAATAGCAAAATCTTCTTAAGTATATTCTGCAGTAGGCTTCTTGACCTTAACTCCTGGATCAATAGGTCGTTCAAACATAATTTCCCTAGGACCTTTCATAATACATCTCCAGATTTTAGGATCCTTAACTTTCACATGTTGTTCAAAACGCCATTTCCATTCGGGAAATTCGTTTCCATCCATCAACCTGGGAATACGTGTAGTAGTTCCAATTTTTTAGTCCAATTCTTGCTGAGCATTCATGGTTGCCAGGTCAACACTTAGATTATTTGTAGTCATAATTTCTTGGTGATTAGTTCAATTAACTGATTAATTATTGTTAAGTCCAAAAGTTCAAGGTCCAAGATTCACAGTCCACTGTTCAATATCACGTAGTAGATTGTCGTTTCGACTTGAGACAATGAGTCGAGACCGTGATTGCGAGTCAAGATGAAGAATTTGACTACTCGAGACTGAAGGTTGCGAGTCGAGATGAAGATGGCTGGTTGCGAGTCGAGACTGAGATGTTGCGAGTCGATACTGAGATGTTGACAACTCGAGATTTCTGATTTCGAGTCGAGACTGGATTGCTGGTTGCGAGTAGAGATCTTGAAGATGACAACTCGAGACCAGGTTTGTTGCGAGTCGAGACCAGGAAAGTTGACAACACGAGACTAAGTGATTACGAGTCGAGACCTGCAAAACAGATATGAGATAAAACTGTTGACTCCTAATCCCTGAATTTTAGCACTTTCCAAAATTCAAAGATATCGAAATCTTTAAATTTTATCACCAAAAACTTCCGAGAAATCAGCAAACACTTTTCTGGAATCACAGAATCAAAATCAGCACTTTGATATAATATTTGCGAAGAACAGTTTGAAGGTTTGTATGATCCGTAAACAGAAAATACTACCAAAACTGAAACACTGTAAGACAAACACTAGCAAAAATAAGATCAGTAATAATAAGGCCTTTTCTTGAATCCGAATGATATCAAAACCGAACCAAGAATTGGTTTCTTGGCTCTGATACCAATTGTAAAACCCGTAAGGATCTTTCAATGATATCAAACTCTAACTTGTGTAAGTGAGGAAATCAAACACAAGTGGATTCAAGAACATATAATAGCAACTAAAACAATATAAGTCAAAACAAACCGAAAACTTGCATTCACTGATTAACTGTGACCGATACAAGACTCCAATGATGGTTTCGACTAGCCTAAGCTTTCCAATGACTGATAAATCTCAACCATTAGGTTGAGGTTTGCTTAAATACAAAACATATGGGTCGAAACCCCTAAGGCCCACTCGAAACCACATACTAGAGCCAAACCAAACATATCGACCCAAAAGACTATTAAACAAAACATTACAAATCAACCCCTAAACTTTGTAATCCTCTATGTATAAACCTTCAGGTTCCAACAAGTTTAATTAAAACAGGTTTTATCATTTTACAGCATTAAGGGCAATCTAGCAATTATATTTGTTTACATCTACTTTAATTACCACCCACGGTACCGTCAATCCTGACTTGTGGTAATGTTACTACTCACAGTGTAGTAAAAAATTTTGTATATAAAACCCCAACATACCGACGATAATTGTAGAATACAAATACTCAATCGCTGTTAAATATAATTTAAAACAATTGAGGTTTTGTAAAAACAATTTACAAAACGAGGAATTACTCACATTGCTAATTTAGGTATTTCCTTGTGACTTCCTGGTTATAATCTATTAAATAAAACAATGCACACGCGTTAGTATAATAACCCAATTTACATTAGCTATATCCCTCTCCCCGACACAGAACTCCAACGACTGAGTCGGGCAGAGCCTAGACATGCGTTAGGAGCTCTAGATCAATCGGGCAGAGTAACTAATACGTAATCAAGGTTATAATACTTACAACGAGGCAGAGCTTCGTTAATTTAGTGGGTATTATGCCCGAGTATTACTTTAGCTATCAGAGAATTAGAGAGAGAGAGAGATCGAAATTTTGAATGAGTTGAAAGTGAAGCCGATGGCCTTTATTTATAGGGCTATTCGTCCAGTTTGTCGCGCCCCGCGACAGATGAAAGCTAAGCCTTCGCGGCCCGTGAGGGCTTGTAGACTAGGCCCTAGTTTTGCTGACTTGGTACTAGCCTCGACATGCCTTACGACAGGTGGCGGCCTAGGGTGCGGCCTGGTGGCCCTGCTGTCGCGGCCCGCGACAGCTCCTGCTGTCTTCGTCGCGCCCCGCGAGCGAGCAGGGATTTTTGTTTTATTTGATTTTTTTAAAATACAGGTATTTTGGGGCCATTTTTCGTGTACGGGGTGTATTTTAAGACGTATGGGACATGTTATAGGGAATTTAGGAGGGTTGTTATAGTTTTCTAAACAACTGCTATGATCATTTTTCCTTCACCACCAACAACTAAACCACCTCCCACACCACAAAGAATTCATACACACCCACCTTCACCGAAACTCAAATTCACACGCAAAAGAAAAACTTTTGTTGTGCAAGAAGATGATGAGAGATTAAATCACCAATCTCCTACACCAATCTCATCATTTCCATCTAAATCCACTACACTTCCACCCGCTGCACCACAAGCATCAATCATAACACTGGCTGCTCAATATCATCTGGAAAGTCACGTTCTCAAAGGTGAAATTGAATCATTTTACACAACAGAGGATAAATCACAACCTCCCCATCTCTACTTGGTTATAGAAAGCCCGGAAACTTAGATGAAGACTTGAAGTTGAAGGCTAGACAGGTTGATTACATTGGAAAGGAGAAGTGTAAAGGGATGGATGATAGGGCTTCTCAGGGTATATTATCACATGAACTTAGCAAGGTTAGCAAGATTGAAGATTATGTTAAGGACCTGAGAAAGTCCATGTCAGAGAAGCCATTCAATGCTGAGCTTGACAAGGAACTAAAGCAGGATTACCTTGATCATATCATGACACACAAACCATATAAGGCAACAAGAGCACAGTTCAAAGACTGGTCATCAGATGCTCTTAAGGAAGAAATTGAAAGAATAACAAAGATGCTTCAGATGCTTCACAAAAGCCTACTCCACCAGATTGGAAGAAAGGCAAACAAATTGATCCTAACAAGGCATTGAAGCTGAAAAGAATGAGAGTAGAGCTTGGTGCTGCAAGTTATGGTAATGCTAGGTCGGTTACTAGATAGTCTGAATCAAAGATAGTTGAAACTTCCAAAATACTAGAACAACTTAGAGCAAAGGATCCTTCGGTTCCTCAAAAGCCAGTTTATCCAATAGTGGTTATCCCTCAATAGACCTAGACATCCAAAAAGCTGCCCTCAACATCTGCCTTATCCATAGCTGCCTTGAATCAAGCAAAAAGGCAAAAGCATACTGCTGAGGCTAATGAGCAGATGTTTGAATACTACAGAAAGGAGGGAATTAGATGCCAGCTGAGGTATCACACAGATCCAGCAAGTGACAAACTAAGAGTAACAGTTGCTAAACTTATCAGCAGGCCACAATCACCCAACTCATCAACAATAACTCTTCTCCGAAGAAAACCAACTGATCCGAAAAATCTAAAGTGGAAGTTATCCTTAGACACCCACGAATTAACTCTGTTCAAATCAGATGGTAGTGTTCAAAAGCTGAAAATGGAGAATGCATATGGTCTGGATGCATGTGATCTGCAAGATCTGTTAGACCTTGAACTTGAAAGGGAATTTGAAGACATGATCTCCATGAACTTTGAGTTACAATTCAAAGGGCAGATCAGGTAGATGTTGATGAGAAATAAAGATCACCAATAAATAAGTGTTTTGGCATCATCTGTTATAGGGGGAGATTGTTGGATCATGTGGACCCTGCCAAAAGAACAGATGGTTGGAAAGCCAAAATAATCTACATTATCTGATCAACAATAAACAGTGCACAGAAGATCTGCTCCCCTCAATGACAAAGGCATCAACAACTGCTACTCCAAAAGTCTGCCAAAGCCAAAGTCTGCCAAAGACAAAGACTGTTGAAGATAGGGCTGACCAAACTGCTCAACGATCGAGGCGCTCAACGATCACTGGAAAAATGCCCGAAAAATGCTCGTTCGATTCCCGCTCAGTTTGTAAATGAGCCGCTTGGCTTGGTTCGATTTGAAAACGAGCCAAGCATGAACAAAGGTCTGCTCGCTCACCGATCGCTCGGTTTCGCTCAAATTATTTTTTTAAATAATTAATATATATATATATATAGTTATATTGATAAGTAGCCCAAAAATTAAAAGCCCAAGAAACATACTAGCCAACTCAATACCAAAACCTAACCCTAATTCCTAAAAAATTCACACAATCACATAATCTCGTTGCCACAATCACATATTCACATACCTCACCTCGCTGCTGCTCAACTGAAAAAATGGAATCTCGCTGCTGTAGTTGATGAATCGGGAGAAAATCTGGTGAGATATCTAGACAACTTTGATGTACTTTCAGTAGAGGATCCAAATACCTCGTTGCTCCTCAACTGCTCAAGTTCAACTCATACGGAATCTCGCTGCGCAACTGCTCAAGTTCAACTCAACTCATGATTACTTTCAGCAGAGGATCCAAATTAGCAGAGGTACAATCTTGATTGATATGAATGTATTGTTGTATCAGTGATTCATGATGAAATAGTGTATGTGTAGTTATAAGTTATCTGCAAACTAGATAGTTATGAAGAAATTATGATGATCATATCTGTCATTAAACACGTATAAGTGATGTTAATGTTCTATTGAAAAAGTAAGTTATGTTGATTTGGTAATGTAATTTATATTTTGGATGAACTAGATTTGATGTTAAGAAAATCGAGTGTAGCTCTTTCCTTTTTGGACATTTGCGGTGATCTTTTGTTTTAACGATACTTTTGTTGTGCTTATGTTCAATTGAGCTTATGTTATGCCTAAACTGTTTAAGCTGAGTATAATACATTATGGATCTGAGCTGCTCATCTTATGCCTAAATTGTTTAAGCTGAGTATAATACATTATGGATCTAAGCTGAGTATAATACATCAAACATTTTTAGAATCATGATTTTAGTTATGTATTGTTTTTGTTAGTAAGGTGCTGGACATGTTTTAATTAAGTTAGGATTTGTTTTTGTTGAATGCAGCCTTGTAATAGTCTTGATTTCAGTTTTTTTTTTTCTTTTTGCTACACATGTTTTAATTTCGGTGCTGAGAACCGAGTGAAAACGATCCGCTCGATTCAAATTTAATCCGAACACGAGCATCACTTTTGTGCTCAGTTTTGCAAATTCGATCCGATTGGATCGGATCGGTTGTAATTCAATCCGAGCATGAGCAGACCCTCGATCGGATCGGATTGGCTCATGAACACCCCTAGGTGGGTCTGCCAAAGTGAACCTCTGCTTGAAGACAAAGTCTGTTGAAGCAAAGGTCTGATCATCCATTGCTGATGAAGACAAAGTCTGAAGAAGCAAGGTCTGCTGAGGCTCAACAGAGGTTAAAGCTCAACAGATGATTAGAAAACAGATGCTGCTCAACAGAGTTTTTAATGTAACAATACTTAGACTATTAGCAGACGTTAGAGGTTGTTAGGTTGTTAGATGTCACTGTCTAGGTGACGTCAGCCAAGATGCTTCAGATGTTTGATTTGTACAATAAATAAAACAGTGCATGTACTGTTCTATTTATCACTTTCCTTCTTGACATTTTGTACGAACAAATAGGAGTGATCAGGCTGAGGGGGAGTTTGTAATTCTCATATATACGTGAATCATTGTAATTTCAATCTTTTACAAAAGCATAATGAAAGCAAATCTTCCATTATTGTGATTAAAAGTTTACTATTCTGCTCCATATTTCCTTATTTGTTTATCTTCATTCATTGTTTCATCTTAAACATTCACAACAATTCAAACTCAGATCCTAACAGTAGGGTCACCAACATTTGTTTTCTTTTCTTGATCTGCTTCTCGTGGGGTACATTCAATTGGCATAAACCAGATATTTCCATGTTCATTAGTATCATTTGCCATTAATGCAACTTTCTAATAACTAAATTTTCTG
This sequence comes from Helianthus annuus, assembly GCF_002127325.2. NCBI lineage: Eukaryota > Viridiplantae > Streptophyta > Magnoliopsida > Asterales > Asteraceae > Helianthus > Helianthus annuus. The sequence continues at coordinate 51,798,966 of NC_035437.2, forward strand.
GAAAGCTGCTCCAATCAACATAGCCTTGGGTGAAAAGCTTTGTTGATCAGGCTCTACAGTTGCAGGAGCATAAGCAACTTGAGGTGCTTGAACTTGTGCGACATGCACTTGAACATACCGGACATAAGGAATAGGAGTTGCTTGAACATAATGCACATGCACAGGGTTTATGCTTTGTGCAAAATGGGTAGTGTTTTGTACACTTAGTCCAGGGGTAGTTTGGGTATTTTGATAAAATGACTCTTGTGTGTTAGATTGAGGTCTTTGGTTAGGATATGTAATCAATGGTGCAGGGTTATTTGATTAACTCCTACACTCTCTTTCAAAGTGACCTAATCTATTACACGTTAAACATTTGGTTATAGATTTATCTAACCCTACCTTTGACCTTCCATTTAACCCTAGATATGTCCTACCGGTCCTTTTGTAATTTTTTTTTTTTGCTCTAAGACTTAGTAGTTAGTAGTGCCACTTGGTGCAATATATTCATTTCCTCAAGGTCTGTTGGGTCCATATGCTTTATATCAATATAATGATCAAAACTTTGATCATTTGTCATTCCTGAAGATGATCCTTCCTGACTTAGAAGTGATGTGTTTCTGAAAACATAATCGTCGAACACTTTTCCAATTTCCTGGAGCTTCTTTTTTCTCGACAAGCTCTCTCTCAAATGTTAAGAGTTTTCCATGAAGCTGAGGTCATGGTCATGTCCTTAAAGTCAGGAGTTGTTCTTCACTATAGCTATGGTGCCCACTTCTCAGGAAGAGATCTTAAAAATTGGTTACGTAAAGTTGATTTAGGAAAATCCTTGTTCACCATCTTTAATTCACCAATTAAACATAACAAACTCTCAAACTATTATGTAAGGTTTTCTTCCTTGACATGTGTGAACGTCTCGTATTGTTGGTTAAGGATTAGTCGAGTATTCTCTATCACTTCCTCTGTTCCACCAAACTGCTCTTTCAATGTACAGCATAACTCTTTAGCATTGTTGCAATGTAACAGGCCGACATAGATATCATTTAGCAGTACCATGGCCACAATGCTAAAGGCCTTTGTATCTAGCTCAAATTTTTGGAAATCTTGCTCTGAGTAGTTTTCCGGCTTCTTTGGCTCTTGAACACTCGGGTTTTCAGTACTAGGTACCATTGGAATCTGTGGTCCGAATACAATGGACTTCCAACACCCGGTGTTCTGTTGAGCAAGTATGTGAGCCATCCTACGTTACCAGATATTAAATTCAGATATGACAAGAATGGGAGGCTTGTTACTGAAGCCAGTATTATGGGATCATTTTGTGCCATCTCTTTTGTTCTTCTAAAGAAAAAACGGAGTACGTGTAAAATATTTTTTGAATTTAACACTTTACAACTCTGAGCTATGAACATATCGGATCTTTGTGAGCTGATCTTTGAATATTAAACTGATTGTGAAATCAAGTTTAATGTGACCAAGCTCTGATACCAATTGTTAGGATCTGAGTTTACAAGGCTTATGATTAAAAGAAATAAGAACAGACAATTTTGTATTGTAAAGCAGATAAAATAATCACAAGCTGGGAATTATCATCAATGACTGTTTTATATCAGATTCAAATGATTTGATTATAGTACAATTGACTTTACAAACTCCCTCTCAACCTGATTACACCACTAATATGTTCGTACAAAAGAGAATGGAACGTGATAAATAGATTTCCAACAAGTGAGATCTATTTATACTAAGTACAAAAGGTTTGGTCGTGATTAGTTGACATTACCCTGATAGTGCTATCTAACATTCCTAACAGAAAAGATTCACAGATGTTTGCAAACATCTGTGGGATCTAACATATGATCTAATATACTAAACATATGTTCCAAAGTAAAATATTGTTACAAAGATGAAATCGCTGATCTTCATATCAAACATGTTTGGTTTGAACAGATGTTTGATCTTCTTGAACAAATCTTTGCTTCAACAGCGCTTTGGTCTTGATCAGTGCTTGGCTCTTATTCAACAGTGGCTTCCAAGGCTTAAACAGATGTTAATGTGTTCAACAACTGTTCTTATTAGTGTTCAAGATTCACTATCTTTGGGAGGAGCCTGTTCAAGCTGCTGTTTATTTCTTAATCAAAATGGTCATGTTTTGGCTTTTAAATATCATATGTTCTTTTGTAGGTCCAACAACCAATATCTAGGAGAGAGAGGAGGGCATGTGTTCGTGTATGTCTACACAAGCACCATCATGAGTATTGTGAGAGAGGAAGGAGGGAGTGAGGGATGTTCATCCGTGTCCGTACAGAGTGGAAGATCTCTAAGCAGACAACTCCGACGTAAAAAAGAGAAGCGGAAAGCTTGTAAAGAGAGGCGTTCCAAGATTCTTCTCAGGTTTTTTGCTCCTAACTTTGGTACATGTGAAAAAATTAGTTACTAAGAAACGACTTCGAAAACAAACTTAACTAGTATTTAAACTATGCGCGCTTCACGACGCAGCGCACTAAACAATAAATATTGTTGACTTGGATAGGGTTGAATCGTTCTAAGCTGTCAGGTTTGATTCTAATATAAGCCACCAAACATTTACCTTTTTTGTTGATAACAAAACTACAAAATGCAAGCTGTAGTATGACTTGTTACCAAAAAAATACAATCTGCAATGTCAAATCTAAGTGAAACTGTTTGATTTTATATCATTGTAACACCCCGTGTTACGAAAGTCAAAGTCATGGTCAAAGGAAGAAAAGATTGCTAATTGCAATCTGTCACTCCTTGCTTAACTGTTTACTGTACTACATTGACTTGTAATCGAACCTTTTATTTTGTTTGCTTTAGTTGCATTATGTGGAGTATCTATAAATAATCGAGGTTTGATCGATGTTTATTGCATGTTATATCGCTTCATCGCTAATCGCATCGCAATCGCATTCGCACCTTGAATTGATAGATTTTGTATATTGTTTTACGTGTGTGTGTGTTACTTATGTGTTACTTGTGCATGTTTACTTTATGTTTGTGGTGATTAATCGAAACGCAATCGCAACTATATCGCAACGCAACTTAATTGCAAACGCTAACCGCAAGTTAATTTGGATGATTATATGTTAGATATAGTATTTGTGTGTTTATTATTAATCTATCGCATCGCTTAATCGAAACTCTCTTAAACGTGTCGCAACGCTCAATACGCGAAACGAAACGCCGAAACGCAACTCGTCGGAGCCACTCGATCGAATGGCCAATCTATCGAATGGCCATCTGATCGGATTGCCATCCGATCGGATTTCCATCCGATCAAAGTGCCATCCGATCGGTGCGCAATCCGACACTTGCTCCTCCTTTCCCTTTTTGGAAACCTATAAATACCCTCCTGTCACATCACAAGTGATGTGATAGCTCTATCATTCGACCAGCAGCACTCAAGCCCTCTTTTCTCTCGATTTCTCACGGTTCTTGTAAGTTTTCAACTAAAATCTTGTACCTCTATGACCTACACGCACTTCTTCATCATTTTCACCTTTGAATCTTAACTTTTAACCGTGAAATCAACGGATTTGAGGTGTTCTAGGGTGATGTCATCATGGAGTTCTTATGAACTTCAAGTTTTGACCTCATTCCACCAAGAATAACTCAGATCTGAAGGACTTCCACATGATTTCACAACGATTTCACATAGATCTAAACATTTTCAAGTTTAAAAGGATTGAAAGAAGCTTTTCCAACTTCCTTTCAACTCTTTTACACTCAATGCACTCAGAACCGATAGAATCGGTGCTCATTCAGGTCTTTTACTCATTTCTTAGTGAAGCATCGGTCTGAGATCTGGTTTCTACCAAAGAGACAACCGATTTCGGGCTAAACATGAACAACCGTCACGAACCAGTAGACTGATCGGATTTGGGTGGTTCCTGTTTGATCGGACGACTTGGGACTTGACGAGATTCCGTTGTTTAGTACGTTGTCATACCGTCTCGAGCAAACTGCAAGAACTTTCAAAATAAACAAGCTCAAGACGATCAGATTCGTTGGGATGGATCGTCGTACGATCGGATTGCCGTCCGATCGAACTGCAATCCGATCGGATTGCACTTGGTTCCACACTTAAACATTTTCTTCAAATTCTCAAAGATCTGAACGTCGAACGGATTACCGTCCGATCGGATTGCCATCAGATCGAACGACCATCCGATCAGTGACATTTGGAACTTTGACACTTAATCATTTTCATAATTTTCAAAGATCATGAGTTTCCAACGGATTGCATTCGATCGGATTGCTATCCGATCAAATGACCACCCTGCTGTGAACTTGTTCTCAACTGAAATGTCTCGCTCATTGGATTGCAATCCGATCGAACGACCGTCGATCGATCAACCTGAAGGGTAAAGATACTTCTCGGTTTTCAAAATGCTACAACAAAAACTTCAAAGCCATCATACACAAACACATCCTTACCAAACGAATATCAATCCGACCGAATGGTCATCCGATCGGATGACCATCCGAACGGATTGACATCCGAACGAATGGCCAATCGGCCGGATAGCCATCCGATCGGATTGCCACTCGACACTTAGCCACTCTTCACCGATTTACGCGTCGTTCACCGCTTATGCTATCGTTAACTGTTCAGGCTAATCTCTTAGCGCTCCCTTCAATCCAAGGCAGTGTTTATTAACTTGAACGTTATCTGTGAGTATACTCGAACCCTTTTTGCTTTATGCACTTTTGGGTGTTACATACGTTACTTATTCAAATCAAAATCAACACACAACACAAACACTATTTATACGCTGACCATTATTGCATGCTACGTGTTATTCGACGAATGCTTGTATGTTATGTTAACACAGTGATCGTTGCCTGACACCTTAGCACCGATAGTACTATAGTTTGGACTCAGCACCTGTCGTGGACAGGGGTTGTTAAGGGCTTTACTTCACGTGTCCCAGTGGGGATATGTGTTGCGCATTCTACAACTCTCAGTCACGTCTGTGCATATTTCTCTGTCGATAACCTACTAGCCTTCACTTTATTACATGTTACATGCTGGTTATGCGTAAACGATTTCGAACTCTATTATACTATTAAACTTGTATGCTCACCTTTACACTATGTGTATTGACCTATATTTTAACGTATGTGACACAGGTGTGTAGGATGCTACTTGCTATTTGATGGAATTGAGTTAGGATGGAGTCAAGAAACAAACAAAAACAATTTAAATCTGAGTTGTCGGAACATGTTATTTGTCTTGAGATATTCGGTCTGTAATAATTTTTACTTTGGTATGTTATGGTATGGGACATAATATTTAAATATCTGGTAAATCAGTTGTTATGATTTCTCCTGGACAATCTGTTTCGCTCAGTGTCGCGCCCCGATGTTTCCGCTATCGGTTGGGGTGTGACAATCATGTTATAAGGCTATACGGTATGGTGATGGTCCTCCCTTGGAGGATGGTCCGCCATGGTAGAAACACTAGAAATGGAGGATGGTCCTACCCTACCAAGTTTATTTATTTTTTTTTTAATTCATCTACTTTTTTTAACATTTATTAAATAAGATAGAAAAATAAATTCATTAATCTTCATGGTTACACGTCCCCTATACAAACATATATGAGCAAATCATGGGCATTCACATCTCGGTCAAGGGAAACTGTGCGCGATTCTCTCGTGAATCGCCTTCAGCAAGGTATGGCATTCAGGGTCTTAACCCAGGGATAAATCTTTCTTAATACGACTCGATATTAACATATATTAGTTACGTATATATGATTAAACATATCTCACATTATCACAAAACCACTTCTTAACCTTATAATACATGTTGATACTTGATTTTCCTCGACCATGCTTCAGTTCTTGTTATCCTCAAATATGTCCAAAAACGAGAGCGCCTGCAACAACAACACGCGTGTTAGTTTTTCAAGTGATTAGTGATTTGGACATCGAAAAGTGTTCTTAATGGACCTGAAGGGTAAAAGGATAGTTTTACCTCAGGGATGTTGAGTTCAAGGCGAAATTTAGGGCCGTCGTAGTGGTGAAGAATTGGCATGAATGAGTCTTCTTCTAACGGCTCGGCTAACTTTCTAGTTATAACGCACACCTGAGCAGGGAACCGTGATTCACCAGGGTTCTTTTTGTCTTCCCATGCAAACGGGTCGATGTTTGTTCCGCTAAAACTTGCAGCCTAAATCATTGAAACCATATTCCATGTTAGAAGATATATAATATATGTTCTTTAACCTTTGATTTTTAAGGATTTTCACCAATACAAATCAAATACAAGAAACTTGCAAGTTAAATGAATGAGACTGAATACCTCAAAAACACCATGAAGCTGGTGGGTGGAGTAGTTGTAAAGAAAAAGAGGCAGACCAGGTGTGATATGCCTAACAGAGTCCCGGTAGCGTGGCAGTAAACCTGAAATTCAGTTTAAGAAAAAGATTAGGCAAATTCATAACAGAATTACACTTGCATCTTACACGATAAAACGATTTCCATCGGAATACGTAACGTTCATAGATTATATATTTTTAAAGAACTACACTCAGGCACTGGCTTTTAATCAAATCCATCTAGTTTTTGTGATTAACAGAGTTGCTGTTGTTCAACAAAACTTAGAATATAAACATAATGTTCAGAAATTTTACTAAAAAATAGTAAACTAATTTGTAAAATCTTCCCAACAACAGAATATTCCAATTTGTGGAAGAAGTCAAGAACATCAAGAGCCAACCCATGTTCTAATTTATGGTCACAATTCAACATTAACCTAAAAAGATGCTAACCATTCTCTTATCCTCATAATTCCTGCCTAATTTTCTAACCATAAAGTGATCTTTCTATATACCATCATCATCTGGAAATGTTCTAAAAAATGATCTATATACAACTCCAAAAAGATCCCAAATTCTCAACCAAAAATCTAGAAAAAAATAAACAAAATCAACACAAATATGAAGTATAAAACACCCATGAAAAAAATGATACAAAATTGAGCAAATCAAAGAACCAAACGTACCAAAAAGCTGCCTTTGAAGATTCTCTTGCATGGTATCATTGTTACAAACAAAAATATACCCACCAACAGTCTCATTTCTGGGCAAAGATTCTGAAGGTGGCAGAGTCTTGAACCTCTTATCAACACTATTCTTACCATTATCCTTCTCATTATTACTAACACCACTGTTATTATTATTATTATTATTATTATTATTATTATTATTATTATTATTATTATTATTATTTCCATGTTTACCCCCAACAGAATGATGATCAACCTCACCATTTTCCCCCAATTTTCCATCTTTATTAAACCCATTTCGCTCAAAATTCACATTATTTGGACTGATGCGTGTGTAGTGTAATATATTTTAGGTGTATATTTTAAGCCCTTTTTACACTTTTTAGCCAAGTTTTAAATTTATAAAACACGATATTCACTAACACTAAACACACATATGGGCAAGTGCACCCATCGTGAACGTAGTATAGTGTTGGTAAGATACCGAGGTCGTCCAAGGACACAAGAGCTTTTAGTACCGGTTTATCCTCAACGTCTAATCAAATCGAAAGTTAGAAAAAGGTTTTTAAACTAAAAAAATAAAACCAACTAAGATGCTGAAAAATAAAATAAAAGTAAAAACAGATAGACAAGATGAATCACTTGGATCCGACTCGTGTGTAGTGTAACCTTTGATTATTTTCGCACTTTTGCACCTTTTAGGAGATTATCTTAGTTATTGTAGTAGGCCCCTCTTTTGAAGGTGACGTTACCCTCAACCCAGTAGTTTGAGTCAGCAAGGATACAATCCTAAAGTGTCGGATTATTGAAAGATAATTAATTAAGTTATTAATGCATAATGTGGTAGGCCCCTCTTTTGAAGGTGACGTTACCCTCGGCTAAGTAGTCTGAGTCAGCAGGGATACAGTCCTAAGTAGCCGGGTTAAAGTTTTAATAGTAGTTTAACTTATGAGGGGATCAAAGAGTTTAGACCCCCGCCATCCAATACCGGTGGGTATTGAAGGAGGTCCTACTAAATTTGACCCAGGTCCTTTGCAGGATCTATACACTAAACAATGGCAAGACTCTTACCAAATCGTTCCCTTAACCCCCGACCAGGTAGCCAATATATCTCCATATAGACCGTGGAGATATGAATGGTGAAAATCTTTTATTTTATATAGACAGTAAAATAATGCCAAGACACCACGGACAAACGATAAGGAAGAATCACCTTCAACATAAGAAATTAGTTATTAAAGTCATTAATGCAAAACCAAATAAAAAGTGCGAAAAGATTAAAAATAAAAAGTATTACACTAAACACTTGTCTTCACCAAGTGATGTTAGAGACTTAGGCAAACATGGCCTTTGATTGTCAAGAACTCTTACGATCAATCTTGGATCCCAAGACGACTCACACACTCTATGATGGACAATGGATGATGGTGGTAGATGATGGTGTTGTGATGGTGGTGGGTGGTGGGTGGTGGGTGGTGGGTGAAGTGTGAAGTGTGAGAGAGGTGGTGTGCCAAGGGATTGGTTGCAAGTGATCCAAGCACTCCTATTTATAGGCTGAACAGAAGCTCGGGCACGGCCCCGTGTCCATTGGGCACGGCCCAGTGTCCATCCTTCTTTCTTTCTTCATTAATTGCAGTTTGTCTGCATTAGTTGACCACGCCCCCGTGTCCGCTGAGCACGACCCCGTGTGCAGAAGCGTATCTGTACTATCAAGATTTCCCTAGATCCTGCGAATCTTAGAGTTGACCACGGCCCCGTGTCCGCTAAGCACGGCCCCGTGGTGGGCGATAGAAGCTTCTACAACTTTGTCTTTTCTGTTGACACTTGGGCACGCCCCCGTGCTCATTGAGCACGGGGCGTGTTCAGCCTTCTGTTCACTTGTTTTGCTTGGGAAGATGCTGTCGGGGAGGCCGGGCACGCCACGTTTGTTCCTTTTCTTGTATTTATCTTAGATTTAGCTGCCTTTTTGCTTCTTTTGTTCATTTGAGCTCATTTAATCCTGAAAATACAAAAGGAAGACAAAAACATACTTTTTCCAACATTAGTACTAAAAAAGGGTTAGTTTTATGCCACAATTGATGTAATTTATATGTTGCATTTTGTGCACATCAAATACCCCCACACTTGAATCTTTGCTTGTCCTCAAGCAAAACTCTTTATAATGTGGCTTTACACTCCCAAATGGAATGGGTAGAAGAGAAGGTTTTTGGGCTTGTCATAGAGTGTCGGTATTTCCAAGATTCTTTATTAAGTTTTATTTTTATTTATTTACAATCCTATTCGTCATGATTTATTAAAAACGTTTCATAAGATAAATTACTTATTAGGGCATAACATGCCTTTTTTAAAATTTCATTTATATACAAGTTCACATACCTCACGGGGGATCACTCAACACTCGGCCGAAGGTGTATTTTTAGTGAATCACTCGAGAGCGGCATGGAACTTACTTCTACCATAAGCTTGCCAAGCAATCAATCCTCCTCCTTTTTAACTATACAACTTTGTAAATATCAAGAGGACTTTTGGGTGAAGGGTTAGGCTTGGGCTAAAGGTGGGTGGTTGGGTTAGTGGTTAGTAAAAGGGCGAAAGGCGTAAAAAGCGTCGGTTTTTGGAAGACTTTTTATTTTATTTTATTTTTTTCTTAACTTTTTATTTTGATGAAGCATTTCTTTCAAACAAAGTTCTTTTTGATAAACTTGTTTGTTTATTTCTTTAGGCTTCATTATCATTGTTTTTTTTTTCACCAAGTCATAAGAAAAAACGAGCTTTGTTACTAAAATAAAGGGTTTAAATTAAAAAAGGGTTTAGGTGGGTAAAAAGGGTTTTTGGTTTGGGTTAAGAAATGAAAAGGTTTAGGCTCAAAGGGGTTAACTAGGGGGATTTTGGGTAGGTGGTAAAAAAAAAAACAGTGGTGAAGAAATAAAAAGGGTTAGTCCTAATGCCTCCGTCATTTACTTACTTGGGTTTAAGTTGGTAAGGACCGGGAATGTATCGCCGTGGCAAGTTCTAGAGTCGTACGAACCAAGCGGCTATTCACACAAGAAACGAAAAATGAGCATTTAGTTTAAAGATATGTATTTGTATGCTCAATAAAGGCTCAAAAACTCACTTTTTGTGGGAATGGGTTATTTATGTAGTCAAGTATATATAATCAAATTTTAACTAAACTTGTCATGTCGTTTCATAATTTTCTTATGTTGGTTCTTTTTATCACGACGTTGTTGGTTGTAAATTTGTAAAAATATCACTTTTTAGAACTTCAATTTCCCAAATTAAACCTAGACAAGTAAAAAAAATGAAAAAATATTTTGAAAAAATTTGGGGTGATTAGCGGTTTCAATAGAGTTTTGTGTAAGGCTTGTTAATTAGGACTTGCAAGATTCAAAGTTTTAGCATCCCCCTCCCCACACTTAAATTACACATTGTCCTCAATGTGTCCCAAAAATAAGTTTTAGGTTGATTGAATGTGTAAAAAGGTATGAAAAAGCAAAATTTTATGTTACTGGGCGTCTGGACATGGCCCCGTGGTGTCCGGGCACGGCCCCGTGTTCAGATTGCCAGTAACAAAAGTTTGTAAAAAGAAACAGAAGCCTGGGCACGGGGGCGTGTTCAGTGAGCACGCCCCGTGTCCAGTTACCTGAACTGGCCATTTTCTGCAAACTGTGCAGCACGGGGCCGTGTTGGGCGGGCACGACCCGTGCTGAACTTGCTGTAATGAAGAAAATTTTGTCGGATGGCCCTGTTTTCATGCATGGGGTGCTGGTGCAAGTTTCCCTTGTTATCCTTCACCATCCCGAGTGTGTTTTATCCATTACAACATCATCAAAACACCAAATTAACTAAAACCATCATTCCATTGAAGTAATAGAGAGAATTACATAACATTCCTAGAAAACTAAAAATAAAGAAAAAAGAAAAATAAGAGTTAAACTAGATAGGTCAAGTGGGGCACATAAAATCATTCTAAGGAGCTCTACTTTTATATTAAGAACCAAAATTCCGGAAACAATTTTCCGGTATCTAAAAGCTTGGTAGAACTCTGGGCCGAGGGGTGTTCCCTAGATGTGGTTAAAGCCATTCTTCTATCTCTCTCGGGAGGAAGAAGGCGGCTTCATTCTCCTCAACATCTTGTGGATGGGAAGTGACACCAACCGGAACCCCTTGTAGTATATCACGAGGAAGTCCCGGGTGTACGGTGTACCATTCGGCTGGTATGATGACTTCAGGCACCACGTTCCATGCCCTTTGGGTAATGACCGGTACCAAAGGAGGAGAGGCGAGAATGTTCAACCTTTGGTGCAAAAGGTTGACCTCTCGAAGACACCCTTCTAGTCCCACCGTTAAGTGATTGATACGGTCGACCAACGCTTCTTCCACCCCTGTCATTTCATCAATAGCCTCTCTTAAAGCGTAAACATAATTTACAAGAGAGTCTTCTATCGTTGATGACCTCCTCCCTTGTCGGTTGTTCCTTGATTGCGATGAAGATGTCCTGCTAGTTCTGCTCGCCATTCTGAGAAAACAGACCGAAAAGAGTTCAATTTTGACGTGACAGTACCTCAGACACGGCCCCGTGTTTAGTTGTCTGCAGGTTTTTAGAGCAAGGAATCTTGGAGTTTTAAATTATTTTTCCAATTTATAAGGTATTTTTAAGCATAAATAATTTAAAACGAAGTTGTATAACTCATTTTAAACAAGATTCCTTGAATAATAACCTTACAAACATTACAATAAAGCTTGAGTTCATGGAGATTTCAAGCTTCAATGGAGGTATTGACTAAAAATTGAAGAAGAAGGTAATGAACAAAAGTGGAAAAGACAAGATGGTTGTTGAGAACCTTCTTTAGAATATACCTAGGATGGTATGAGTGAAGATTTCAGCAGATCTTTGTCTTTGGAGTGGTCCAAATGAGCAGGAATCTTGCTGCATTTATAGAAAACGACAGCACGCTGCACACGGCCCCGTGTCGGCTGGACACGGCCCCGTGTGCAGACAGAATCCTGACACATTTTGTCCGTATTCTGATAAAAAATCAGAAAGGAATCTTTCGGTGGACACGGGGGCGTGTTGACCTGGACACGGCCCCGTGTCTAGAAGCTGTCTTAAGGACTTTCCTATTTTTAAGGAATTTATCCAGATCGGCCGGCTCCTTACTGGATAGGACAACCCCAAAGTGCCTAAGATACCTTAATTGCTCTAGATTAAGACGAGAACGCAAGAGGTTGTCGGTGAGGGTGATTCCTATGCTAAATGTAGGTGGACAAGTCCAACCCTTTCCCGGGCTCTCGTTAAAGAAGGTGTATGCCGAATCGCTCAGGTCTATGTATGCACCGAACGAAGTCGATGGAGAGTCCTTCACGGCACAATCAGCACAGGGAGGACTATCGCTCAAGTCCTCGCTAGAGTCGAAGGTATTATTGGGAACAACGAAGTTGTTTTTATTCGAATGTGGTCCCAATAATTCTTCTTGGGTATCGTCTTGAGATGAATTAATAAAATCCATCCTAAGTTCTTTTAACAAATTAAGAATTAGATCTTCTAATTGAAATAGTTCATCAAGAAGCATTTCTCTAGAAGGTCCGGTTGAGCGCATTCGAGGGAGAGATAGGGATTATTTTTACTTTCGCCCCTCTTAAGGCTACAGGAAAACAATGGGTCTATATAGTGGGGGTTATAATTTAGAAAATAACATTCTAATTCTTTACGAGAGCCACCACATAATTGACACCACATACCATAAGAGTGCCGAAAGTAAAAATTATCATTATCACTCATGTTTGTGTCAGAAATTACCAACCGTCGGGATCTTACCGTTCTGTTTTCAGTAACTGAATCTTGGGCACGGGGCATGTTGAGTGGGCACGGCCCCGTGTTTAGCTTACTGTCTGACTTAAAACAGGATTGACAGTTTCAAAGATTGGGCACGGGGCGTGTTCAGCGGGCACGGCCCGTGCTGAGTTCTGCAGAAGCTGAAAAATTAAGAAAATCCTAAAAAAAAACAGAAAATTTAGAAAAAAAACGATTAGGCCGTTGATTCCCAACTTTCTTAAAATCCTTGTGTCCCCGGCAGCGGCGCCAAAAACTTGATGCGTGTGTAGTGTAATATATTTTAGGTGTATATTTTAAGCCCTTTTTACACTTTTTAGCCAAATTTTAAATTTATAAAACACGATATTCACTAACACTAAACACACATACGGGCAAGTGCACCCATCATGAACGTAGTATAGTGTTGGTAAGATACCGAGGTCGTCCAAGGACACAAGAGCTTTTAGTACCGGTTTATCCTCAACGTCTAATCAAATCGAAAGTTAGAAAAAGGTTTTTAAACTAGAAAAATAAAACTAACTAAGATGCTGAAAAATAAAATAAAAGTAAAAACAGATAGACAAGATGAATCACTTGGATCCGACTCGTGTGTAGTGTAACCTTTGATTATTTTCGCACTTTTGCACTTTTTAAGAGATTAGCTTAGTTATTATAGTATGCCCCTCTTTTGAAGGTGTGTTACCCTCAACCCAATAGTTTGAGTCAGCAAGGATACAATCCTAAAGGGTCGGATTATTGAAAGATAATTAATTAAGTTATTAATGCATAATGTGGTAGGCCCCACTTTTGAAGGTGACGTTACCCTCGGCTAAGTAGTCTGAGTCAGCAGGGGTACAATCCTAAGTAGCCGGGTTAAAGTTTTAATAGTAGTTTAACTTATGAGGGGATCAAAGAGTTTGGACCCCCGCCATCCAATACCGGTGGGTATTGAAGGAGGTCCTACTAAATGTGACCCAGGTCCTTTGCAGGATCTATACACTAAACAATGGCAAGACTCTTACCAAACCGTTCCCTTAACCCCCGACCAGGTAGCCAACATATCTCCATATAGACCATGGAGATATGAATAGTGAAAATCTTTTATTTTATATAGACAGTAAAATAATGCCAAGACACCACGGACAAACGATAAGGAAGAATCACCTTCAACATAAGAAACTAGTTATTAAAGTCATTAATACATAACCAAATAAAAAGTGCGAAAAGATTAAAAATAAAAAGTATTACACTAAACACTTGTCTTCACCAAGTGATGTAAGAGACTTAGGCAAACATGGCCTTTGATTGTTAAGAACTCTTACGATCAATCTTGGATCCCGAGACGACTCACACACTCTATGATGGACAATGGATGATGGTGGTGGATGATGGTGTTGTGATGGTGGTGGGTGGTGGGTGAAGTGTGAGAGAGGTGATATGCCAAGGGATGAGTTGCAAGTGATCCAAGCACTCCTATTTATAGGCTGAACAGAAGCTCGGGCACGGCCCCGTGTCCATCCTTCTCTCTTTCTTCATTAATTGCAGTTTGTCTGCATTAGTTGACCACGCCCCCGTGTCCGCTGAGCACGACCCCGTATGCAGAAGCGTATCTGTACTATCAAGATTTCCTTAGATCCTGCGAATCTTAGAGTTGACCACGGCCCCGTATCCGCTGAGCACGGCCCCGTGGTGGGCGATAGAAACTTCTACAACTTTGTCTTTTCTGCTGACACTTGGGCACGCCCCCATGCTCATTGAGCACGGGGCGTGTTCAGCCTTCTGTTCTCTTGTTTTGCTTGGGAAGATGCTGTCAGGGAGGCCGGGTGTGCAACGTTTGTTCCTTTCATGTATTTGTGTTAGATTTAGCTGCCTTTTTTGCTTCTTTTGTTCATTTGAGCTCATTTAATCCTGAAAATACAAAAGGAAGACAAAAACATACTTTTTCCAACTTTAGTACTAAAAAGGGTTAGTTTTATGCCACAATTGATGTAATTTATATGTTGCATTTTGTGCACATCATGGACCAAAATTCAAACTGGGGTTTGAATAAACCCCTTTATTAAACCCACCATTTATCCCAAAATCAGCACTTTTAGTGGACCCCATCTTCCAGTCAAAGTTGAACCCATTAAAATCGGTGCCGGAATTGTTGGTGTGGACGGTGCCGGAGTTGATGAAGTCACCGCCAACACGGAGGTCAAAGTTCCGGCGATCTTTTTCGGGGCGTTTGGAGGCGTAAGAGGTGCTCCAGATGGAGTCATTTAAAGAAAGATTGTTGGTCTGAACACGAAGCTGATCACTGAACTGCCAGAAAGATGATTGATTGATTATTGTTGTTGTTCTCCATGGTTAAAGATTATTGATACCCAGATGGAAAAATTGTGGGAGTGGCTTCAACGTCTTACCTGGGTCGTTTGGGACGACGGGGAGGGGAGAAATGGGTGGCGGAACGACGCCGGGCACGACGGGGGTGGGACGAAGCCCACACCGTCAAGCCTAATACCAATTCATCACAACTTCATACCCATTTGCTGACTTTTTTAGATAACGACATAGCATTAAAAAAAGCTAAAAGGCCTCCAGCGAGCTGGATACAGGGAGAGAAATCCCAGACCACATTTTTAGACCTGTGATTAATACAATTGAATAAGGAGGAGATGATGTCTTCGCACCCTCTATCAGCCGGTCTCTTCAAACCTCTAAAAACCAAACCATATCGTTCTTTCCACAACGTCCAGAGAGTCATGTACATAATACAAAGCAGGATGCTTTTAGATTTCCTAACGTCTACCCATTTGCTGAATAATTTGAGAAAAAAAAACATATTAGCAACAACCCAACACTGTATAATATTTTGCTAAGGAAACTTATATATATTTGGATAACTACTAAACCTAGTCTGATTACTATTCATAAATACATATATTGTCTAGGAATTAACATTTATTTTATTAGAGCTTAGATAGGAACAAAAAGGTGCCTTTACAGCCAAATTCTTGTCTATAAAAGGATATAAATTACCTTTATGTTGTTTGGTTCTCTTTTGTTTTTGAATAACAAATGTTAATAATAAGTACTTCAGACTTAACATGAAGTTATTTTAGTAAAGCCAAAGAATTACAAACCAGAAGTGATAATGGGTCCAACTATCATCATTCTTGTGGTATTCACATAGCTGCAGTTGATATGTAATTCTCTCTTCTCCTACTGCAAAGTTGGCATATATTAATATACTATCCAAACAATCCAACATGCTGCTGAATGTTAATGCCATTTTCTATATAAGCGTATATGCCCACAACTTAAAAAGGACTAAATTTGTATTCGATCAAGATTAAACCACATTATATAGTCTTTATTCGCAAATAATGTATTTAATGTGAAGTTAAACTACACTCTAATGAACATCACAATGTGATATTATTTGTTTTGTTGATAATGAGCTTCAAAAGTGAGCGTGATTTTTTTCCATTAAAAAAATCCATATCAGTTACAGGACATCAAATACCAACACTTATATTTGCAAGGGGAACCGCCCAGCTAACCCAATCACCTACCAGAGCCGTCCATCCACCATCCAAGATGAAAGCGGGTGACCGGATAACGGACGGAACCCTAATCTGGCCAGAAGCTGAACAAACATCGCCATTAAAAGCAGATTCAGCCAAAAAGGTTGTTGCATGACATGGATTTGCTGATTACATAACCAAATCGGAGGTGATAAACTTACCGGCATTGTCTGCTTGATGTGGGACCACCGTATGCTCTTTTGTTCTTCTTGTACGACCATGACGACCGCTTCTGTGACCTAACCAATGCTACCATAAGCTTCTTTGTCTTTTGTTTACTTAATCCTAACCGTGCACTCGACGGAAATCGGTATTGCCGCCTTTGCTCCGCCACAGCCTAGTCGCGCGCTGCCGTGCCGGGCCTCTCTCCTTCCAGATCTTTCTTCTCTTTCTGACCAGAAGCGGTGCTCTCTCTTTTCTGTTTTCTGTTAGTGCCGCCTTTGCTCCGCCACCGCCTGGCCACGCGCCGCCGTGCCAGGCCTCTCTCCTTCCGGATCTTTCTTCTTTTTGTGACCAGAAGCAGAGAGTGCTGTCTCTTTTCTCAACCTTTTAAACCTATTAAAGAACCAAATTACAAAATTGTCATATTCTACTTTTCATTCAGTTCGCTTATCTCTAATACTATATAATATATAACTAGATTATTAGACCCGTGTACTACACGGATTTAAGGATATAAATTTATAAAGTATTTAATTTTATAATCTCTTCAAAAATTTACATAAGTGATTTTTTTACCATAGATGACGCAACAATTAGTCATGTGTAAGGGTAGGCGGTATGGTTTGGGTCATTTAGGGTGTTTGAGTTTTCTCTACCCAATGATATAAAGCCATGTCAACTCCCCCCTTCACTCCCCATTTTCTACTCAAACACTATGTATGGTTCAAACACCCACTCAATTAAAAAATAAAAAATTTTGATTGGTTGTTCTCTCCTCTCTCTCTCTCTCCTCCATCACTCTTCTCCACCTTAGGTGACTATTCACCGATTTCTCTCCCTCTCTCCTACTCAAACACCCTCACTCAATCACTACGGTGTGGTCACCGATCGGTGACTTCACTCCCCCACACCACTCACCGATACCATACCGCCTACCCTAAAAACTGATTCTTTTAAAAACAAACCAACTTTACATAGAAATTGTCCAATACTTTTATTTATCGTCATCGCAAAACATAGGGCGAGAGGAAACTGTCTTCTTTTTAATTTAAATGGAATCCTTCTATTTGGCAATATTAAACGAAATTTAGGGATAAACGTTCAAGTTCCAGTATTACTTCCGGATAATATGAGTATCTCAATAACTTGATCACCCAGTGATAGGACCTGTAGTCGAGTTTCATTACATAAACCATTATTCTTATTAATATTTCTTGAAAACGTCACTGGAACACTGACCTTTGGTAATTATCAATGGTTTGGCAAGCCTAAAAATATAACTCTATTTAGGACATCCGGTGGGTGTAGACTTACATCAAAATTATTATGAAGATATTCTATCTTTAAACTCGTTTATTACACGGGTCTAATAACATTAAAAGTGTTTTCAAAGCATGGAAGTAAACTGGTTTTCAAATATTGGATTAACCTATTCTTTACCATTTTTATTATTAGAATAATAAAATAATAATTTATTTAATAGATGTTTTAAACATATAGTAAAAAAAATCCTTTTAAAGAATAACTAGGTGTTGTCACATTGATATTATTTGAAATTGTTTATTATAAGTAGAATTATTACTAATAACTAACTATATATTTTAGATAAGTCAAAAGTAAATAATCATTATCTAAGTAAACGATAAAATATTTATTAGTATTAAGTTGTTAAGGATTTTTTTTTGTTTTGTATTAATTAATAATAATAATAATAATAATAATAATAATAATAGTGAATTGAAGGAAATAATGCCATGTGGCATTAAGTAGGCTTTTGTTTTAGTATAAGAATGCCATGTGGCTTTAACTATACCTTTTTATTATTAGTACTAGGTTAATGCCCGCGCGATGCGCGGCTTCATCAAAAACCATATTATTTACTTTGAAGTATAATATTCTGTACAAACGCATACATTGGAAGAAACAAACAGAAAATTATTAAATCCCGGAAAAAAACTTCCTTGTAGACTAAATTTGTTGTTTTACTCGTTACATTCTCATCTTTGTCTAGTATAAGCAACTTCACACCGGCTATGCTTTTGACTCTAGATAACGCAACATAAAGCTGACCATGTGAAAAACTGAATATTTGAAATACAATCCAACTGTTGATAGAAATTGTCCTTGACTTTTGTTTATAGTCATTGCGATGAGGGGAAACATACAGATAAGGGGAAACACACAATAAGATACGGAAAAACTGAAGCGACAACGATTCTACTATTCCATCTTCACCTGAAAATCGATTACTAAAATATTATAAATTTTCACAAAAAATAGGTCGATCTAGATAATGTTTTATATCTGGTAGGTTGAGCTAATTTGGTAACTGGAAAAGGAAACTATGGGTCAAACAGGTCACGAGTCATCCAAAAGGTGTACTCAAGTGCAATAAACCTCCTAAGTAGATTTACTTAAAAACATAGATGACTATTTTAATAATATGATATTTGTAATCACAGTTAACACATTTATCATTATCATTAATAAAAATAAATAAATAAAATGTGCATGTGAAGTGACCCAACCCAGCCCAACCCAATATGTTTCGGCCTCATACTTAAAAATCAAACTTTTTGACCCAGACACGTTTTAACTTGTAAACTGACTACCTACCACCCACACACCCAAACAATAATTGTGACAACCGGTAATCTACGCGCTTAATTATGTGATTAACAGGTGATTACGCAATAATAAATAGTGTTTACAGCGCAAATAAACTTAATTAGGTCTTTGGAGTGCCTAGGAACGTCTATACGACTTTACAGTACGCGTGTGAAGATTCGCGTGGGATCTGCGGAACATCAAACAACAACGGACTGACACCGTACGAAATACTGACAACGCCAACAAATATGGATGTTGCACAAATATTTTATGCTTACGAAGTTTGGGTCGCGATACCGGGTCTCGTAGTAATTACAGACCACTTACACATGATATGGACTTGTGGGCCCCGGGCCCAAGCCCAAAACCCACAAGCCTAAACCTGCACAATAAATTAGATCTTATGAGATCTCTAGAAATCCCTACAAATCTAAGCAAAATATTTACCAAATCTTGCAAAATCCTATTAAATCTATACAAGAGATTTTATGTCAAAGGGATAAAACATATAACCATAAGGTAGTTTGAGTGCATAAAAGACAATAAGAACCCTCCCCTCTATTAATACACCGAACTTGACCCCCCTCATTCTCATCTTCAACTAAACCAATACACTCAATCACCCTCTATCCCTCTCTCTCGGTGGTATGCCCAGACAAACACAAACCAAATACACACTCAAATTTCACTCTCTTCTCTCTCGGTTTCATATACAACCACAGAAAAATCAACTCTCACAAACATAACCCAAATCAAACCCTAAGAACACACACACAACCTGCTCTCACCCTCTCGATCTACTGGCACGAAGACTGGACCCGGAACTGGTGTTGATGCTGGCGATTTTTCAGGCGAGACACCCCCCTTCACTCATCTCTCGTCTCACCTCACGGATCCGACCGCCGGAGCCGATTAACCGACCGGCTGCCGGTGGTTCGGTGGCTCGGTCAACCTGCAAGCAGCCCCCCTTCCTCGTTAGATGAAACGGACCACCACCACCGTCTGGTGGTGGTGTGCGGCGGCTACAACAGAGAGAGAGAGAGAGAGAGAGAGAGAGACGAGACGGAGAGAGAGGAGCGATGAGAGAGAGAAAGAGCGGTGAAAAAGGGAGCGGCGCGGCGGCGGCAGTGGAGGAGTCGGCAGCGGCGGTGTTCTTGAGTTCTCCGACGATTCTGTGACAGTGATGATGATGGTTCCGGTAAGTAACTCGGGTCTTCAGTTTCGGGTCAGATTGGTTACGGGTGTAGGCTTGTTTCGGGTCTTATTTTGGGTCAATGTCACTTTGGTTCAGATTTCATCTCTGGTTTGGGTTTTCATGGAGTCTCAGGTCAAACCCATCGGATTCAGGCTCGACTCAGTTATAAACGGCTCAACTCGGTCCGACTCAGCTTGACTCGGTCAAACTCGGCTCGACTCGGTTCATCTCGCCTCAACTCAGTCAACAAGAGCTGACTCGGTCAACTCAGTTGACCCGGTCAACTCCGTTAGGCGGTTCGACGACTCGACGCGAAAGACTCGGTAAAAGTTTAGAACGAATATTATTTACACTAATTTTAAGATTTTTATTAATGTCGTGAACGAGCTCGCACTGATTCGTATTGATTATGGTTTACATTTTATACATATGATGAAAATTAACATATTGATATTAATATTGAGTATATTGTTGATTGAACTTTGATAAATAACGACAACTGTTGTTGTCAGGACGTTCAAAAACAGAGGAAACTCTGCCCGTTTTTCGAGAAAATCCGTAAAACTAAAACAAGTTTTAATTATAAAACAAAATGAGCTTGGTTGAAAAACGACAATTATTGAAAAGCGACTTTTACAAATATAAAATTATTTTCGACGACACTTCACACCTTACGAAAACAACGATTCGGAAACTATTTACAACAACAAACATAGTTGTTTTTTTTCGGAAATTCGACGAATCCTTTTGTAAAAATAAATATAATTTATATATTTATTTCAAACATAAACTCGAATCCTTCTATAAATAAATATAGTATATATATTTATTTCAAGCATCGCGTAACACGAATTCGTTTCATCAAAATAAATATTGTTTATATTTATTTCAAATATCAAACGACACGACGATTGTTTTGCTAAAATAAATATAGTTTATGTATTTATTTGAAATTATAAACGACACGAATTCTTTTAGAAAAATAAATATAGTTTGTATATTTATTTCAAACTTCAAACAACTCGATGATACTTTCGCAGAAAAAAATATAACTTTTTATATTTATTACAAACGCCTAAACGACACATAGTTTAGTTACCGTCGTTCATTTACCGTCATAACTTACAGACAAACCATTCAATTAGCGATTCGGTAGAGCTCGGTAACACGTAGATTTGTTACCACAAAAATTAGAAACTTATTAGATATTCCGTGTTAGGAATACTGTAGAATGCACGCTAGCAAGTCAAGCCTTGGAAACGACATCAAGAAGTCGTAAATTAGCTAGCTTTGCACAGGAATATTCAGGTGAGTTCATAACCCCACATTTTACACTTTTATAAATGTTTTCGGGGTGGAAAGACATGCACTTTTTGCAAAAAGCATACAAGAATTATATATTTTTAAACCATGTTACAAAGAACACAAATGGTTTACGAAAAACTTATGATTTATACCGGTTTTCCAAACAAGCGTATTTTTCTGAAAATACAAATTCAAGAGTTTAAAAATACGTGAGTTATGGTATGAAAATATAAAAAATAAAAAGCACACTTGGTGAGAACGAGTACCAAGTGTGTAGCGATATAAGAATACAAGAAACACACTTGGTGAGAAACGAGTACCAAGTGTGATGTGATATAAGAATACGGGAAGCGCACTTGGTGAGAAACGAGTACCAAGTAGGATGCGCTATGAAAAATGATGCGAGGAATCGTGTCACGAATAGGGTACAGAAGCACCATTAATCAACAATATACCTAGACCGCAGAACAAAAGGTTAGATCTAACGGGTGTCGGGCAGCCACACTCTCGATGAGGGCGAGTATCGAGTAGTGCTTTTGTGTCTCAGAATATACCAATTAAATGCCTAAGGTTTGGTGGCTTCCTATGTCGTGTCACATGTTAATGGCTTTGCAACCCATTAACAATCCTGATACTTACAGGAATACTTTAATTACATGAAATTCATACCATAAAAGAAAACTTGAATTATACTTGAAGTACGTGGGGTACTCAAGAAAACGGGAATTATACTTGAAGTACGTGGGGTACTCAAGAGAAAAGTGAATTATACATAGGTACGTGGTGTACACATGAATATTTGTTTTATATATGAAAACATGATTTATACATGAATACATGATCTGTACAAGAAAATGATTTTAAAATTCGTTTTCTCAACAATACTTCAAAAACCGGTTATTCAAAAAGATTTACTTCAAATCTTTTACAACCAAACTATGAACTCGCTCAACTTTATGTTGATTTTTCGCATGTTTCTTTCTCAGGTTACTTTTCAAACAATGGAACGGTTGGAATAGGAGGACCATAAAGAGTCGAGTACTTAGTGGCGTTCAATTTCTAGAAGTCTTAGCTTTATTTGCTTCCGCTGTGCAATGAAGATACCAGTCCAGTCACGCCAATGCTCTGATAATTTCGGGGTGTGACAGATTGGTATCAGAGCTATAGGTTACAGCGAACAGGGTTTTCCGTAGGAATACCTGGGCTCTAACCTCACTATCCTCTGGGAACTTAGAATATTAAAACCTGAATACATACAGAACGCATAGTACTCGAATATGGTCTCCAACCGTTGCCGAAAAACGACAGTCAAAATTTTGTTTTCAAACAAACGCTATGGTGGTGTTTTAGACACGGTACACAAACAGTCGCATACGGCACACAAAACCCTGAGAGTTTAGGAAACATGCATTTAAGACCTTCGGAAACTTATGTGAAAGTTCATTAAAGGTCATCACGTAGGAACTGCAAATATTAATTCGGGCACACTCAATTATACATATCGTCTATGATATTTTAACTTCCCGAGCAGGCAGCCTACGCATAACAAAACGCTAGCGCACAGGTATACGTGAGACTTAAGCTATACGTCAACGGAGGTTGAAGTACGTCACATGCGACTATCGATCAGGAAGCGGCAGTTTGGCACGCGGTCCTGCAAACGACACGAGTCATGCTAAGGAAAAGACGCAAGTCACCGTATCCCCCCCTATCCGAATAATGACAAGTACGCTATGTTTGACTCCATGGTAATGTCACCTAACAACTGGTTATCACATGCAACCTCAGGTAAAGTCCTTAAATTTCTTTTATTGAAATTTCGACTTTCACATTCACTGAGTAGATTTTCGCATCTCTACTCCTCTTAATGGTCATTGCATCACAATAACTTCTTCATTATAGCGAATTTTCATTTGCTTCATTTCTTGAAAATTCATATGTTACGCATGCATCGTTTGTTACGCATGTGGTTTCGTTTCGAATAAAGCGTTTCATTGAAGCTCAAATATTGTTTCGCTAAATCTAATTGTCGATTTGTGATTCGAATGACCTGCATTATTATAATTGCTGGCTTCTTCGCTATCAGGTCAACACATTTTCTTGAAATCCCTTTTCTTTTCAAGTTACATACATGGTTTTCGTTGTGACCATGCCGAAAGTTTCTTGTCGATATAAGTATTTCTTGTCGGCTTGCGTCGAAGTCAAATTCAATTGTTTGAACTTGTTCATTACGCCTATTCAATTCATGACACCATATGATGTATTGAAAACATCATATTCGAATTCGTTGTAACAAGCGTTTCATTGTTCTGAGTCGTGGTAGATTTGCTTGGTCTACGGCTCCATTAAGTCGTTTGTTGATTTCGACACCTTGAGGTGACATTTTCACTAAATTGAAGCTTGCGCTAATCTCATGCACGGATTTAATTATTTATTTATTTATTTAGATTAAATCCGCTCCGATTTATTATTGCGCTTTCATTTGACTTCAAACACAGGTGATGCTTGTTTAATCACCACTATTATTGAATTATTCTTGATCACTACGACACCTTGTGGCGTCGGTAGAACTTGCAGCTTGGGCTGATCATGATCGAGCGTTTCATGCAAACTATTACATTTGAGCTTGTTGAAATCTAAATTCATTCATTGGATGCAATCATTTCTAGAATTCATTTGCATTTTGCGATACGTCCTTGAATTCATATCATTCGAATAAGTCTTGAATCGATTTCATGATCGTTCACTCTGGTACTATTCGTAATTACCTACATATAACGTAACTCTAAGGAGTTAACGTAGTCTAAATTTCGAGGACGAAATTTCATTAACAGGGGGAGAATGTGACAACCGGTAATCTACGCGCTTAATTATGTGATTAACAGGTGATTACGCAATAATAAATAGTGTTTACAGCGCAAATAAACTTAATTAGGTCTTTGGAGTGCCTAGGAACGTCTATACGACTTTACAGTACGCGTGTGAAGATTCGCGTGGGATCTGCGGAACATCAAACAACAACGGACTGACACCGTACGAAATACTGACAACGCCAACAAATATGGATGTTGCACAAATATTTTATGCTTACGAAGTTTGGGTCGCGATACCGGGTCTCGTAGTAATTACAGACCACTTACACATGATATGGACTTGTGGGCCCCGGGCCCAAGCCCAAAACCCACAAGCCTAAACCTGCACAATAAATTAGATCTTATGAGATCTCTAGAAATCCCTACAAATCTAAGCAAAATATTTACCAAATCTTGCAAAATCCTATTAAATCTATGCAAGAGATTTTATGTCAAAGGGATAAAACATATAACCATAAGGTAGTTTGAGTGCATAAAAGACAATAAGAACCCTCCCCTCTATTAATACACCGAACTTGACCCCCCTCATTCTCATCTTCAACTAAACCAATACACTCAATCACCCTCTATCCCTCTCTCTCGGTGGTATGCCCAGACAAACACAAACCAAATACACACTCAAATTTCACTCTCTTCTCTCTCGGTTTCATATACAACCACAGAAAAATCAACTCTCACAAACATAACCCAAATCAAACCCTAAGAACACACACACAACCTGCTCTCACCCTCTCGATCTACTGGCACGAAGACTGGAGCCGGAACTGGTGTTGATGCTGGCGATTTTTCAGGCGAGACACCCCCCTTCACTCATCTCTCGTCTCACCTCACGGATCCGACCGCCGGAGCCGATTAACCGACCGGCTGCCGGTGGTTCGGTGGCTCGGTCAACCTGCAAGCAGCCCCCCTTCCTCGTTAGATGAAACGGACCACCACCACCGTCTGGTGGTGGTGTGCGGCGGCTACAACAGAGAGAGAGAGAGAGAGAGAGAGAGAGAGACGAGACGGAGAGAGAGGAGCGATGAGAGAGAGAAAGAGCGGTGAAAAAGGGAGCGGCGCGGCGGCGGCAGTGGAGGAGTCGGCAGCGGCGGTGTTCTTGAGTTCTCCGACGATTCTGTGACAGTGATGATGATGGTTCCGGTAAGTAACTCGGGTCTTCAGTTTCGGGTCAGATTGGTTACGGGTGTAGGCTTGTTTCGGGTCTTATTTTGGGTCAATGTCACTTTGGTTCAGATTTCATCTCTGGTTTGGGTTTTCATGGAGTCTCAGGTCAAACCCATCGGATTCAGGCTCGACTCAGTTATAAACGGCTCAACTCGGTCCGACTCAGCTTGACTCGGTCAAACTCGGCTCGACTCGGTTCATCTCGCCTCAACTCAGTCAACAAGAGCTGACTCGGTCAACTCAGTTGACCCGGTCAACTCCGTTAGGCGGTTCGACGACTCGACGCGAAAGACTCGGTAAAAGTTTAGAACGAATATTATTTACACTAATTTTAAGATTTTTATTAATGTCGTGAACGAGCTCGCACTGATTCGTATTGATTATGGTTTACATTTTATACATATGATGAAAATTAACATATTGATATTAATATTGAGTATATTGTTGATTGAACTTTGATAAATAACGACAACTGTTGTTGTCAGGACGTTCAAAAACAGAGGAAACTCTGCCCGTTTTTCGAGAAAATCCGTAAAACTAAAACAAGTTTTAATTATAAAACAAAATGAGCTTGGTTGAAAAACGACAATTATTGAAAAGCGACTTTTACAAATATAAAATTATTTTCGACGACACTTCACACCTTACGAAAACAACGATTCGGAAACTATTTACAACAACAAACATAGTTGTTTTTTTTCGGAAATTCGACGAATCCTTTTGTAAAAATAAATATAATTTATATATTTATTTCAAACATAAACTCGAATCCTTCTATAAATAAATATAGTATATATATTTATTTCAAGCATCGCGTAACACGAATTCGTTTCATCAAAATAAATATTGTTTATATTTATTTCAAATATCAAACGACACGACGATTGTTTTGCTAAAATAAATATAGTTTATGTATTTATTTGAAATTATAAACGACACGAATTCTTTTAGAAAAATAAATATAGTTTGTATATTTATTTCAAACTTCAAACAACTCGATGATACTTTCGCAGAAAAAAATATAACTTTTTATATTTATTACAAACGCCTAAACGACACATAGTTTAGTTACCGTCGTTCATTTACCGTCATAACTTACAGACAAACCATTCAATTAGCGATTCGGTAGAGCTCGGTAACACGTAGATTTGTTACCACAAAAATTAGAAACTTATTAGATATTCCGTGTTAGGAATACTGTAGAATGCACGCTAGCAAGTCAAGCCTTGGAAACGACATCAAGAAGTCGTAAATTAGCTAGCTTTGCACAGGAATATTCAGGTGAGTTCATAACCCCACATTTTACACTTTTATAAATGTTTTCGGGGTGGAAAGACATGCACTTTTTGCAAAAAGCATACAAGAATTATATATTTTTAAACCATGTTACAAAGAACACAAATGGTTTACGAAAAACTTATGATTTATACCGGTTTTCCAAACAAGCGTATTTTTCTGAAAATACAAATTCAAGAGTTTAAAAATACGTGAGTTATGGTATGAAAATATAAAAAATAAAAAGCACACTTGGTGAGAACGAGTACCAAGTGTGTAGCGATATAAGAATACAAGAAACACACTTGGTGAGAAACGAGTACCAAGTGTGATGTGATATAAGAATACGGGAAGCGCACTTGGTGAGAAACGAGTACCAAGTAGGATGCGCTATGAAAAATGATGCGAGGAATCGTGTCACGAATAGGGTACAGAAGCACCATTAATCAACAATATACCTAGACCGCAGAACAAAAGGTTAGATCTAACGGGTGTCGGGCAGCCACACTCTCGATGAGGGCGAGTATCGAGTAGTGCTTTTGTGTCTCAGAATATACCAATTAAATGCCTAAGGTTTGGTGGCTTCCTATGTCGTGTCACATGTTAATGGCTTTGCAACCCATTAACAATCCTGATACTTACAGGAATACTTTAATTACATGAAATTCATACCATAAAAGAAAACTTGAATTATACTTGAAGTACGTGGGGTACTCAAGAAAACGGGAATTATACTTGAAGTACGTGGGGTACTCAAGAGAAAAGTGAATTATACATAGGTACGTGGTGTACACATGAATATTTGTTTTATATATGAAAACATGATTTATACATGAATACATGATCTGTACAAGAAAATGATTTTAAAATTCGTTTTCTCAACAATACTTCAAAAACCGGTTATTCAAAAAGATTTACTTCAAATCTTTTACAACCAAACTATGAACTCGCTCAACTTTATGTTGATTTTTCGCATGTTTCTTTCTCAGGTTACTTTTCAAACAATGGAACGGTTGGAATAGGAGGACCATAAAGAGTCGAGTACTTAGTGGCGTTCAATTTCTAGAAGTCTTAGCTTTATTTGCTTCCGCTGTGCAATGAAGATACCAGTCCAGTCACGCCAATGCTCTGATAATTTCGGGGTGTGACAATAATCATGTTGGTCAAGCTTATGGGTTGCCACCAAACTCAAACAATAGTTGTCTTAAAGATTAAACCTGTGATTTGATTAACACTTCCCTTTTTGCATAACTATATTTCTTCAAAGATGAGAAACAAATGCCAATTTTGTTGTTTCTGTAGATTTACACTACTTGTCTAATCTTCTTTAACTCGTCCACAAAATTATTGATGAGAGGTCTTTTAGAAAATTTGTTTACAGCAAGTGTCGTTATTAGACAAAAGAGAGGCTCCCACAAAAAAAAAACAAATTATGGACTATAAGTTCCATTCTTATTCCTTATATTATGCTATGCAGATCGATGATATATCGGTTATATCAGTCATATCGGTCCCTTACTAAAATATCGACGTCAAATATCGGTCAAAATATCGGTACCTTTGGTTATCGGCGATATTGACCGATATTTGACTGACATATCACTGATTATTGGTGTTAAGTTGCTATATATATAAATTCTGCATTATATTGAATTTACCGATATCTCACCGAGATAACCTATATTTTAAATATCGGTCCTTGACCTATATCCGATATTTTACCGCATTAACTGCATAGCTATTATGTACCTGAACTAACTCAAAGTAGCTAACAGTCACGCCTCCAGCATTTGCATATATATCCGGAAGTATTACAACTCCTTTCTTTGACAAAATCTTTAGAAAGAAAACATATCTTATTAGAAATTTACAATGTAGTTTCCAACGGATCAAAGAATCTAAACGGGAATGGTACCTCGTATGCTTCTGGATCAATTGTATTATTTGCAGCTTCTATGATGAACTTGGCTTTAACATCGCCTGCATTTTCTCTTTTTGAACAAAGAAATCAGATCCGTTTAGATTTTTAAAGACCCATGAAGATCCCAACTTTTATTCATACTTGATTTTCCAACATTAGTGAATCTTAAAGCTAGACGTAACAATTTGTTCTTTACCATTATTAGGACTTATGTCTTTAAAAACATATGTCCTCATATTAATCTTAATCTGATTAAATAATATATCCTCTTTCGGCATGGGATTCAATATTTAATAAATATATATAAGAGACGATACTTTGTCAGGACCATTTGGGTTATTTACAGCTCCAGTAACATCACTAACCGCGATGATCTTACCACCCCTTTCGTGTATCAGCCTTGCTACCTAAGATCCCACATTGCCAAAACCCTGTAAAAATAGTTACAATATCAGGAAATATAAAATTAACTTTTCATTATAAACCATACCTGAATAACAAAAGTCAAACCTTTGATTGACTTCCAATGATCAGCAAGCAAGGCTAAGGCTTCTGTAGCAAAAACAACACCACGACCGGTTACAGCCTCTCTTCCAAGTGATCCACCGAGCTCCTGGTGATTAGAATGTTGATATAAATTATCTAGATATTCAAATATATTGATAGCATGCTATATAGATATATTAACTTATACTCACTATTGGTTTTCCTTTGACAATAGCGGGCGAATAGCCATGGAATTTAGAATACTCATCAGAAATCCAAGCCACGGTCTAACAATATCCGAAACAATTAGTACTACAGTTTGGAAATTTTGTTTATTGTAAATTGAACTATGTGTGATCAACAATAATAGTACAACTTCTGGATCAATTGTACTATTTGCAATACTTTTTAGTACCTTATGAGGAACGAAATAAATACTTACTAATTATCATATATAAATATATTAAATTTAAGATAACAATTAAAAGATTCCAAAAAATAACAAAATTGAATTATAAAGTTTAAAAGCTATAACAATTATTAGGAAACAAATAAAATCTTAACATAAATTTGTTATGTTTACCAAATAAATAGTCTACATTTATAAGGTAAGCAATCAAAATTTATCAAAACGTTTTTGAGTGATAGCATAAGAAATCTTACCAAAAATGAAAGATTGAAGCATGTTATATTTGAAAATTATACAAAAATAAATAAATTAAATCAAATTTATTTTTACGTTTTCAAGTTACCAAAAATATTGTCATAATTTAAATTTTAATTTGATTATAATTAGGGGTGTGCAAAAAATCGAATTAACCGAACCATAACCGAATTAACCGACAAAACCGAACCGAAAAAACCGAACCAAATAAAAAACCAGTGGGTCGGTTAATGGTTTTTTTGAAAACCGAATGTAGCGGGTCGGTTATGGTTTATCATTTTTTCCATACCCACCATAACCGAACCGAACCGACATGTAATAAATCTTTGTAGGATTTAGGACTTTTCACCATATTTTTAATATTTGATGTTTTTGACCGAAGATTTTTAGTACTTATTGGTTTTTCATATTATTTTGTGGTTTTGGTTATATGTTTATTTGAATTATGGATTGTATCATAACACTTTATTTGAATATTCGGGGTATTAACATTATAGATTATATGTATTTTTTAATACTATGTAATCTACTAATATATACAAATATGCAATAACAATTTATTCCATGTTAAAAAATTAAGTTTTTTTTTTTCGCTAAGCTAAATACACGGTTAACCACCCATAACCGACCCGCTCTAACCATTAAAACCGAATAACCATAACCACCATAACCGATCGGTTATGGTTATGGTTATCCAATAACCGATATCACGGTTATGGTTATGGTTTTTGGTCAAAACCGACCCAAACCGACCCATGCACACCCCTAATTATAATATAGAAAAAATAATACTTTTTTACTTTTTTTTAATAATCACACGACATTCAAAACAATTAAATAATAAAAGATCAAAAGCAAAGTTATACACGATTATATTAAGTATATCTAATAAAAGGAAAATCAAAAGACAAACCTTTGATTGACTTCCCTTGATCAGCAAGCAAGGCTTCTGTAGCAAAAACAACACCACGACCGGTTACAGCCTCTCTTCCAAGTGATCCATCGAGAGCTCCTGGTAATTAGAATGTTGATATAAATTATCTAGATATTCAAATATATTGATAGCATGCTACATAGATATATAAACTTATACTCACTATTGGTTTTCCTTTGACAATAGCGGGCGAGTAGCCATGAAATTTAGAATACTCATCAGAAATCCAAGCCACAGTCTAACAATATCCGAAACAGTTAGTACTACAGTTTGGAAATTTAGTTTATTGTAAATTGAACTATGTGTGATCAACAATAATAGTACAACTTCTGGATCAATTGTACTATTTGCAATACTTTTTAGTACCTTATGAGGAACGAAATAAATACTTACTAATTATCATATATAAATATATTAAATTTAAGATAACAATTAAAAAATTCCAAAAAATAACAAATTTGAAATATAAAGTTTAAAAGCTATAACAATTATTAGGAAACAAATAAAATCTCAACATAAATGTGTTATGTTTACCAAATAAATAGTCTACATTTATAAGGTAAGCAATCAAAATTTATCAAAACGTTTTTGAGTGATAGCATAATAAATCTTACCAAAAATGAAAGATTGAAGCATGTTATATTTGAAAATTATACAAAAATAAATAAATTAAATCACATTTATTTTTACGTTTTCAAGTTACCAAAAATACTGTCACAATTTAAATTTTAATTTGATTATAATATAGAAAAAATAATATTTTTTTACTTTTTTTTTAATAATCACACGACATTCAAAACAATTAAATAACAAAAGATCAAAAGCAAAGTTATACACAATTATATTAAGTATATCTAATAAAAAGAAAATCAAAAGTCAAACCTTTGATTGACTTCCCATGATCAGTAAGCAAGGCTTCTGTAGCAAAAAGAACACCACGACCGGTTACAGCCTCTCTTCCAAGTGATCCACCGAGCTCCTGGTAATTAGAATGTTGATATAAATTATCTAGATATTCAAATATATTGATAGCATGCTATATAGATATATTAACTTATACTCACTATTGGTTTTCCTTTGACAATAGCGGGCGAGTAGCCATGGAATTTAGAATACTCATCAGAAATCCAAGCCACAGTCTAACAATATCCGAAACAGTTAGTACTACAGTTTAGAAATTTTGTTTATTGTAAATTGAACTATGTGTGATCAACAATAATAGTACAACTTCTGGATCAATTGTACTATTTGCAATACTTTTTAGTACCTTATGAGGAACGAAATAAATACTTACTAATTATCATATATAAATATATGAAATTTAAGATAACAATTAGAAGATTCCAAAAAATAACAAATTTGAAATATAAAGTTTAAAAGCTATAACAATTATTAGAAACAAATAAAATCTTAACATAAATTTGTTATGTTTACCAAATAAATAGTCTACATTTATAAGGTAAGCAATCAAAATTTATCAAAACGTTTTTGAGTGATAGCATAATAAATCTTACCAAAAATGAAAGAAATCATAATACAATGATATCCTTTTTTCAAAGAAATCACTGATTTGAACATAATCACATAGTTTGAATTAGACGCAAGATGCAAACCAGTTTACAGTTACCCAAAGGGCGATTATATGGCAAAATTACCAAATCCCAAACCGATAACATAGAGCGTAAAGACTGGAACCTGGGTTCATGGGTCGTATATTGAACGCAACTAAAAAATAAAACTTGCATAAACATTGAATAAAGTGAGAACAACTTAAATAAATCTCACATATTCATAACACATGTGCTCAAATCGTTTTCAACAGCAAAAATAGGTATACGAATATGTAATATATACTTGTTCAATAGATCATTTTAGCGGATATTTTGCAATTCAGTTATGGACTTGAAAACACACATATCAATGGCCAAATTAAAGAAAAAACATGTCAGCCCCATAACCATTTTGCTGTCAAAACAGAATGCATACACAAATTAACCATGATAAACAGACAGCAAACAAATCGATCTCTTCAAATCTGGAAGCATGAAACAAATCGTATTTACATGAAGATGAAGAAAGCATCAAAACATTGTCGTCCTTATGAATCTCATCTGAATATGTAAGACAGTTGATGAAATCGAAAAAAAATCAAAGATTTATTAGATTAACAATACGAAAACAAAGAGGAAATGGCACAATAACATACCTAAGGACGATGAATCTCTGAAAAACGAAGAAGCAGATTTAGGAAACGGAATCTGAAACTTATAGACATCAAACGTCTAGTTAAAATAATTGAAAAATTAGAACTAAACTAAAAAAATCCTAAATACCAAAACGAATTGGAAAGGTTTTAATTTTCTCAATCTGCCCTAATCAAGAACAAAGCTTACCTGTGATCTGAAAACATCTAGCAAACATGACAAAAACTTGGTCCTTTAGAAAGTGGTGCAGACGATTGAGACGGATAAAGACGCAGATGATTTTGGTTCTAGGGTTTGGTTTAGAATCCGGATGAAGATGAACAAATACAGATTAAGTAAAATACTGATAAAGTATATGAAACGAACATCAGAGCAAAGAGATTACCGTCGATTAGAATGTATTGAATTCTGATGAATGAAGAATGAAGAAGATGATATTGTCGTCGATGATGATTGAGAGAGAGAATGATGAGATTTAGGGTTAATTAGGGATTCTTATGAGAGAAGCTACTGAATCGGTATAATTGAATGAGAGAGAGAGAGATTAAGAAACGTACATAAGAAGCTTGCCTAATCCTTTAATTCTAGCTATGCCACATGTACTGCCACATGTGCAGCTTATTTGGCATTAACCATAGGGTGACATGTGTCCCCCAATGGTTTGCTTTATTAGATATATAGATATAGATATAGATTAGATTAGATACATCTCCTTAGGACTAAGATGTAATTGTACCCTCTAATTTTAAGATGGCATGTGAAAAGTCAGTTAAAATCCCTATTTTTTCTCCATTTTCTTCCATTATTGCCTCCCGTCCCCTAGAAACCGGCCTCCAACTCATTGTCTTTCTTGAATATACCATGGTTAAGGAAATCAACCAGCCGAACAGGGGAGAAGCAAACGTCAGTTCAATTACTAATACAGTCAACTTTGAAATCAATTCTTCTCATGAAACTGAAATCAATTACTGATATCATCATTAAGGTTTGATCGATGAAACTGATATCACACCAAAAGCCACCAAAACCCTATGATTTCAATCCCATAAATCCGATCAATTCTCCTTCTCCAGCACTTGGACCAGCCGATATGCCTTTTTGTTTGTTTCATACGACGGTGTTAAGGTAATGCGATTTTGTATATTAGATACGCAATCATTATTGTTTGTTATGGGCTTAATTTTTCCTTTGTGTTTCTGATTTAGGGTTTCTAAATATGCTTTAGGATGATTCGCTGAGTTTGAAGAGATAACTGGTGTTCACAATGCAATCAAGGTTTGATTTTATATATTTAAATCTTCAAAATATGTACTGAGTTTCTAATTTATTCTTCAAGTTTATCCATTACCAAACGCACATCTTCTTGCTGCACATTGTAGCTTTTATTTTGTCTAATTAATTATAATATTGAGATCCGATAAGTCGATTACCATTACTTTAAATGTTGCCTATCATAGGGGATTATGTTATCCTTGAACATCTGATTAAGAAACCAGTGATACAGGAATTCCTACGACCCTTGATTTTTGTTCCGACTGCTATTGCGTCTGACCGGATAACACTGATTTACCACTCCCTTTTCATGGCCGCTACCCCTTTATGCACTTTATTTGATTTTGTTCTTTGGTTTTTGGTGATGATGATATGGTAAACATTATAGTTGCTTAGCTTCTATATCTTGATGTTGTTGATCCTAACAAGTTTTGATCAGATCCATTACTTAATTGATCAAAAGTTAGTTATTCCTCTAAAGACTGCTCACTACATGCTACTGTCACCGTTTTTAATATTATTGACAGGATATTGTGATGTATGTAAACTCTCCTGGTGGGTCGGTCACTGCTGGTATTTTGCCATCTTAAAAAATAGGATGAAAATTACCTTTATGTTCATGGGAGATGCTTTGTATTACTTGTCACCGTTTGGTTGTATTACCTGTATGTAAACTCTCCTGGTGTTCGCTTCATCTTCTCTTCTCTGCGATTCTGGGCTCCTAGTGCTGATATAAATGGAACTTCGGGTGAGAAGGAAGGACAAGTAAGTAAATTATCTTTTACATTTTGTAGGATCGGATTCTGACCCGAACGAGTCAATCAGGGGAGTTTGATCAGATACAGGTGCGGAAAACAAGTACCTGACGTAGAAACAGCTAGATATCTTCTTAATTCACTTTTCTGATTAATTTGACAGCGTTTACATTCAATTCTCACACCGGCAGCACCTCGGTATGGAAATCAGAAGGTTACAAATGAGGTTCTCTTATACGGTATATATAGGTGAGGAGGTCCCCTTATACGGCATGTTCATATAAGCGAACCTGATAGGTTCCCTGTAATGCCCATAAATTTAAAATCATTATTCTAGAAATAAAAAGAATAATAGACCACTAGAAAACCCTAATTAAGACACCCAAGTAATTCTACACAACCCCTGAAAATTTCAAAGCAATCAGAATCAGGATCAGGACCCCTAAAACTCAAGGGGGGGGTAAACCTTAGTTGACGATTATCTACTTAAAACGTTGTCTAAATATAATTGGACCAAAATTCTGACCAATCAAGGCTTGTCCCGTGAGGAGCAAGCAAAAGAATTTTAGGTATCCCTTACGGACCGTAAGGGACCAGGCTTACGGTCCGTAAGCAGTGCCAAATTTGTGTATAAATAGCAGGCTTTGGGACTTGCTTCTGTGAACAAAAACGACGCTCAAATTCTCAATTGACGTCGAGTTATACTTCTTCCACTATGCAAACACACACACACCTCGAAACGCTGTCGCAATCAGGGTAATAACTCGATCGCTATTACGATTCAACGTCCGATCGATCATAACTATCCAACGATTGTCTGAGTGCTGCTCAAATTGAGCTTCTACTTTGATTATTCGTCGTGATTTCAACTTGAATATTTGAGTGTTGTTCGAATTCGGACTATGCTCTGTTATTCGTTGTGAATCCGATTGAATTATTAAGTATTGCACTTGATAATAGTTGTGAGGGTTTGATCTCGTGAATTGACGTAAATGCTGTATTAAGTTACTAACCTAGTTTGTGTGCATGTTATTTAAATTAGGTGAAAAGATTAATCAGTAGTCGAAACTCTGCCCATATAAATCTAAAATATTAGCACAAGGTAGCTTCACTTTGAAGTTATTAAGGTACGGATCCTTACCCCGCTCTTTATTGCTTCATATTCAAATTGTTATAAAACCACTAAATTACTATATCTTTTAAAAACTCCTCACGTCTTTGATTATCGATTCATTTGACAGTCCGTTCGATTCCTATCCTAATCATTTGATTTAACTTTCATGTCATGCGATAGTATTATGTTGTTATACTCATTATCGCATGTTCCAATATATGTTCCGTTTTGTTATGAAAATAAGTTTTATAAGTTATGTGAATAAGACCATTTGTACTCTGATACCCTGAGTATCGCTTCTCGTGGAGTGTCCCACGAGCATGTTGTTGTGGCATCGACATCATGTGCTCCATCCGTGACGGAGAGATCAGTTCACGGCGTCTCTTAAGTACAAGTGTGGTACATAAGGCTATTAGGAGGCATATGGATCGATCCTAGGATTTAAGTATAAGGAGGTGGATAACGGGTATGCCAATTCGCCATCTCATGTGATAATTATGCAGGAGTAGCTACCTGTGTATTGTCACGTTTTAAGTTTGCTCATGGGTACATCCGTAAGATATGATTATGAAATTATGTTCTTGCATCGTATCATTTTTCGCATAAAATTCCATCCGGATAAGATTTCATATAAAGCCTTATTTGTTATTTGAGCCTAAAATTCCGTACTGAGCATTCGGCTCATTCCGTAAACTTTTTGTATATACAGGTCCACAGGTTACTTTGGGAGGGGAAAAGAGAGAAGAATAAAGCCTAGAAATAAATCTGAAGATGTTAGTTAATTAAGACGAATATCTCCGCTTGTATATTAATCTTAATTTTAATAGTCGTGTGGTTGTATCCTTATCAAATAAATAAATGGAATTATGACTTTTGTTTATGTTACCGTTATTGTGACACGTCCGCCCTTCCGGGTTGGGGTGTTACAGCTATGGTATCAGAGCAAAGGCTCTTTCCTGTAGAAAACTTGAAGATAGTAATTAAGACCTGTGAGGAATGGGTAGATATCTATGATAGGATTCAACTTGATCTCTTATTTGGTTTAACTCCTATGTAGATGCCTCCTCGTCGTCCGCCACGTAGGAGTACTCGTACTAACCATGAACGTAACAACACTTCTTCGAATGAGACTCCAGTCGATCCAAACACAATTAATGCTATCAACCAGGCTGTTGCCGGGTTGCTTCCAAACCTTGTTGCTCAAACAGCTGAGGCCGTTATTCAACAAACCCGTCATCCAAAACGCACTAACACTAATCCAACCTCTGGTGGTGAAACTCGTGAGAATACCACTAACAATATTACTTATAGTATAGACATATGGATTAGTAAATTCCAAAAACAAAAGCCGAAATCCTTTAGTCATGCTACTAATCCAGTCGAAGCAAGAAACTGGATAGCTCATGTTGAAAAGATCTTCGGAGTTCTTGGAGTTCCGGAGCAATACAAAGTTAGACTGGCTACCTACAAATTGGAAGATAACGCACAAACTTGGTGGGAAGGATATAAGCAAGTCAAAGGAGGGGATGATTTTGACGCTAATCTTTCATGGGTCGACTTTCGTAATATCTTTTACGATAAGTATTTCTCGACCGCTGATAAAGAAGCTTATATCAGGGAGTATGCAATAATTCGACAGGGGAGTGATGAACCAGCCTCTGAGTTCATTATTCGATTTTCAAGGTTGGCTAGTATTGTAGGAAATGTTGCAGGATCAGCAGAAGTCCAGGCAGAAAAATGCAAATGGGCAGTTAATGATCGAATTCGGAAGTCGATCATGTACATGAAATTTAAGGATATCACCGAAGTTGCTGATGCAATCAAAACTTTTGAATTCGAAAGGAAAGAATTCCTATCTCGAACTGGGGATAATAAGAAGAGAAATAGGGAAGGCCAATTTAAGCAAGAAATCGGCCAATCATCCACTACGCCACAGCATCAAGATCGTAAAGTGCAAGGAAATCAAAACTTTGGAAATCAAGCACGTCCATGGCAACCTAGATTTCAAAACCCGAGGCCTGCTCAAAACCAGATTCAGTTGTATGCAGAACCTATTAGAGCTCAACCACTGAATCAACAAGTAAACCCGAATCAGATTACATATCCTCTATGTAATACTTGTGGTAAGAGACATCAGGGCGTATGTCACCGAAGTACAGGAGCATGCTTTAGATGTGGCCAAACTGGACACATGATCAAGGAATGTCCTAAGAAAGATACTAAGAAGAATAATCAACCTAATGTTGGAGGAAGAGTTTTCGCACTTTCTGCTACTGACGCTGCTAATGTTCCAGGTACTGTATCTGGAACCCTTCAGATTGGTGAACGTAGTATCTATGTGTTATTCGATACAGGAGCGACCCATTCTTTAGTATCCCACTCGTTTACTAAGTATCTTCCGATAAGACCAACTCTCTTAAATCATACTTTAACCATTTCCACTCCCATGGAAACTTCATCCGTAATCACTTACGTATATAAAGATTGTCCGATCTGTATTAAATCTATTATGTGTAAGGCAGACCTATTTCCTATACATATGTGTGACTTTGATGTTATTCTAGGAATAGATTGGTTATCTCGACATCACGTAACTATAGATTGTCATTCTCGCCGTGTTATTTTCGGTGATCTTCATCATCCTGATATTATATATCAGGGAACTCAAGCTCATAAATCTCTTAAAATCATCTCTGCGCTTAAGGCTCGAAAATCCATATCAAACGGTTGTGCTGGATTCCTAGCATCGATTAAGGATACTTCTGCCAGTATTAAGAGTATTGATAGCCACTCCGTTGTTCGTGAATATCCTGATATATTTCCGGATAAACTCCCGGGATTACCACCCGACCGTCAGTTAGAATTCACCATCGACTTGATCCCTGGTGCCGAACCTATTTCTAAAGCTCCATACCGTATGGCCCCGGTGGAACTGAAGGAGTTGAAGGAACAATTGCAAGAATTGTTAGATCTAGGATTCATAAGACCCAGTGTTTCACCTTGGGGTGCTCCGGTCTTATTTGTGAAGAAGAAAGACGGTAGTATGCGTTTATGTATTGACTACCGAGAGCTGAACAAGATTACTATTCGTAATCAGTATCCTCTGCCTCGCAATGATGACCTCTTTGATCAACTTCAGGGGGCTCAGTTCTTCTCAAAAATCGACCTGAGGTCTGGGTACCATCAGCTAAAGGTCAAGAATGATGATGTTCCCAAGACCGCCTTTCGTACTCGATATGGTCATTACGAATTTTTGGTTATGCCCTTTGGGCTAACTAATGCACCCGCAGTCTTCATGGATTTGATGAATCGCGTATTTCACCAATTTCTAGACAAATTCGTTATTGTCTTTATCAATGACATTCTGGTGTATTCTAAGAGTCGCGAAGAGCATGAAGCACATCTACATGTAGTACTTGGAACCTTGCGGCATGAGAAATTGTATGCGAAGTTTTCCAAATGTGACTTTTGGCTTAGCCAAGTGTCATTTCTAGGTCATGTCATATCATCAGAGGGAATTATGGTAGACCCAACAAAGGTTGAAGCTATTACAAAATGGCCAAGACCCACTTCTGTTACCGAAATACGAAGTTTCTTGGGTCTTGCTGGCTATTACCGAAGATTTGTTGAAAGATTCTCGGTAATTGCTTTACCACTCACAAAACTCCTAAGGAAAGGGGTGAAGTATTCATGGAATGAGGAATAAGAGAAAAGCTTTGAAGAATTAAAGAAACGACTCGTATCCTCTCCGATACTCGCTCTCCCTTCTGGATCAGGAGGTTACCAAATCTACAGTGATGCCTCAAAGAAAAGATTAGGTTGTGTGCTAATGCAACATGGGAAGGTTATCGCTTATGCCTCCCGTCAGTTGAAGCCTTATGAAGTTAACTATCCTACACATGATTTAGAACTAGCCGCAGTCGTCTTTGCACTTAAGATTTGGCGACATTATCTGTATGGTGAAAGTTGTGACATCTTTACCGACCACAAGAGCCTCAAGTATATATTTACGCAGAAGGAGCTAAATATGAGGCAAAGAAGGTGGTTAGAACTTTTAAAAGATTATGACGCAAATATTCAATACCATCCAGGCAAGGCCAATGTTGTAGCTGACGCATTAAGCCGAAAGAATTCCGGGACTATATCTTGCCTAAAAATTCAACCTCATATTAGGAGGGATCTCGAAAGGATGGACATTTGGCTTCAGGTTAGTAAATCTGATGGATATCTAGCTAGAATGCAGATTGAACCCGGCCTCATATCCCGGATCAAAGATGCACAAAAGCAAGATGGAGAACTTTGGGCAATTGTGCAAAATCTCGAGGTGGGTAAGCAATCTGAATTTAGTATAGACCATCAGGGGGTGATTTGGTGCGGCAAAAGACTTTGTGTACCCGATGACTCTACCCTTCGTGAGTCATTGTTAGCTGAAGCTCACAGCTCACCATTTTCGATTCACCCAGGATCTACCAAGATGTATAGAGATTTAAGACAGAACTTCTGGTGGAATGGCATGAAGGA
The DNA here is from genome assembly GCF_002127325.2 of Helianthus annuus. Classification (NCBI taxonomy): domain Eukaryota; kingdom Viridiplantae; phylum Streptophyta; class Magnoliopsida; order Asterales; family Asteraceae; genus Helianthus; species Helianthus annuus. Next base: position 51,839,813 of record NC_035437.2, read on the forward strand.
AGACGTTGCTCGATACGTAAGTAAATGCCTCACCTGCCAACAAGTGAAAATTGAACACAAACGAGCAAGCGGTCTGTTGCAGCCATTGGATATTCCCATATGGAAGTGGGATGAGATCACAATGGATTTTGTTACTGGTTTACCTAAGACATTCAAGAAGAATGATGTTGTATGGGTTGTTGTCGATAGATTATCAAAGTCAGCACATTTTCTACCAATTCAGCAAGGATTTTCGGTTAATAAGTTATCCGAAATATTTCTTCAAGAAATTATTCGACTCCATGGCACACCATCTTCCATTGTTTCCGATAGAAACCCACGTTTCATGTCACGCCCCCCGACCCACCCTGGACGGAATCGGGAGCCGCGAGCAGTCCAGTGGTACCCGTGGTATCTGATTTATGCGGCAGCGGAAGTCTTTTATTACAGGATCTTTTCACCGTAAAAATGCTCGTTTAATATATTATACAAAGTTTTAGGGATAAATTCCCATAATTTACAATACGTTGATTCCACACAGAAATCATTATTTGCCAAAACATGTTTTATTTATTTATTCACAATGAGCCACTTCTCTGAGCTTGTAGTGCTTTACTGCACTTTTCCTGGATCACATAGATCACCTGAAACATGTTTGGAAAAAGGTTTGGTCAGCGGGGAAATACTGAGTGAATCAGACTATTTTTCTAAAACGACCCGTTAGTTATAAATTACAGTATTAAGGGGAATTACAATGTTTCTGATATCAAACCAACTACCCACAGTATTTGTCACTCGACCAACCATTGGCTAGCCCATTTGTCCAATGGTGTCTGTGACTGTGGTCAGATCACCCCTTGGCCACCCGTTTGTCCAAGTGTGACGGGAAATAAGTAATGTATACAAAACCCCACATACCGGCTGTAATATGGTGATTACATAGACTTAATCCCTGTAATTATAACCTTTGAAAATAACTTGGAGTTTTGTAAACTTACTCACAAACTGTGAGAAAACAGTTTAAAAAAAAGAATGACTCACATTGCAGATTAACGAGCAAGATATAAGCCTACTGATTAGCCTTGATTAAACCTAATTTAACACAATGCACACACAGGCAGGTTAGTAACTAATACAGCAGTTACGTCAATTCACGAGATTAAACCCTCACAACGATTAATCAGTGCAATACTCGATAATTCAGTCGGATTCACAACGAATAACAGAGCATAGTCCGAATTCGAACAGCACTCTAATATTCAAGTCGAAATCACGACAAATAATCAAAGTACAAGCTCAATTCGAGCAGCACCCGGACTATCGTTGGATAGTTATAATCGATAGGACGTTGAATCGTAATAGCGATCGAGTTATTACCCTGATTGTGGCAGCACCTCGTGATCGTGTGTGTTTATTTGTAGTGTAACAGTTAGAACTCAACGTACACAGAAGCTTTGTGCAACGTTTTAACACCACAGTTCAAGTGCCAAGGTCGGCTATTTATAGCCAGAATTTCGCTTCGCTTACGGACCGTATGCCTTAACCCTTACGGTCCGTAAGGCCGACTGGTATGCTTACTGTCCGTAAGGACCAACCCTTACGGTCCGTAAAGGGTTCAGCCTATTTCCTAGCCTAGCTGAGTTCGGTTATAGCCTTGGTGAATCAACATTTTCAAAAAATAAGAACTGTGCAACGTTTTAATAAAGATAATTATCAATTAGGGTTTGCCCCCCTCGAGTTTTAGGGGCCCTGATCCTGATTCCGATTGTTCCGGAAATTTCAGGGTTTACGCCAAATTACTTGGGTGTCTTAATTAGGGTTTTCTTATTGGATAATTATTATTCTAATTACGAGTTTTATTGACGGTTGTTACATCCTCCCCACCTTAAGAAAAATCTCGTCCTCGAGATTTATTGGAAGAGATGAGGATACTTTCGCTTCATTTCTGATTCCAGCTCCCAAGTGTATTCTGGTCCTCTCTTTGAATTCCACTTGACTTTGACCAATACCAGTCGTTTATGCTTGAGGAATTTGACTTTTCGATCTTCGATTTCTAATGGTTTCTCCATGAATTTTAGTTTTTCGTTTACTTCTACATCTTTAAGAGGGACTACCAATGAGTCATCTGATAAACATTTCTTGAGATTGGATACATGGAATACATCATGTACTCCAGCTAATTCTTCTGGTAATTGTAAACGATAAGCTACTGGTCCTATTCGTTGAATCACGGGGAATGGTCCAACGTACCTTGGACTTAGCTTTCCTTTCTTACCGAATCGTACTACTCCTTTCCAAGGAGAGACTTTTAAAAGTACTTTATCTCCTACTTGGAATTCTAAAGGCTTACGACGATTGTCTGCATAGCTCTTCTGATGGTCTCGAGCCGTTTTCAATCTTTCCTTAATCTGAGTTATCTTGTCAGTAGTTTCTTGTACAATTTCAGGACCTGATAATTGACTTTCTCCGATTTCTGCCCAACATACTGGAGTTCTGCACTTACGTCCGTACAGTGCTTCGAATGGTGCAGCTTCGATGCTTGAATGATAACTATTGTTATAGGAGAATTCAATTAATGGCAAATGGCTATCCCAATTACCACCAAAGTCAATTACACATGCTCGGAGCATGTCTTCTAGAGTTTGTATTGTCCTTTCACTCTGTCCGTCTGTTTGTGGATGATAAGCAGTACTTAGATTTAGTCGAGTTCCCATTGCTTTCTAAAAACTTTTCCAAAAATGAGAAGTAAAACGACTATCTCTATCCGATATAATGGAGAGCGGAACTCCATGTAGGGATACTACTTCGTCCATGTACAGTTGTGCTAACCTTTCCATGCTAAAGGTTTCTTTCATTGGTAAGAAATGAGCTGACTTGGTTAATCGGTCTACGATTACCCAAATCGCATCATTGCCTCTTTTGGTTTTGGGTAACTTGGTAACAAAATCCATTGTTATGAGTTCCCATTTCCATACAGGCATTTCTAGCTATTGTAGTAATCCTGAGGGTTTCTGGTGTTCAGCCTTAACTTGTGAACAAGTTAAACACTTGGATACGTATTCGGCTATATCCTTTTTCATTCCTATCCACCAGAAATTATTCCTTAAATCTTGGTACATTTTATTGTTTCCTGGGTGCATGGTATACCTAGATTTATGAGCTTCTTCTAAAATCTTATTTCTTAACTCTCCTCGCTTAGGTACCCAAATTTGTTTCTTATGGAATTTCCAAATTCCATCATTTCCTTGTTCTAGTTCTTTTATATAACCTTTCATTCCTTCAGCATCATCTTGGATTGCTGTTTTCTGAACTTCTTTGATTTGTTCCATTACATCCACTTGTAGATTTAACCTCAGAGCACGGACTCGTTTCTGTTTCTCATGGTACTTACGACTTAAGGCATCTGCAACTACATTTGCCTTTCCTTCGTGATATTGGATATCACAGTCGTAATCGCTTAGCATCTCCATCCATCTTCTTTGCCTCATGTTTAACTCTTTTTGCCCAAATATATATCTTAAACTCTTATGATCTGTATAAACAGTAAACTTACTTCCATACAGATAATGTCTCCATATCTTAAGGGCAAAAATTATGGCTCCTAGTTCTAGGTCATGAGTCGTATAATTTTCTTCGTGCTTTTTCAATTGTCTAGAAGCATACGCAATTACCTTCTTGCGTTGCATTAACACACATCCATAGCCTAATTTTGAAGCATCACAATATACTTCAAAATCTTCGGTTCCTTCTGGTAAAGCTAGGATTGGTGCATTCGTCAATCGATGCTTTAAAATCTTAAAGGCTTCTTCTTGTCTAGGTCCCCATTCAAACTTAGCAGCTTTACAGGTTAACTTAGTTAAAGGTACGGCTATTTTAGAAAAATCTTTGATAAATCGTCTATAGTATCCAGCTAAGCCTAGAAAACTTCTTATCTCCATAGCTGTTTGTGGGACTTTCCACTTTGTAATAGCTTCTATCTTAGCAGGATCTACATGGATACCTTCATGATTTACCACATGACCTAAGAATTGTACTTCTTGTAGCCAAAATTCACATTTCAAGAATTTGGCATAAAGCCTTTCTTTTCTTAACAAAGTTAAGAGAACGTGTAAGTGTTCACAATGTTCTTTTTGGCTTTTGGAATAAATAAGTATGTCGTCGATGAAAACGATCACAAATTTATCCAAGTATGGTTTACAGATTCGATTCATCATGTCCATGAATGCTGCTGGGGCATTTGTTAATCCAAAGGGCATGACTGTAAACTCATAATGACCATACCTAGTTCTGAAGGCAGTTTTAGGTATGTCTTCTTCTTGTACCTTCAACTGATGATATCCAGATCTTAAATCTATCTTAGAGAAATACCTAGCTCCTTGCAATTGATCAAAAAGATCATCAGTCCTAGGTAGTGGGTATCGATTCTTAATCGTAACCTTATTCAATTCTCTATAATCGATACACATTCTCATCGATCCATCTTTCTTTTTTACAAACAATACTGGTGCACCCCAAGGGGATGAACTCGGTTGTATGAATCCTTTGCTTAATAATTCATCTAATTGCTTTTTCAATTCTAGCATTTCGGTAGGTGCTAATCTATATGGTGCTTTGGCTATTGGTGCAGTACCTGGAATTAAATGAATTCTAAATTCTACTTCTCTATCAGGTGGTAATCCAGGTAATTCTTATGGAAAAACGTCTGGGTATTCTGAGACTATTGGAATATCCTGAAGTTCCTTATCTTTAGTGTTAATGATTACTGAAATCATATACACCATTTCCTGCTTTCTCGAATAGCTTACCAATTTCATTACTGAAATAAATTTCAGTGGCTTTCGAGGTTTATCTCCAGTAATTAAAATTACTTCTCATGTGGGGGTTTGAATTTCTACTGCATTTTTATCACATAGGATTCGTGCATGGTTGGCTATTAACCAATCCATTCCTAATACTACATCGAATCCGGCTAAATTCATTGGTAACAGATTTGCAGAAAATTTATGGCCTAATAGTTCTATTTTTCCTTCTTGCCAGACTTTATCTATTTTCACAGAATTTCCTTCTGCGGTTTCAACTGTGAAAATTTGCCTAAGAGTGGTTAAAGGTAACTTAAGAGCTTGACAAAATGAAGTATTAATAAAACTTTGGTTCGCACCAGAGTCAAATAATACTTTTGCAAATACGTCATGTACTAGGAACGTACCAGCTATCACATCTGGAATGAGTTCGGCCTCTTGAGTGGTCAGCTGGAATGCGCGTACATTCTTCTTGGTTGCTTCTTCAGTTGGTTTAGCTTTGTTGTCAACTGGTTTAGCTAGCTTAGGACATTCGGATTGAAAATGTCCCCTTTCTCTGCAGTTATAACAAATTCTTGTTTTCTTCCTGCAGTCTTCTTCACGATGTCCTTTTGCCTTGCAAAAATTGCAAACTATATTGCATTGTCCATAATGCTTCTTTTTGCAATTTCTGCAGAAAGGAGGTGATGAGGATTACCCTGTTCCTCTTTTCTTGATATTACCCATATGAAACCCTTGGGTAATCTTCTGAGCTATTTCCTTCTTACGATCTTCCTCTCTTGTGCGTACCAATTCATCCGTTAGGGTGTTAGCTAATTCTACCGCATCGTCAATGGTACGAGGTCTCGCAGCTTTAATGATGTTTCGGATTTCACTAATTAACCCCCAGATGTAACGGGAAATGAGTACCGGTTCTGGCGAAGCCAGTGTTGGCACCACCCTTGCGTATTCAAAGAATGTCGAAGTATAGCCCCGGCAATCTACCCCTGTCATGCGGTGACTTAGGAATTTGTTTGCCATTTGATCTTTTTCATATTCGGGACAGAATTTTCTTTCTACAAGATTCTTAAATTCTTCCCAACTCATGGCATAGGCTATCCTTCTTCCTTTTTCCTGGATGACTGTGTTCCACCATTCTAGTGCTCCTTCTTTGAACAGATTTGATGCATACATCACTTGATCCTCTTCGGCACATTTGCTTATTGCAATTACTTCTTCGGTTTTCTCTAACCAGCGCAGTGTTGCAGTTGCCCCTTCGTTACCTGCAAATTCAGTGGGTTTGCAAGCAAGAAACTCTTTGTAAGTGCAACCGGATGTTGCAGCTTTTATTCTTTTTAGAAGTGGGACTTGTTGCGGATCATGATCGTTGTGATTGCCGCCTCCATTTATGTTGTTACTGCCGTTATCTTCCAGAGTATGTTTACTAGGATGTAATTGTTGTGGTTCGGCAGGTTTTTGAACAGCAGCCACAATTTCTGGAATAGCATGGGCTATTCCTTGGGCGATAAAGTGCTCAATATCTTGTCGGGTTATATATTGATCTTCCAATTCTTGCTCAGATTGATTTACTTCGTTAATTGGTTCATTGTTAGCGTTTTCCATCTGCTAATTAGTAGAAGTTTATTAGTGTCTAACTTATTAATAACAAATTTAGCATAGATGAACACATAAATTACTACAACATACAAACATAACCAAAATTGTCGATTTCTCGACTTTCATTTTGTTATTGTATATTGTATATGCCTCCGTACACACCATATCTTACAAGGTTTTATTGCCCATTTTACAGAATCAGTTTTACTACATTAGTTATAATACAGACAACCTTTTTCCAGTCCTTCCTATCTTTTGGTCCACTGGCAGTTTCAGTAACGACGCTCCCTCTCGTCGTACTTCCAAGAGATCTGCTCCCCTATTTCCCGGATCCTATTCCCGGTGCCTATCAGTTCTTCACCAAACTGACGTAACTCAGCTAAATTTTCATAGCTCATTGGCGGATTAGGGATAGGTTCTGGATCAAACTGTGGGAGAAAACTATAGGGACTATTAATTATATTTTGGAATTGCCAGTCATTAGTCCACCATTCTTCCATTTGGCCTAATGGTCTGGTGTGAACTAGTGGGTCTGGAATAGCTGGTCCTAGGTTTAGTGGGAATTGGGCTGTAGCAGGATAAGAGAAAAGATTATCGTTGATAGGCTCTAGAACATCACAATTATCCAGTCGGCGGTCTATTTCGTCCTGGAACGTGATTTCCTCAGACTGTTTAGAGCTTTCTCCGATCTCTATTCCCTTTTGCTTCAGGTCTATTCCTACTTCCTTTTCTGGTGGTTTCGAATTTTCTCCAGTTTCTATTTCCTTTCCCTTGTTCATGCTCATAGGATTTTCTATTTTAGGAAGTCTCCTAGTGGTTGGTTTCCTACGGCGTACTTTCCTCCACCCTACGTATCTTCTTTTCTTTTTAGGTTTGGCTTTTTCCAGCGGTGGAGCTTTGAATTCCATAGGTTCTTCTATGTCAGCAATGTAACCAGTAAAGTCGTAAGAGACTTCGATAGGCACTGGATATAGGTTGAGATTCTAAAATGCTTCCGATATCTCATTCATGCTGCATAGTATATATGCAAAATACAAGAATGCAATGTTAAAACTTTGGAACAAAGTTTAACAAACAAACACTGAAGTTTTATTGCATACTAATTTATACAAAGGACAACAGAAATAAACACACTAGAATTTTATTTATTTACTAGATTGTGATTTCTCTTACTAGACCCAATTTATCGGATATTTAGAGGTTGGCATTTTCTGCTACAGTAGCTAGCATATAGAGATTTGCCCATTTCTTGTCTATTTTATCTTCCCAAGGTGTACTATTACCCAACTCTTGGACTTCTGGGTTAAACATAACTTTCTTGGTTCGGGGTTTCTTTTTCTCCTGACTCTTTTTAAGTATTGAATCCCTTTTTCTGGAGAAAGAGGATTTTCATAGTTTGCCTTGCGGACAAAGATTCCTTCTTCTAGGTTTACTGGGTTTTTAGAAGAAGATGCAATATCTAATTTGTGGTAGATAGCAGACAGCTTTTGTTTACCCATACTGTAACTAACAAATAATCAGTTAATACAACAAATAATCACAGGATGATAACTAGTAGGATTAAGTATTTTGTCAAATACTTAATTCCGTAATAGGCTTAAATCAGTGGCTCGATCAGTGGCTCAATAGTTATTAATTATTAGCTCTGATACCACCTTCTGTCACGCCCCCCGACCCACCCTGGACGGAATCGGGAGCCGCAAGCAGTCCAGTGGTACCCGTGGTATCTGATTTATGCGGCAGCGGAAGTCTTTTATTACAGGATCTTTTCACCGTAAAAATGCTCGTTTAATATATTATACAAAGTTTTAGGGATAAATTCCCATAATTTACAATACGTTGATTCCACACAGAAATCATTATTTGCCAAAACATGTTTTATTTATTTATTCACAATGAGCCACTTCTCTGAGCTTGTAGTGCTTTACTGCACTTTTCCTGGATCACATAGATCACCTGAAACATGTTTGGAAAAAGGTTTGGTCAGCGGGGAAATACTGAGTGAATCAGTCTATTTTTCTAAAACGACCCGTTAGTTATAAATTACAGTATTAAGGGGAATTACAATGTTTCTGATATCAAACCAACTACCCACAGTATTTGTCACTCGACCAACCATTGGCTAGCCCATTTGTCCAATGGTGTCTGTGACTGTGGTCAGATCACCCCTTGGCCACCCGTTTGTCCAAGTGTGACGGGAAATAAGTAATGTATACAAAACCCCACATACCGGCTGTAATATGGTGATTACATAGACTTAATCCCTGTAATTATAACCTTTGAAAATAACTTGGAGTTTTGTAAACTTACTCACAAACTGTGAGAAAACAGTTTAAAAAAAAGAATGACTCACATTGCAGATTAACGAGCAAGATATAAGCCTACTGATTAGCCTTGATTAAACCTAATTTAACACAATGCACACACAGGCAGGTTAGTAACTAATACAGCAGTTACGTCAATTCACGAGATTAAACCCTCACAACGATTAATCAGTGCAATACTCGATAATTCAGTCGGATTCACAACGAATAATAGAGCATAGTCCGAATTCGAACAGCACTCTAATATTCAAGTCGAAATCACGACAAATAATCAAAGTACAAGCTCAATTTGAGCAGCACCCGGACTATCGTTGGATAGTTATAATCGATCGGACGTTGAATCGTAATAGCGATCGAGTTATTACCCTGATTGCGGCAGCACCTCGTGATCGTGTGTGTTTATTTGTAGTGTAACAGTTAGAACTCAACGTACACAGAAGCTTTGTGCAACGTTTTAACACCACAGTTCAAGTGCCAAGGTCGGCTTTTTATAGCCAGAATTTCGCTTCGCTTACGGACCGTATGCCTTAACCCTTACGGTCCGTAAGGCTGACTGGTATGCTTACGGTCCGTAAGGACCAACCCTTACGGTCCGTAAAGGGTTCAGCCTATTTCCTAGCCTAGCTGAGTTCGGTTATAGCCTTGGTGAATCAACATTTTCAACAAATAAGAACTGTGCAACGTTTTAATAAAGATAATTATCAATTAGGGTTTGCCCCCCTCGAGTTTTAGGGGCCCTGATCCTGATTCCGATTGTTCCGGAAATTTCAGGGTTTACGCCAAATTACTTGGGTGTCTTAATTAGGGTTTTCTTATTGGATAATTATTATTCTAATTACGAGTTTTATTGACGGTTGTTACATCTCACCTCACGATTTTGGAAAGGTTTTCAGGCAGCTTGGGGGACACGACTAAAGTTTAGTACGGCTTTCCATCCACAAACAAATGGGCAGTTAGAACGCACGATTCAGATCTTGGAAGACATGCTCCGAGCATGCGCACTTGAATGGTCTGGAAACTGGGATGAATATCTATGTCTTGTTGAGTTCGCTTACAACAATAGTTGGCAAGCAAGTATTGGCATGGCACCTTTTGAGCTTTTGTACGGTCGAAAATGTCGCGCACCATTATGCTGGGATGAAGTCGGAGAAAAGATTATTGAAGGGCCAGAATTAGTTCAGATTACAAATGAAAAAGTCACTATGGCCCGAGAAAAACTGAAAGAAGCTCAGAGTAAACAAAAGAGCTATGCAGATCAAGATAGACGACCCCTCGAATTTAAAATTGGTGATCACGTATTCTTAAAGGTATCACCTTGGCGTGGCGTTCGTAGATTTGGAATTAAAGGGAAACTTAGTCCCCGTTTCATCGGTCCGTTTGAAATCCTTGAAAGAATTGGGGAAGTGTCATATCGACTAGCTTTACCGCCTCAACTCTCTCACGTTCATAACGTTTTTCATGTATCCTCTTTACGAGGATATAATTATCATCCACTCCATGTCATTAGTTATCCGTTACTTACAATTCACGAAGATTTGTCCTACGAAGAGGAACCAGAAGCCATCTTAGATCGACAAGAAAGGGTTTTACATAGGAAAGTAATCCCGTTTGTTAAAGTCCTTTGGAAAAATCACTCTGAACACGAAGCAACATGGGAATCAGAAGAATCAATTCGTTCTCTATACCCTAATCTATTCTCGCAATAGAATTTTAGTCAAGTAACGGTAAATCTTGCTCTTTGATATATGTTCATTTGTTTCTGTTTACGGTCATTTATGCTTTACCTTATGTGAATATATTTTAGCTATGACTAAGCATATCTATGTAGAAAATATCAGTACTAATAGCCACTCTAAGTATCTGTAAGTCTCTATTAACTTTTCGTACGGTAAGATATTTTATTAAGATACGTTATAGAAGGACCATTAGGGCACATATATAAGGTCATTGACAAGTATAGTCATGACTTTAGTTATGAATTTCAGATACACATGTGTGGTTAGGAGATTCTGGTTATATAAGTTAGTAACTCTGCTATAAAATTTCGTTTCTGTTACTTATGCGATAGGTTATATTCTTATTTGAAAAATTTCGAGGACGAAATTTCTTTTAAGGGGGTAATAGTTGTAATGCCCATAAATTTAAAATCATTATTCTAGAAATAAAAAGAATAATAGACCACTAGAAAACCCTAATTAAGACACCCAAGTAATTCTGCACAACCCCTGAAAATTTCAAAGCAATCAGGATCAGGACCCGTAAAACTCAAGGGGGGTAAACCTTAGTTGACGATTATCTACTTAAAACGTTGTCTAAATATAATTGGACCAAATTTCTGACCAATCAAGGCTTGTCCCGTGAGGAGCAAGCAAAAGAATTTTCGGTATCCCTTACGGACCGTAAGGGACCAGGCTTACGGTCCGTAAGCAGTGCCAAATTTGTGTATAAATAGCAGGCTTTGGGACTTGCTTCTGTGCACAAAAACGACGCTCAAATTCTCAATTGACGTCGAGTTATACTTCTTCCACTACCCAAACACACACACCCCTCGAAACGCTGCCGCAATCAGGGTAATAACTCGATCGCTATTACGATTCAACGTCCGATCGATCATAACTATCCAACGATTGTCTGAGTGCTGCTCAAATTGAGCTTCTACTTTGATTATTCGTCGTGATTTCAACTTGAATATTTGAGTGTTGTTCGAATTCGGACTATGCTCTGTTATTCGTTGTGAATCCGATTGAATTATTAAGTATTGCACTTGATAATAGTTGTGAGGGTTTGATCTCGTGAATTGACGTAAATGCTGTATTAAGTTACTAACCTAGTTTGTGTGCATGTTATTTAAATTAGGTGAAAAGATTAATCAGTAGTCGAAACTCTGCCCATATAAATCTAAAATATTAGCACAAGGTAGCTTCACTTTGAAGTTATTAAGGTACGGATCCTTACCCCGCTCTTTATTGCTTCATATTCAAATTGTTATAAAACCACTAAATTACTATAGCTTTTAAAAACTCCTCACGTCTTTGATTATCGATTCATTTGACAGTCCGTTCGATTCCTATCCTAATCATTTGATTTAACTTTCATGTCATGCGATAGTATTATGTTGTTATACTCATTATCGCATGTTCCAATATATGTTCCGTTTTGTTATGAAAATAAGTTTTATAAGTTATGTGAATAAGACCATTTGTACTCTGATACCCTGAGTATCGCTTCTCGTGGAGTGTCCCACGAGCATGTTGTTGTGGCATCGACATCATGTGCTCCATCCATGACGGAGAGATTAGTTCACGGCGTCTCTTAAGTACAAGTGTGGTACATAAGGCTATTAGGAGGCGTATGGATCGATCCTAGGATTTAAGTATAAGGAGGTGGATAACGGGTATGCCAATTCGCCATCTCATGTGATAATTATGCAGGAGTAGCTACCTGTGTATTGTCACGTTTTAAGTTTGCTCATGGGTACATCCGTAAGATATGATTATGAAATTATGTTCTTGCATCGTATCATTTTCGCATAAAATTCCATCCGGATAAGATTTCATATAAAGCCTTATTTGTTATTTGAGCCTAAAATTCCGTACTGAGCATTCGGCTCATTCCGTAAACTTTTTGTATATACAGGTCCACAGGTTACTTTGGGAGGGGAAAAGAGAGAAGAATAAAGCCTAGGAATAAATCTGAAGATGTTAGTTAATTAAGACGAATATCTCCGCTTGTATATTAATCTTAATTTTAATAGTCGTGTGGTTGTATCCTTATCAAATAAATAAATGGAATTATGACTTTTGTTTATGTTACCGTTATTGTGACACGCCCGCCCTTCCGGGTTGGGGTGTTACATTCCCTTATACGGCATGTCCGTATAAGCAGACCTGACGAATAAGCTAACCTATTATGTCCGAATAAGTGGACCTGACACAAAAGAGAACCTACTATGTCCGTATAAGCGGACCTATACTCTAAAACACGTAAACTCTCCAGTTTTCTCGTAAAACGCGCCCTAATCTATACATTACAATGAAAGACTCGATCTAAGACGTAATCAACAGATGTAGTGCACAACAGACTCCCCCTCAGATGTTGATGGAGTCGACTATCGAGTCACAACAATGCTGAGTCTTCACATCTTCAGTCTTGATCAGTCTCTGGGCTTTTCTTTCTCTCTATCTTCAGACTCCCCCTCTCGATTTACTGGTATTCCTTTGTTCTTCAGTAACATCTTCAGGATCGTTGTCTGGCTTTCCATCTAACAGCTTTTCATCTTATCCTGCAAATTCTCTACCCAAAACATAAGTTTTACAATTTAGAATAAAGGTGTATGCACTAAAACAAACTCTTCCTCAAACCAAACTGAAACTTTATCAGTGACAATATTGATGAACCCCCTGAAAGGTTAAATTATGAAAACATTTGATTTCAAACAAACACTCCCCCTCAAATATTGCTCATCATGTTTAGCACTCGGAATTTTGAAAATCAGCTTTCCAATATCAGTTGTCGAAAATCTTTTGACTTTTTCAAAATTTTATGCTAAAACACACTGAAAATCTTTTTGGATTTTGAAATAAAGAAATATGTAATGCAGCAAAGAAATATTTACAAAACAATATTTTTGTGAGTTCGTGTAAGAGGATCATATCAGTTTATGAGACAAGTCACCAACACCGTTAAGCTTCATTTCATTTTAAGTTCTAAACAATTCACCTAGATTGTCAGTATATTTGTCCACTTAAATTTTCACACAAAGTTCAACTGATCCGATATACGATATTAATGTCTTAAGAACTTAAACTTATCCGTGTGTCCCACTACTTGAATATACTCCCGTATCCAGATCCCAATATTCAGTCTTACAGGTGAGTATACCACAGATGATATCTGTTCAGGGGTTAAATGCAAGGGCCGTGAGAGCTCAGGTCGATACTTCCGTATACGCAGAGAGATGACGGCTTCGACTTTTCGGTGTGTCCCCTTTAGAGGATCTTTTGATTTCAACAGCAGCGACTATCAATTTTATTGTTTCATCAGCTTGCTGAGGGCGATGCTATGTTTCAAGCATTTGCGGAAAGCATTATCCGGGGACTAGGTCAGTACTTCCATACAGCAGAAGTCCCGGGATAATACCCCAGATATCACTGAGCATAAAGACCTAGTATCTCAGAATAAGGGACCTTTCAAACAAGATTTCAGGGGTTACCTATATATCCAAGCAGTTTTGTTAACCCACAGAATAAGCAAATTTGAATTATAGGTTTATATCTCGTCACAATCTACTAAATGTGTAAAAACCTACTGGCACATCCTCGGTGAGATTGTTTATCACATTTTTACTTTTCATTTCTTTAGCATGTTGTGACAGTCTACTGATGTACTATCATTTCCTCTTTTCACAACGAAACTCATTTTTGATTTTATCATGTTTTTGACTTTTTCAAATTTTCTAATGTTTTTGGATTTTCTGAAATTTTCTACTCCCCCTAAAATGCAAACACATTAAAGAAATTTGAAAACTATCTAAGCTCTTGACCTACTTGAAGAAAATTCAAAACAAACTGTACAGAAACATGACAACCGATATCAAATCGCCTCAATTCGCCATTCACTAGGCATAAACAATCTGAACTCCCCCTTTCACAAACCATTTTCTCATTTAGATTTCAAAACACTTAAGTTTGTTTTAATCAAAATGATTTTTCCGGAAAATGTGTTTGTTTTTACCACTTGTAAGTTTACCACTTGGTTAAGTACGGGGATATGGTTCATCGTCTTGTCAGTTTTATCAAATGTAGTAAATCAAGTACAACTCAATGTCCCTGATTTACCGTTTTGCAATCAAGAAACCTGTACCACTTGTAAAAATAACCAAACAATATCACTTGTAGGAATGACACCTCTACACAAACCATTTTACCAATCAGAATGCTGATTCCTGCTTCGCACTTACCAACCTGGAAGCTCCGGCGTAGTCATTCAACCTGTAAAGTTTTAACAATTTTAAGAATTTTTCATACAAATTCATAATACATGAATGATGCCGATTCCTGATCCACGATTACAAACTTGGGATCTTCGGCAAGTCAGGTTTTTCAAGCAAAGAAAATGTCCACCCAAGCCTGACCAGCCTTGGGTGATTTCAATTCAGATTTTGTTGGGGTGTAAGTTGCTTTCTTTGTAGCGTAGAAGTCTTTTACCCCTTTCACCTTCCTATCAACCATTTTACCGAAAATTTTCTTTACTTTCCCGTTAAATGCTTTCTCAACATCAAAATTGTCCTTTTCAGAATAATCCTGATTTGAGACTTCAGTCTTTCCAACTTTTCTTTTAAAATACTCAGTCCTCAATGGTGGAAAGTTCTCGTCATCCATTGAAGGAACTGAGTTTTCATCACTCTCATCAAACTGTGGCTCCTCTGATTTTGTGGAATCAGATTCATCGCCAGATTTTACCTCAGATTTCTTAACAACCCATTTTTGGTTGTCAAGTTTTACACTTCGCTTGTAAAATCTCTTCGAACATTCACCAACTTCAAATGTTGAATTTTTGAAAACTTTAAATTGTTCAGTTGGTGGTTAGGTTTTATCAACAACAACTTCTTTCATTTTTCCAGAAACTCCCTGTTTTGTGTTCGTCGCTTTCGGACAGTTCCATGCAATGTGACCAGCTTCATTGCATCGGAAACAGGTTCTGGTTTCTTTCTTCACATAAGCTCCATTCTTTCTCTTCTCAGCAAGAAATTCTTGGTTAGATTGTTTCCAGAATGTGCTTTTTGCTTCCTCTTCCGAGCTTGTTCCTGAAACAAATTTTGTATTTTTAGAAAATTTTTCATTTTTATAGTTTTCTTGTGACGTAAAACCAAGTCCTTTCTTTTTGTAGCTACGATTTTGGTTTGGTTTCTTTTGAAAACCCGAACCAGAATTGTAACCTTTTTTCTTGTTTAGTCGTTGTTGAACTCTTGAGGTGTAAAATTTAGGTTTTACAATAATATTTTCATCTTTTATTTCAGAAATATTAATTTCTGTTAGTTTGAAAACCTTTTTAATCATTTCTGGTTTAACACCTCTTATTGGAAACTCTTTATCAAAATATAATTTGTCAGAATCATTCAAAGTATATGCAACTTCAAACATTTCGTCATTCAAAATAGATTTTGACAATAAAAACTCTTTACTGTAAACCCGTTTTCCCGATGATTTTGAACTCTTTTCGGACGAACTCGAACTCCCGACTGACTGACATGAACTTTCGGACTCGGACTTTGACTCTGACTCCTCATCCTTATCCAACACCTGATCGACCACTCGTTTTATCAGTTCGGACTCATGATCTGTGTCGGACGCTGTGAACGTGACGTCAATATTGTCTGGTAAAACATCGGTTATCTCGGATTCTAACTTAATATTGACCGTCTGTTTTAGTTCTTCCTCATTAGGTTTTCTAGGCGAGTACCCTTCCCAAATCGGAGGCGGACACTTATTATAACAGACACCCTGTTTCTTACCAGTATCCGTTCTCTTCTTTGGCTGATCATCTTTAAATGCCTCGAAACCTTCAACTGTTGGATAAATTATGTCGATTACGTAGTCACAACCTTTGTAACTTTGCAGCAATCTTCTGATTCTTTCATTCTCAGTTGCTTCACTATCCAACTCTTTCTTCAACTTTGCACATTCTTCTATATACATGTTGATCTCTTTCTGCTTTGTCATCATGGTAGCACTCAACATCTTCAAAGCTTTCTCTCATTCAGAGTTAGTCTTTTCCAGACCATTCACATGCCTGTTCAATACATCATACGACCTTTTCAAGTTCTTTACATCAAATAACAATTGTTCTTTCAACTTTTCTAACTCACTAAACCTCTCGTTTTTCTCTATACATTGTTTACAAGACTCTAAACATGTAAGACAAGGTTTTGTGACTTCAACGATCTTCTCGACTTCAACTCTCTTTTCAACTTCCACAATCTTCTCAATCACTTTGATTTCCTTCATTTCTTTTGCAGCTTTCCTCTCTTTCAGTTTCTTCAGTTTTTCTGCAAAATAAAATTCAAAGCTATCAGAAGATAAGTGAGTTTTTCCAATATTAATTTGTTCAATTTCTTCATCACTATCACTTGTTTCTGATGAACTGTTTTCAGAAGAAACAGATCCTTCATCTTCACTCTTCTCTTCATCAGATAACACTTCCATCCATTCCTTCAGCATTTCTGGCTTTCGAATAATATGTGCAATGAATGCTTTAACATTTGAATCAGCTGGAATAAACTTGTCCCAGCTAAAACCTTCAGCCATTTTCTCGTCGTCTTGATCAATGATGCCATAATAAGCTTTCCTGTTTGCATCCTCGATCATTCTTCCATGTGCCGTTTGAGGTTCCTTTTGTTGATGCGGTTGATGAGTGATTTGCTGATAAATGGTTTTCCTGTAATAATCATCTTTCCCAGACGATTCCTTTTCTCCTCTTGGCTGTTGATTCTTGCACTCTCTTTTAAAGTGACCTTTCTCCCTGCAACGAAAACAAACAACTTTAGACTTATCAAATCCTAAGTTACAAAGGTTTGCATCCAAGAAATCAGTTCTCCCTGTAACCAATCTAAACTTTTCAGCTCTCCTCAAAACACTCGCCAATGCCCACTTGATGTCCATCAATTCTAGCTCCTCTGCATCGATCTGGTCATAATCTTCTTTTGTCAGCATTGGATTGCCAATTCTTCCTGCAATCAACCCTTCATAAGCTTCCAATGCAGTGACCAGTAATCCCATATGACTCTTTACAATTTCTTCAGTATAATTCTGTCCGTTTTGAAGATGTAGAGCCACATTGCATTGTAGCAGATACCCATTTCCGACTGATGTATTTTGAGCACTTGGAGGATTTACTGTTGAGAACCCACTAGTGTTGACTGATCCTTGACTGCTTGGTTCAGATTGATTTCCAGCACTAAATGCAGTTTGGATCTTTGGACTGGCTTCAGCAGCTTGAACATTCCCTTTATAGTACAATTTGATATCTTGCTGATGAGTAGAACTGTTCATTCTGGCAATTTTCTGCTGCTCCAGATCTTGTGCCTCCAACTTCTCTATAAACTGTGCAATCGATAGCCTGCTAAATTGTCCGGAATTCTTCAATATCATCAGATATGTGCCCCATTCCTTTTGTGGTAACGCATCAGCAAGCTTTTCAACCCATTCAGCTGGAGTCTTTGTAATTTTCAACTGTGACATAGTGCGAACCAAATGACAGTATCTTTCAATAAGAGTCTTGGTCGTTTCACCAGGCATACACGTAAACAACTCAAACTCCTTTTTCAACAATGCTGCTTTACTTTGAAGCATCTCAGTACTTCCCTCAAACTTCTTCTTAAGAGCTTCCCAGATAGAGTACGCATTGTCATCATGTTGAAGCAACACAAATATATCCTCCTTTACTGCTTGCTGTAACAGATTGATCATCATTTTCTCACATTTATAACTTTCCCTCTCTTGATCAGTGAATTCAGAAATGATTTTATCGACATTCATAGCGCTTTGTGGTCTAATATATTCAGTTTCGATGCTCTCCCAAGCTTTTAGATGATTCGCCTGCACCCAATTCTCGAAACGTTTCTTCCATCCGTGATAATCTTCAATTCCCATAAGTTTCGGGGGTTTTTGCATTGTTCCAGTTTCATTCTCCATTGTCATGTTCTTAGCAATGTCGGACGGACTAGCAGGGGTTGTAGCAAACGCGTTGTAAAACTCAGTATCCATGTTTCAGACTTGTATCACCTGACGATCTCGAATTACCTGACGATCTTGATTTACCTGACGTAACACAAACAAACACAACACAATCAGTTTAAAAATTTGTCAAATAACAGTATAATACTGATACTCAAACCGATGAATATTCTGTGCGGACCGAATGTTGACAAACTGTACAGACTGAAATTGATGCGAACTGAGATTTAACTTGTCAAAACACGCGAACTACTGTGACCCGGATTAAATTCAAATGATCAAACTCACTTCGTGCGAACTTATGGACTTTCGGACAACATGATAGACTTTTAACAATTTTGAACTCCAAATCGTACGAACTAGAACCGACTTTCAAGCGAATTTGACCTTTTCACGACTTGATCACACAAAACGACCTCGTGAATATTATTCTTTGAATTTTGAACTTGGGCTGAGATGAATGATGGACTAACAACACTTTTTTTAGGAAAATAGCCAAACAACTTGTAACACTATTTTATGATAGGACCACTAATTTCCACTAAACTACTACTAGTTTTGTGATCGGCCACACCCTTTTTTTTAAGCTAATTGGTTATAATCACAAAAACAACATATGATTGGACCTCCCAAAACTCAATTTTCATTTTAAGTAATGACCAACAAAATCTTTAAAAACTCATGCAATTAATTGTTTCAACAAAATATTGGATACAGAAATGATGAGAACGTCAGTTGAGACACAACTATGAACCGTCAAATCCTATGACTTCTAAATCTACTAAGTTTTTTTTTATATATGATAATTTCTCATTAGACCACTACTTCACTAAAACAAACATTTATTGGACCTCACTTTTGGAGGTGGCTGACACACAAACTTATTTGACCGAGATTGAGTAGACAATTTTTAAAAGTCCAAAATATGATTGGGCCAACTATTGATTTATGATAGATCACATGCAAAATATGATTTGGCCGACAAACATCCACACATGCGTTGGGCTTTCAAACAAACTTATTTACCAGTTGACAATTATTTGACCGCCTTTTATATTCACGTGATGTGCTGGGCTACTAAATGACACAAATTGACACACCTACTTCTGACCCATTTTGTATCAAACTGATTTTTTTAATCTATTGTGGCCAACACCTTTAATGTGACAGATTCTTTGATTTGGCCGATATTTTTGAAAGATTATTATTGATATGTGGCCGACAAATTGTTTTATTTAAACAACTCCAATTGGACCTTCAAAATGGATGCAGATGAATGAATCACGTGAATTGATGTCTTGGGTGATTATAAAAGCAGAACCTAGAGTTAAGATTGACGTAACAGCGAATCTAGGCAGATTGTGTTATATGAGCGAACCTGTGATTGTCAGAAAAGCGAACCTGTCGAAAGTTATCAAGAGCGGACCACAAAAGATACCCTATAAGCGAACCTCCTAATTGATTAATGAGCGGACCATAACAATTATTTTGGAGCGAACCTCAATGAAACCAATAAGCGGATCTATGATTTTTGAGCGAATCTAACACGAATTTGGAGCGGATCTACCTTAAAAGTGTCCTAAAAGCGAACCAAAACTGAAATTTGGAGCGAATCTATGAGTTACCGTAAAAGCGGACCTACTTCGGAACACGTTTTGACCCGTTTTTTCTTTGAATTTCAGCCTCAAACTTTCAGGGATTTGACTATACACTGTTATGCACAATCTGTGAAATTTTGAGCGAATTCCGACCGTAAAATCTCGGTCTGACGAAGAAAGAAGGTGTAGAAGTAAGAATACGTGATGAAATCCAGCAAATCTATGTAGAACTCCTCCTCCTGAAGCTCTGATACCACTTGTAGGATCGGATTCTGACCCGAACGAGTCAATCAGAGGAGTTTGATCAGATACAGGTGCGGAAAACAAGTACCTGACGTAGAAACAGCTAGATATCTTCTTAATTCACTTTTCTGATTAATTTGACAGCGTTTACATTCAATTCTCACACCGGCAGCACCTCGGTATGGAAATCAGAAGGTTACAAATGAGGTTCTCTTATACGGTATATATAGGTGAGGAGGTCCCCTTATACGGCATGTCCATATAAGCGAACCTGATAGGTTCCCTTATACGGCATGTCCGTATAAGCGGACCTGACGAATAAGCTAACCTATTATGTCCGAATAAGTGGACCTGACACAAAAGAGAACCTACTATGTCCGTATAAGCGGACCTATACTCTAAAACACGTAAACTCTCCAGTTTTCTCGTAAAACGCGCCCTAATCTATACATTACAATGAAAGACTCGATCTAAGACGTAATCAACAGATGTAGTGCACCAACACATTTTAGCAAAGTACATAGGTATCTCGAGTCTGTGTATTAACATCTTTTTTACAAAGGAAATTGGCAAACCGATGAGAAGGCAACCATTTGAGAGAGGACTGGCTGAAGAAAGTGTGCTCGCATGTTGGTGATGGGGTAACCAAGACTAAGGTAATCAATTAAACTGAATGTTGTTAAAGATTGTTCTGTTTGAGATGATGACTTAACTAATTCTCTTTGCTCAGTTTACGTCAGAAGTCTACATTTATGCACCGTCGTAACCTTCGCTTAGATCACGGAACTGAACTCGTAAAAATTTTATTTTTATCTATTTTGCCTAATTTTTAGTTTTTTTTTTTGTTCCAACAATTGCGGATTTAATGTGGAAGAAGGGGGAGAGACAGTTTTCCCTGTTGCATAGGGAAATTTTAGCTCCAACTCAGAGTGGAATGATGCGTCTCAGCGAGCAAAATATGGGTGATGCATTACTTATGTTTCCGTTCAGAGGTTTGTGTCGTTTTTATTCTAATGTGAGATCTGTATTTTCATTTTGTACTTCTCCATTCGCTCCGAATTTGCCTAGGCGCACAATGCTTAAAAAGACCTTGTTTTTAAAGCAAGGTGCGTATAAACGCGACAGGTTTTAGATGCAGTTGGGGAATTCGTCCCAATTAGCGAATCGCGAACCCGAACCGGAGCGAACCGCGAATTAGGTGACTATGGTGGGGAATGTTATTGAAATTGTTGACATTAAATTTATTATGTCTTTATATAAGATGTGTCGGAATCTTGGTGCACGCCGGCTTAGAATCTAGCAAATTTAAGTTTTCACCTTCTAGGTTGACCATTATGATAAGTCAACTTCTTTTTAGTTGTGTACAGTCCAATGAACCGCGTCGAGCTTTTTACGCATCTACCTCAATATAAAACGTGCAGTTGTAAAACAAACTGAGGTCAGAAACCGCGTCGAGCTTTTTAAGCATCTACCTCAATATGAACTTAAAACTAAGCTTCCTCGTCTTGAAATGAACTTTTACGGCCTCAATTCCTGCTGTTTACAAGGTACTTTGCTATTTACATTTGCAGTTTTATTTACGGGTGTAAACAAGCCGAGCCGTCCTACTACCCTAATAGCGACACTAGACCTATACGCTACTTATAGCTATATTTAATTGCTATTTATGTTGAAAAAAAATAAAAAAATTAAGTGTCGCTATTCTCGCTATACATCGCTACTACCCTAATAGCGACACTAGACCGATACGCTACGTAGCGCGCTATAGCGATCGCTACGATCGCTACAATGGCTATTGACAACTTTGACCGGAACAAAGAATATTGTGGCGATTTGATCGATTAGTGAACTAAAAAAACCTATAAACACTTCTAGCTAGCATATGCATGAAAGAATATTCATTAATTTAAGAAATAGAATCATCAAGTCGTTGCTTCTTTGGTTCAGGTTCTTCAGGCATTCCTTGATGCATAGGTGGTGGAGGAGCAATGGGAATGCCATTTTGGGCCAGGGGTGTGAACTGAGATCCAGGTGACCCATTAGGCGATTCATCATGTAAATTCTGGGCCTAGGCAGAGTCGTGACTTGAGCATTAGGAGGGATGTTTAAAGCTAGCCCAGTCACATAGTTTGAGTAGCAGTGTCTTTCTTTCCCGTGATCTCTCTTAGCCTGGCCAAGGTTAGGACCCTTTTCATAAGGAGTATTCATTTATATAATTAGCTAAATGAGAATAATACAGGTTATATAGTGAGAATATACGTACCTTTTTGTCTAAATTTTGTTTTAGATTGTCATATTCGTGCATTAAAAAGTGTGATCCTTCTCTGTGAATTTCCTTTTGTAGCTATCTACAAATCTGTGTTATTGACAAGTGTATATATTATTAGTTGCATTCATCTCTTGTGTTTTCTTTCTCTAATGCCATTTGCAAAACTTAATACTGTTTATCATGTATGCACTTTATTTTATTTGATATGCCTATCATTTCACCCTGCAACTGGTGGTCAACTTGTTTGGATTTCTGCATATTTCTTGTCGCTTTAACGCTAAATCGACCCGTCGCGTGTAGCAAAATGTGACAATTTTTCATGTAGTTTTACTTGTTTAAATCATATTCAAAAATTTATTGTTATTTCTATCTTGTGCATGTCGAGTACAGAACTAGAGTTGACAAACAAAATAAGCAGATTGATCACATGTCAAAACAGGTCCATGGGTAGGTTTGACAAGTCAAAACTGGTGATTTGTTCATGTCTCGCGTTATTGACTCCGCCGCAACGCACGGGTCTCCCACTAGTTAATATATAGGAGCAGGGGCGTAGGTTATTAGGTGCTCGGGGGTGCACCCGCCCCCTCCAATGTTTCGGTTAGAATTGTATAATTTCCGATTTTCGTCCGAAAATTTTAAAATTATATAGAATCGCCCCTCCAATTATTTTGCCTAAATATTTATATAATATATAAATCGAAATAAAGTTTGTTACCTGAAGGGGTATGGTCCCAGAGCGCCCGCCAGGATGGCCGCGAGTGACCATTACCCTTATCAAAAACCCCCACCAGCAAGAACTTATCTGTGTCCGTGCGTGCACGCACGAACACGGCAGTCGAATCTAATCTGTCAAGTGATGAGAAAATGAAGGTACACATAGCGATGCGGCCTGGCACCGCATCCTATGGACATCTCCTTACCTTGTGTATGAAAATGGGTGTACACATAGCAATGCGGCTTGGCACCGCATCCTGTGGACATTTTTGTCACGACAAGGGATCTGAACAACAGCAACAGTCACCACAAGTGGCGATGCGGCCTGGCACCACATCCCGCAGTCTTAGTCAGAATGAGAACGCGGAAACAACAGAAGTTACCGCAGGCAGCGATGCGGCGCGGCACCGCATCCTGCCCACGAGGCAAGTGGGACTAACACCACAGAGCAAGTGGCACCAATAACAGCAGCCTGTCAGCCCATACGTAAGCAACAGACTGACACCGCAGTAGGACATGGCTTCACCTCCGCGACCGACAAGCCTGACACACCTGCATAAGGGCGGCGCGTTGTCAGTCTAGCCACTCAATTACCCTCCTTCACTCCTCGGCTATAAATACCTATCCCGGACCAAGTTTGAGGAATCTCTTCACAACTCTCTCACTACTACTACGATCACACACTTTGCTTCTCAAGCAAATTACTGATTCTCACGCCGGAGAGTGGTAACAAGGAGCACCCCCCACCCCTTCCTCCTTGTTACGAGTCACGGTGTGTTTCCCTTGTGCAGGAGACAGCCCAGTGGATGATCCAGCCACCGATCCTCGGAAAGAAGGGATTAACCCTACTTGACGAGACCAGTGAATTAACCTCTCTTGGTTAACCACTGTTTCATCATTACCACTTTAAATCTTAAAGGTTGTCGGCCTGAGTTGTAATTTTTCGTCCGGGCTTCATTTATCTCTACCATTATATATATATTGGTCTTTTGTTTGTTAAACAATATTTAGTTTTTTATATGTAAGAACGGGTCCTTTGAACGAATGATCTTTTTTAGTTTTATTTGGAACTATTATTATTTGACCTGACCCAAATCGAATAGCCGGCCCGACCCGACCCAAAACATAACGATAGGAAAAAAAATAGGTCCCATGACTTTACGCCCCCTCGAAACTTTTGGTCAAGCTCCGCCACTGTATAGGAGAATAGTATTTTTACTATTTAAACATTAGAGAATAGGGAGATAAAAGATATTGAATACCTCATGTGCCATATTTGCAAGTGATATGTGACAACAGAGAGAAATTCAGTGAGCTGTCCCTATATGGACTTGTGAGTGATAAAAATGCAACTAATTGATAATGATAATATCACTATTACTATATACTAACAATTTAGGTATCTTCTTATTAGGGGTGTTCATCGAATCGAATATCGAATTTTCGAATTATTTGAATCGAATTATTCGAATAATTTTTATTTTTCCTTGAATTCATATTCGATTCGAATTCGATTAAAACTTATCGAATTCGATTCGAATTCGTATTCGAATAAAAAACCCAATTCGTATTCGATTCGTATTTGATTAAAAATTCGAATTCGAATCGAATTCGAATAAATTCGTTTTGATTTAGATTCTTTATAAACATGTAAATAACTATCAAAATGAAACATAAATTTTAAAGCAGCCATAAAGCATGATATCACATTAAAAAGTTCCAAATAAAGTACTATAAGTCTAAAATTCAAAACGAGAAGTCGGGAATAACCACTTCACATTACAAGATAATATTTTTAGGGTTAGAAATTCATTGATAGATTTGTTACTTGGGTTTTAATTATGAGCCATGTAGTGGGTTTGGTAATCGGTAATTTTAATACTTGGAATAAATATTGAAAATAATTTATAGTATAGCCTAATAAAAGTTATATATGTATTATATAAAAATAATAAATAAAAATGTATAATTTTTATTCGAATTTCGAATCGAATCGAATTTGAAATTATAAATTCGTATTCGATTCGTATTCGATTTACTTGACTCGAATTGAATCGAATTCGAATTCTTATAATCGAAACGAATTCTTGATAATCGAATCGAATTTAAACGAATTTCGATTTTTTCGAATTCGAAACGAATTCTGAACACCCCTACTTCTTATCTACTATCTACAGTAGCAAAATAAGTCTTCACTTTAGAGATATTTGCTAAAGTGCCATTTCTTTTATATTGGCGAGTCAGATATTTTTCTTTCTTTCTTTCTGTTTTTGTCTTGTAACTAGTAGATGCCCCGCCCGTGTTGTGGGGCGATGGCCGAATAATTCTCAATCAATTAAAAACAGGCTACTATAATTTTGCTAGGGAAAAAAAACAAAAACGATGATAAGACCGTAATTTTGGGCTCAGGGTAAAAGCGTAATTTTTCATGACTAATAAGCTAGTGTTAGGCAACTCCTTGACACGAAAAAAAAATTAAATCGAGTAAACCAATTAAAAAAAAACCTTTTGTAAAAAAATTAAAACGATGGGAAAAACGTAATTTTTAACTGAGGGCCAAATCATAATTTTAATTCGGGGATAAAGCGTAAACTAAATGGACCAATTGGGGAGTGCCAGGAAGTTGCCGGCACGACTGTAATTTTACACTGGGGGCAAACTTGTAATGTCACCAGGAAAAGAAACAAAAACGATGAGGAAAATGTAAATTTAAGTTGATGGCAAAATCGTTACTTGGCTGTGAGAATAAAAAGCTAATGGCAAAAGTATAAATTTATACGGGGCAAAATCGTTTTTAGCTGGGAGCAAAAGCGCAAATTTATTTTTAAGTGGGGGTAAAAACATAATTTTGAACTGATGGGAAAATCGTATTTTTAAGGGAAAAAACTAATGGCAAAACTGTAAATTGAAACGGGGCAAAATCGTAATTTTTAACCGGGGGCAAAATTGAGATATTTAGCTGGGAGCATAGGCGTAAATTTATTTTTATGTGAGGCAAAAACATAATTTTTAACTGATGACAAAATTGTAATTTTAAAAAAGGATAAAATCGTAAATTTATTGGGCCAATATGGGAATGCCAGGCAGCTGCCTGGCACTACTGAAGTCGCCGCCCATTCAGCCCAATGAAGTGCCGGCACTATTACTTGTCGGTGCCGACTCTTGTAAATGTAGTAGTGGAGAATATGGTTCACATTTTAAATCACTCATGTTTGCATAAGACAATTTACTATTTACGTATGCCAAATAAATTTTCACTTTAAAGATATTTACTAAAGTGTCATTTAGGTATCATTTCACTTTTTATAAGGGTGAATCAGTCGAATGTGTTTTTCTTTGCTTTATAGTATGGTTTACATTTTTCTTTGGGTCTTTAACTTCAAGTTTTTTCTATAAATTTGAGTTTGTCTGTATTTTACGTCAGTTTGTGCCTTGTGGTAAAAGTTCGCATTTATCTTTCCTTACGTTTTACGTTGTGTGGCGGTATAAATTCGATTTTTATCATCATATGCTTACCACTTAATATGGTTTTACGACCCCGCACCCCGCAACGCGGGATTAAACACTACTTAATAATAGATACAATTGAAAAGTAATAATATAATAAGATTAATAATTCATATTACTAGTATTTGACAGTGATGGTCTAGCTGGAAATGTAAAGAAATATATGAGTGATTTGAGTGATGAGTCATGGCTTTTGTCCACATCCCCAAGGACCACTTTTGTTACATAAAACAAAATGCCACCTTTTCAAGCACATACTTAGTAAGTTTTAACACTTAACTCTTTACAATCTTTACGGTTAAAAAATTGTTGAAGAAAAACACCCCCGGTGTGGTGTGGGCGTTTTGGAGCGTTTTTGAGGCAAAAAAAGTTTAAATACTGCCCCACTACGGATGATCTTAAACTCCTTTCATTAAAAAAACATGCTACAAGTAATGACTAAGGGGCTGTTTGGTAGCCTCTTAATGACCATTCAGATGCTACCTCTTAATGGTTTAAAACCTCTAAATGAATAAGAGGTAACCTCAAGTCTGAATGGTTAAGAGGTAACCTCTGAATGGTAAATCATCACATATTACACTCTTCTACCTTCTCATTTGTAAAATTTTTAATGGTTCCATTAAGAGGTAGCCTCTTAATGATCATTTAGAGGCTACCAAACAACCCCTAAAAGTTTTTTACTTGGTAAGTTTTATACTTTTATCCTATATATTCCTATTTATTTATTTATATTTTACATGATTAGTTTAATTAAAATATAATTTTGAAAAAAAACATTTTATATAATCATACCATATCATAAAAGTGTTATTACACGAGCTAGATTATTGAAGTCTGAAGATACTTGCAATGTCGTGGACTAAGAAAGAAAGTCTAATCTTAATCTATTATCTATATTAAAACAAAACAAACTTATGCCACTTGGTATGTAATTAGGCTACCAGATGCCACGTGGCATCTAATTGTTTCTCAAATTCTTTCTTTGAGCGGCAAATGAATAGACGCTACCTTCACAAAGCTTCTCAAACAATCCGCCCTCAATCTTGCCAAAATTATAAAATCGTTTCCTTTTTCAAATTAATTTCATTGAGAAACCCTAATTTCAGTTTCATCTCTAACTCTTGATTATGTTCCGTCTCTCACACGCTTTGGAATTGTTAGGGTTTCTGCGTTATCAATGAATCGCTTTCTGCCTCTCATTCATTCCTCTATGAATCCGACTCTGATCTTCGTGATAAAGGTTAGATTTTGTCAATGGATCAACTATCGTTCTTGATATTTTAGATTTTATAACTAATAATTTCTTTTGTTTTGTATATCTCATCTTAAATCAGTTGTATCCTGGTTCTCCGATTGTTGTGATCCAGTCAGTCCGATAACAAGGATGTTAGATTCAATTTTTCACCACCGCTAACCTGATTTGGTCTTTTTTTGTAGTATAGTTTATCTACTCAAATCTAAATGTGTTAACAGGTATGTAAGCTAAAAATATCATTTTTGTTTCTGATTTTTTGTAGATCTGGTATGTATATGATATTTTAACGTTTTTGTTCTTCAATCTGAAGAGAGTATACATGTTTTTTTCTTTATTTGGGAAGCAAATTAATAAAAGAAATTAGGTATTTTTAACTAGAGTTTGTTTATATGAAGGTGTCAGATCCAAATGCCTTTAGAAGTTCATCAATGGCTCGAATGAAGCTCTAATTTGGACAAGTGATGATTGACGATGATAGTAGCTTGGGTGGTGGTTTTGGAAGGATTGGGTGCCGGTCTACCATGTTTGGATGCAACTGGAGGTTGTTTGGTCAGGTAATTCGGTTCAATATGCGTTTCTACGACGTAATTGGTTTACTTTTACAGTTTGATTTGAGTATAAACGGTACAGTTGTTTGTAAATTCTTTTGGATATGAATTATATCTGTGCATTGGTTATTGTATGTATACAAGTATTTGGTTTGATATCCAGTACTTTGTTTATAATTGAAAAGTTTTAAGACGCACACCAAGTGCTTGATGAAATGTTTCAGCAAAAGTGACTTCTATTTCACATATTTTTAATTGGGTTCTTAGTGTTCCATGCTCTTTGATTACAAATTTATTTGAGATGTAATTTAAATTTTCTATAATATTCTATACATTATATTTGTTACAAATTTATTTGAGATGTAATTTAATTTTTCTATAATAGTTTATACATTATAATAGTTATACATATAAGTTGTTTTCTAATTGTTGATGTCAACTTTGTTCCAAAAAAGTTATGGAATACATTGCTGGAGGAGAGCTATTTGACAAGTTTGTAGCGTAACGCTTCAGTGACCATGAGGTTCTACTATGACGTCTAACTTTCGTTTCTTTGATGATTTGTATTCTGATTAGTCTTCTTACATTCTCACTATGTGCTTTCAATTAAGGAACCAGGTAAGTATTCTTGATTATGTCTAATGGAGGTCTGAACAAGCCAACGGTTCATAATCATTTATCTCTTGGCGATTCGATTGACTTTGTGAAGGTTTAAGAGGTAATTTAATTAGTTTTTTTTTTTTAATTGATCAATGCTAACTTCTTTTGATTTTGAGTTCTTTAATTTAGGGTATAATATTTTAAATGAAGTTTCACTCAGTGATTCAGTGTTATTAAGTTTAGTGTTTGATATGTTAAAACGAAAGTTTGATTTTGGTGATTCAGTGTTCTTTAATTCAAGGTTACATATTTTTAACGAGGTTTAATTTTGGTGCATCAGTTGCAGGCTCTGCTGAGTTGCAGGGCTCTGCTGCAATTGTTAATTCCTTGGTCATCTGCTGCAATAGTTCAGCATGAAGCTCATTTTAATTTATCATTTTATATGAGATGTCAAAAAGATTGTTTAACATGCTTTCTTCAATTTCAATTTTCTATATTGTATATGAGGACTCAGTAAAGTCAAACCGTGGAAGCAAACCTTTAGGAAATTACTATAGAAAGAAAAAAGATGAGTTAAAGATCGGGGACCAGCCGTAAATTACTATAGTGAGAAAAATTGAAGGCGCAATTGCGAGAAGAGGGTAGTAGTGGCGGACAAAGACTATGATGCTTCAGTATTTTAATGGCACCGTTGCCATCAGTGATCCTGAATCACCAGTATCGACTTCATTTTCATGTTTTAATTTAGCTCCCAGGTAAGTGTATTTGAGTCTTGCTTCTTATTTTGTGTTACCTTGCATTAGACTTTGATTTGTATTATCTCTTCTTTGGTTTAAGGCTCTGCATTTTGATTTCAATCTGGATAACTAACTTAATTGATATAAACCTTAAAAAACCATCAAATTTTGATCTAAGGTAATTTACCTAAAATTATCGGTTTTTCAGGTGCCATCCTTGCGCAAGAAAGTTCATGTGACAACTCGAATTTCCAAGATTCATATCTCGCATTTATTGCACGTTTATTTATTGTTAGTTGATTATTTGCACATCTAGTTGCTATGGAATCGTATACGCTTTGGTGCAATAAATGGTAGTGTGTGATTGTCCATGGTTGTTTGTAATTATGAAAGATTTGTCATATATGTAAACTTGGTGGTGAAACTATGAAATGGTTATGAGATGGTGTACATGTGTAAAATATGATACTTAGGGAGGTAGAGGGTAATTAGTGAAATTGTAGAGATACTTAACCCTAATCCCCTTTTCACTAATCATTCTCTCAAAATCAAAACACGTACTACATCCTCTAATTCCCTAGCAATCATCACCATTATCATTGGCAAGCTATTCATCACTTTCGATTCCACATTTCTCTAGAATCAACACGAGGTAAATGATTATTGTTTATTGATTGCTTGATTCTTATTAACTCTTGATTCTTGATTATGTGTTCATGAAAACCCTAGTTCCTCATATAATATTCTGTGATTTTGTTTTGATTCTGAATAATTGTGATTATGATGATGCTTGGTTGCATGCTCGATAGATTATCTTTGTGATGATTGTTGTTGTTAAGCATAGGTTGATTGATGATTGGTTCTGCCGTCAAAATGTATGAAATTAGGGTTGGAAACCAAGAAACGTAACTGCTTTAATCTCAGAGAGCGAATGATTGAATTGTTCTCAGAGTTTTGTGAATGATTATGTATGTCTGAGTTTCGTAACCCTAATGTAGCTGTCTGAGTTTTTGGGATTCATGATTAGTCTGAGTTTATGAAATGCATCAAGGATCCGAATTTTATATGATGTGCATGAGAGTCTGAGTTTGTTATGATGATTACATGTCCGAGTTTGTTATGATGATTACATGTCCGATTTTTGTGACATATCATGTTATCCGAGTTTTTTTTAAACAAGCAAGAAGGCCCGAGTTTCCTGTTGTTGATATGGTCCGAGTATAAATTAATGAAGTTGGGTCCGAGTTTAGGTAGTTCCGTGTCCGAGTTTCTTTGCTTGCCATTGTCTGAGTTTCTAAATCATGTTAGGTCCGAGTTTGGATAAAACAAGAGGAGTCCGACTTTGTGTTATAGTGGTCCGAATTCTTTATGCACAAGATCACTTGTCCGAGTTTGGCATGATAACAAGGGGGTCCGAGTTTATGAAATGCAGGTCCGAGTTTAGAAGGATGTGAGAAGTCCGAGCTTTATAATGGACATTAGTCCGACCTTCACCTTGTTTTTATGTGGTCCGAGTTTTTAAGGGGCTTGGCCCATGTCCGACTTTTTACTCTCTCACACAAACTATCTGAGTTTTTAACCCCTCACATGTCTGAATTTGAATTCCTTGTTTCATGATTCAACTTTTTAAACAGGGGAAGCCCCCCCCCACACACACACTTGTCCGAGTTTTATAGAGGGCAAGGCCCTGTCTATCTTGTGAAGCCATGAATTGTATATTAATTGATGATTGGATCTGATAAGATATGTATGTCCTTCGCTAGCCACTAACACCGTTAAAGTCTGTTAAGTTTATTGAAGCTGCTAAATGTACTAAGTATGTTAACGTTGGCAACCAGGTTAATATTCACGTTAGATTAAACTGTGTGATCAAAGACGCGACGCATGAATTATGTGAATACGAATAACTGTTTACGTGATGTATGATTCTGTATATGATTGTATGATACTGAATGCAACTGTATAATCCTGCATGAATGAACGATCTATGTGATATCGTCCTGCATACAATAAGCACACAAAACACAGTTGCTTGGATGTCAATGATTTGTAAACCCTAATTTGATGCAAACACTTACATCGTATCATATGCAACATATCCTAGGTCGTGTGTAACGGACTTAGACGTTTGATAAACCCTAGAGCATAGCATACCGAGCAAACCAAGGTGAGTTCACACAGCCAAGGCATGGGGTTCCCAGGGTGGGAATGGGATTTGATTATTTACTGGTACTTATCTATACTGGAACGTAGTGATGTGATTTGATGAACTATGGTACATACTCCGCTGATTGAACTACGACTAGACTAGTAACACTTATTGAACTGATCTTCGCACACCTGCCAAGGGTTGGCCGCGATATTATGACCGACTTCGCACACCTGCCTTTGGAAGGCCGCGAACTGAAATTACTAATCTTCGCACACCTGCCTGGTAGGCCGCGATACAGATAAACCTAGTCTAGGATACTCGGGACGAACATCCCCTAATATCTTCGCATACCTGCCTGGGAGGCCGCGATGGAAACTAATACGATACATGACATAACGAACAAACATACTACTACTCACACTATACTATTACTGAACTGTAAACTGTGAACTCGCTCAACTAGTTTGTTGATCCTCTATTACATGCCTTGCAGGTCGTTAGATACATGGAGCTTGCACAGGGAGGAGCAGGTCGTTGTGGAGCATGGATTATGTTTTAAAACTTATTGAACTTATGTTACACATTTGGGCTTTCGTACTTAAGCTTCCGCTATACTCTGAAACTATGATTATGTTTTGAACACCTATCGTATCGAATGATTGGTTTACATTTATCACATCTGATATTAATTACATGTTCGATATGATTGGTGGCTTGATCCTGGTCATGTCACGCTCCCAAGCGGTGATACTCCGCGTGTGGATTTTGGGGGTGTGACAGATTGGTATCAGAGCCATTGGTTATAGAGAACTTGGTTTTAATATGGGGAAAACGTTTTTATTAAAACCAGACTATAACCAGAACAGTGCTCTTAACGATCCACAACGACGCTTCGCTCCACGTGCAAGACTCGACATCCTAGGTAATAAGGTTTATGTTTATTACCTGCTTGCTAGAACTGCATAGAACTTTGCTCGTAGTATGCTTACATTACTTTGCTCACTACTTGTTATTGCTTGAGAACACTTACGTGCTTACACTCTTCTGTCATCGCACTATTCGCGAACCTTTCTCACTTATGTTGCCTTTGATGTGAAGATCAATGGCCGGACGAATTAACATGACTCAAGCCCAGCTAGAGGCTCTCGTTCAAGCTCAAGTTGCTGCGGCACTTGCAGCTGCTCAAGCAGGTCAACACGCGCAGCAGCCTGTCTGCACTTTCAAGAACTTCATGGACTGTCGTCCAAGCTCATTCAGTGGCACCGAGGGGGCAGTGGGACTCCTCCATTGGTTCGAGAAGCTAGAATCTGTGTTCGAAATGTGTGAATGCCCTGAGGCTCGCAGGGTCAAGTACGCCACTGGCACTTTGGAAGGAATCGCGCTAACTTGGTGGAACGCCCAAGTTCAGATTTTAGGGTTGGCAGCTGCTAATGCCACACCCTGGAACGATTTTAAGGAACTTATCAAAAGGGAGTATTGTACGCGTGAAGACATTCATAAGTTGGAGGATGAGCTCTATAATTTGAAAATGGTTGGGTCAGAGATCGAAGCGTATACTAAACGGTCGAACGAGCTGGCCGTGCTGTGCCCAACTATGGTGGACCCTCCAGTGAAACGCATCGAGATGTATCTCAAAGGGTTGGCACCGGAAATCCAGAGCCATGTAACATCGGCTAACCTAGATAATATCCAGGCTATTCAGCGCCTTGCTCATCGTATTACAGATCAGGCAGTGGACCAGAACAGGCTGCCAAAACGTGTCAAGGTTACTGCTACTGCTGTCACTACTGCTGCTACTCCCAGTGACAACAAGAGGAAATGGGAGGGGGATTCCAGCAAGGGATCAGTTTCTGTTCAGTCTCAGCAGCGCAAGACAAATGACTACCAGAATTCGAGTCAGCAATCATCTGGCAGTCAGGGGCAGGTTGGATATCGGGGAATTCACCCACTGTGTAATAAGTGCAACAGACACCACAGCGGAAGATGTCGCAGGGAACGTTGTCAAAGATGCCTCAAGATGGGTCATGAGGCTAAGGATTGTAGAAGCTCTCGGCCAGCAAATCAGAACCAGCAACTCCCACCGCCAGCTCCACAGAACCAGCAGCAGCAACCACAGCGTGGAAACCGGGGATGTTTCCAGTGTGGGGCAGAAGGTCATTACAAACGCGATTGTCCTCAGTTGAACCAGAATTAGAACCATAACAATAACCAGGGCAACGGGAACAACAACAACAACGGGGGAAACAACAACAACAATGGCAACGAGGCAAGAGGTCGAGTTTTCGTGTTAGGACGAGGAGACGCAATGAACGATATTTGAACTTATAACTTATCTTGGGTTTTCATTATTGTGTTTACGCTACTCAAACAAAGTTTGGCTCGAACATTAATCGTATTGGGTTTTATGAATTATTTTACCTACTA
This sequence comes from Helianthus annuus, assembly GCF_002127325.2. Taxonomy (NCBI): domain Eukaryota; kingdom Viridiplantae; phylum Streptophyta; class Magnoliopsida; order Asterales; family Asteraceae; genus Helianthus; species Helianthus annuus. Next base: position 51,874,292 of record NC_035437.2, read on the forward strand.
TATTTTATGTTTGATATGATGGATTGTTTGATATTACTGAACGCACCTGCCGTATTTATGGACCTTACGAACAGGGTGTGCAAACCCTATCTTGACAAGTTCGTCATTGTCTTCATCGACGACATTCTGATCTACTCCAAGAGTCAGGAGGAGCACGAGCAGCACTTACGTCTTATCCTGGAACTTCTTCGAAAGGAGCAAATGTACGCAAAGTTTTCAAAATGTGACTTCTGGCTTCGTGAAGTCCACTTCTTAGGCCATGTGGTGAACAGGGATGGGATTCATGTAGATCCATCCAAGGTAGATTCGATCAGGAACTGGCCTGCACCGCGTACACCGACAGAAACACGCCAATTCTTGGGTTTGGCGGGATACTACAGGCGGTTTATCAAAGACTTCTCTAAGATCGCGCAGCCGCTTACTATGCTGACACAGAAGGGTGTCACCTACCGTTGGGGAGATTCCCAGGAAACCGCTTTTCAGTACTTGAAGGATAGGCTTTGCAGTGCACCTATTCCCTCATTGCCAGAGGGCACCGACGACTTCGAGGTTTATTGTGACGCATCGATGCAGGGTCTTGGTTGCGTATTGATGCAACGGGATAAGGTTATTGCCTACGCTTCGCGACAACTCAAAGTTCATGAACGGAATTATACGACGCACGACTTAGAGCTGGGAGCTGTTGTTTTCGCGCTTAAGATATGGCGATACTACCTGTACGGTACCAGGTGCACGATTTACACCGATCACAGGAGTCTCGAGCATATTTTTAAGCAAAAGGATTTGAACATGCGTCAACGGAGATGGGTTGAACTACTGAACGACTACGAATGCGCCATCAAGTACCATCCACGCAAGGCAAATGTTGTGGCCGACGCCCTCAGTCGAAAGGACACCCTACCTAAGCGCGTGCGAGCGCTACAGCTTACTATTCAGTCCAGTCTTCCTGCACAGATACGAGCTGCTCAGATAGAAGCATTGAAACCCGAAAACGTCATGGCTGAAGCCTTACGCGGTTCAAGGCAACGAATGGAACAAAAGGAAGACGGCGCCTACTATGTAACGGGGCGTATTTGGGTCCCACTTTATGGCGGTTTACGAGAACTTGTGATAGGCGAAGCACACAAGTCTCGCTACTCGGTACATCCAGGGTCAGACAAAATGTACCACGACATCAGAACTACTTATTGGTGGCCTGGCATGAAGGCCCACATCGCCACCTATGTTGGCAAATGCTTGACCTGTGCCAGAGTCAAGGTTGAATATCAGAAACCCGCAGGCCTACTTCAGCAACCCAGGATACCACAGTGGAAATGGGAAGAAATTTCCATGGATTTCGTTACGGGCTTACCTAGATCCTAGCGTGGGAATGATACTATATGGGTGATCGTGGATCGACTCACCAAGTCTGCACACTTCCTAGCTATAAAGGAAACGGATAAGTTCTCCACTCTCGCAGACATCTATCTTAAAGAAGTTGTTTCGAGGCACGGGGTGCCCACCTCCATCATTTCGGATCGGGATGCACGATTCACGTCAGAACTATGGCAAGCGATGCACAAATCTTTCGGCTCACGATTAGACATGAGCACAGCGTATCATCCTCAGACGGATGGGCAGTCTGAGCGCATGATTCAAACTCTAGAAGACATGCTTCGGGCGTGTGTTATCGATTTCGGCAGCAGCTGGGAAAAAGCACCTCCCTTTAGTGGAGTTTTCGTACAATATCAGTTACCACACCAGCATTCAAGTCGCTCCATTCGAGGCATTGTACGGACGTAAATGCCGGTCACCTCTCGGTTGGGCAGAGGTGGGGGATAGTTAGATTACAGGCCCAGAAATGGTAGTTGACGCTACTGAACGAATTGCACAGATACGACAACGCATGGCGGCAGCTCGTGATCGCCAGAAAAGCTACGCAGATAAGCGTAGGAAGCCATTGGAATTTCAGGTCGGGGACCGGGTTTTACTTAAAGTCTCACCCTGGAAGGGTGTGGTTAGTTTTGGTAAAAGAGGCAAACTCAATCCACGGTATGTTGGACCGTTCGAAATCACTGAAAGAATAGGCCAAGTAGCCTACAGGCTGAACCTACCAGCTGAACTCGATGCAGTTCACAATGTATTTCACGTGTCGAATCTGAAGGAGTGCCTGTCAGATGAGACCCTCATAATTCCTTTTAAGGAACTCACTATCGACGAGCGGTTGCAGTTCGTCGAGGAACCAGTTGAAATCACGGACCGGGATGTTAAGGTCCTCAAGCACAAGAGAATCCCTCTTGTCCGAGTTCGTTGGAACTCCAAACGTGGCCCAGAGTACACCTGGGAACGCGAAGACCGGATGACAGAAAAGTACCCCCAATTATTCGAAACCAATGCAACCACTACTGAGGCTGAAGCTACTACTACTGAATTTCGGGACGAAATTCCAAATCAACGGGGGGATGATGTGACACCCCAGGAAAAACCAGTGAAAAATATAGCTTACCTAGCTTCCTCAGTGAGTGCGTTGATCGATGTCGTAAGGTCGGTCAAAAATATAATTAAAAAGTGTCCTATTCACCTTTTACAAGTAAAGGGCAAGTAGGGTGTCGAATCCACGGGGAATCGGTGGAAAGTGTAAAAGTTCGTTGCTTTAATTATCATCTAATGCTAAACTAATTGCTTTTTGCAGTTTTGAGAATGATTGCGAAAACAAATGTAAATTAGAGTTGTAAACAATTGTGAGAAAGTGGACCAATCTCCGGGTTTTCAGGTTATGCAAAAGATCAGGTTACTTAGTTACGACCAGTTGGAAATCACATAGACATGATTTGTAAACTTGTTTTGATAAATAATTAATGAACAATATATTTGATTGCAATGATCCACGATCGAAACCGAAAGATTGATGCAAATGAATAGTAGTCCAATTAATTACCAATTTCAGATTTCATAAACATAGTCAAGTTCAATGATTAACGGTTTAAAACAATGACATCCTAGAATTTAATCCCGGTTGTTGATGAACAAACCAAATAATTGATGAACTCAAATGATTACGATAACCAGATATTGTTTAATCGAAACAAAAACAATAAGAATAACTAACCGAAAGATTAATCGATTCTCAATCCAAAAAGTTGTAAACATAGGCAAACCTAATGTTTAAGCATAAACCCTAGTCCCGGAGACGGTCACGGGACGACTAGCCGCTCATGATGTGCGAACAATCTTCCGAAGCTTGGTACGATATTGAGTTCATGATTGATCTTGTAAAGGATACGATATGATGATGTTGATGAAGAGATTGAAAGCTGAAGATTAAATTCTATACGGCTGCCCCCCTCTCGATCCTATCAATAATTCCCCGTATTCATGATATTCCAATGATTATCAAGCCCCTCAAGTTGTCTAGTGTTGTAGCCCACTTCGATAATATGCTCCAATAATTGATGGGCCTCAAAAGTCCAATAAAGCTGCTGCCTTTTGTCGCCCAGAAGCCTTCAACCAATTAGGTTTTACAAAACCTTAAATCCACCCACAAAATAACATCACGTGCATGCCCTCTTTTCAATTCCTTTGATTCCGTAAACCACATATCCAAACCGTAACCCACATGTCAATGTTTCTGTTACCTTTTTGATTTGCCATGCACAATCCGTAGGTCCTATCATCAAACCGTAAACCCCATATACAATTCTCTGTTTCTTTTGTGAAAATGAGACCAAAAGTCAACATGAATTATCATATGCCTCCAATCACAATCGTCTAACATGTTGCATGTATTATTGTGATGATGATTTCTAATATATTAATGTTGTTGACTTCTTTTTAATGCTCTAAGAAACTTTTCCATCAAAAGTAACGTATACTTTGCCAATTATTTATGAGCATTCAATGTTTTGACATTTATTCACCTTGTAAGTTACTCTTTATACCCTGAAAGTTGAGATATGAACCTTAGTATTCCCCATCTTGTTTTCCACTCACAAAAACAACTTTCACTAAATAACACATTGGCCCCTCAACTTCGATGTTTCATATTTCTCGCATAACCAAACCATCCATTCGACCCGCACACAACCGTTGGCTGCACTCATCAATCTCACTTGATCCGCTTTCTCTCTAAACCCCGTATCTTCACCAAATTCACGCGTTTTACCTGCAAACATATAAGCACTCACAGTAAACCTATTCCAAGCATATAATCACATCAAATCGCACAAAACATGTAAGATAAACCCTTAAACGCTTATATTTCACACTCCCCATCACATCCCCACACTTACCTTTGATTGTCCTCAAGCAAACTGATACGGAACTACTCACCGCAGTAACAATTCCTCTAAACCCCTAAACCAATGCAACAGATTAAGTCCCAAGTCATACCCGTTCCATAGACTGACACAGTCAAGATTGACAGTCCGACAAGCAATTGATGCAATTTTTAAAACTTAAGACTTGTCTATTCAAAACTAACATGCTTAGGATTATAACACATGCTACACGCCCCTCACAATCAACTCTCCTCTCGGCTTAAAAATATGAACTAGCATGTAATGTGCCAGTATTTATACACTCTAAACCAAACATGAAACCCTGTAATCATAGGCTTGTGTGACAATCACACCTCCACTGTATCATATAACACGGCACATATCAAAAGGACTTCCGGTTTTGGGCTTAGGCTAAAGGTAGGAAATTTTTTTTTCGGTTTGTATTTATATTTTTATATGGCGAACAAACAAACAACCTAACCGTGACAACTTTATTTGCAAACATCATGGGTTGGTTTCTACCCAAGAACATAAACAATAATAACAAAACTTTCTTTTTTTTTTCTCTCTTTTTCCTCTCTTTTTTTTCTTTTGTTTTTTTTTTCTCTTTTTTTTTCTTTCTTTTTTTTCAATTATTCATAATTTGTCGTTCACGGTCGGTATCAAACAATTCACATTGGATGGACAAACGAAAGGGTAAATAGGCTCAACAGGGCTACTAAGGGTGATGGTTTGGTAAACACAAAACAAATAAACAGGTGTAGGGTATATCCTAATGCCTTTATCATTTACGTGCACATATCAAATCCACAATTTCAGCATGCATCAAATCATACAAGTTCTAACACAGACTAACATGCGGCCTGCTCTCAACAAATGAAGTCATTATGTAAATCATTCTATCATTCTACAGGCTCAAAATTCGCACCAAAGAAGGGTAAAAGGGCTGCCGACACGTAGCATATGCAATCTAAAGCATGTTACCCCTAAATAGACATCTCTTTTCAATTCTTTTATCCTAAAAACACCTGTCGGACCCACTCTCATGAAACTTAAAGGAACGACCATGACAAAGGACTACATTAGTTTACTACCGGCAAGGAATCCATTAGTGATTGAAACATTCGGTTTTTGTATCCATTTAGTTCACTTAAGGCGATGAAAAATGATTAAAATTTTCAAAATTTTCAATTTTTTTCGCTTTTCATCGTTTTCAATCACTTTCAACCTCTTTCAAGCCTCTGTCCCAAATCTTACCCTTCCCGGGTTCCCATATCCCCACACTTGGGCGACATTGTCCCCAATGTATCGTGCTTTTAAAATAAACCCGGGAATACCAACCAACAAACCATCCCATGAGCGGCTAATTCCTAAAACAAATAAATTAACACATTCCCTAACACATAAAGTTCACACCACCAAAAACACGAATAAAAAAAACAATAATAAGAGTGGAACAGACTCCCCTGGTTTAACGTGTAGAATCCTCATGCGTCTTGTTCCACCACGACCGTATAGCATTTCATTCGCGGCCATGTCCAAAAAGTACTCAGGTTAATCTCTACGATTGGTGTTCAGATCATCCCCGTCTAAATGGAGATTGAGTATGGACAGTTTTGACTGAACTCTAATCCGTGCAATGTCTGCAACTGCAAGTAGAACATATGGGACTTCACCAAACATCCCCACACTTGGACCATTGAATCCGTAGAGATTAAATACCTGGTAACCTGCAAAAATACTCATGCGAAAACAAAACAAATATACACTACTCTACATCCTCGGGCTGCCTCCCGAGAGCGCTAAGTTTATAGGTCTTCAGCCAGACCGTACCTGATGTTCCCTTATGGTGGTCGAGTGGGATGCTTGCATCCCATAGTCTCTAAGTATGTACCCCGCCAATGCTCTAGTAAGTCATCCACTGTATTCCACATTGGACCGAATAACTTTAACCTTCGTTTTGCATTATCGCACTCAGGCGGTTTCTTTTTCTTCTTCTTCCCTCGTGGCTTCCCTTTGTCTGTTTTAAACTCCTCATGCGCCACACTTTCCTTTTTCCTTACCGCTTTGCTTCCTGCCACTTCAAACCTGTCAACCATAAAACACTCATGTTTGGTTTGAATCTCCTTTGCAGGAGAGACATTTTCTTCACCACTTTCGGTTTTTGAGTGTTCACCTGAAATGGAAGGATTAGTAGCATTTGAAAACACACTTAACCGCAATTCGCGGTCACCAAACTTCATACTTACCGTTCCTTCAACACAATTGATAATGGCATGAGCAGTCGCTAAGAACGGTCTACCCAAAATGACTGGAGGGTGTGTGTTCTTTGAACTTGTGGCACAATCAAGCACTAAGAAGTCAACTGGGTAGTAACACTCTTCTACCTTCACAATTACATCCTTTACAATCCCCCTCGGACACATGGGAGTCTGATCAGCCAATACCACGGTGGTGTTGACTTTTTGTAGCGGACCAAAATCATATTGGTCATACAGACTCCCTGGTAGAATGCTAACACACGCTCCAAGATCCAAAAGTGCCCTGTCTATTTTAAATTCACCCACTTGCACTGAAATGATGGGTGCTCCTGGATCTTGGAGTTTTGGGGGAAGGGTACCCAACAAAACAGCATTCACATTTGCAGTCAAATCAAGTTTTTTAGGAAACTTGTGAAGTCGTTTTTGGGTACTTAACTCCTTCAAACATTCAACATGATCAGGATTCTCTTTAATCGCATCGAGTAAGGGTAGATTAATTTTAACTTGTTTAAAATTCTCCCACCTTTTATCCCTTTGTGGGCCCCGTTTACTCAAAACAAATGTTTCAGATGGTTCCAATAAAGCCATAGGATATGGAACCTTCACTTTCTTACCATCAACTTCCCTAAACATTTCCTTTTCACAAAAAGATTTTTTCAACTTAGTGCTTTCCTGATCATGTTGAGAATCTGATTCAGTATCAACATCCTCCACCACCTCCTCAACTACTTGTGATGGTGGAGCTACCTCAACGTTGCCAGTGTCAAAAGTTGGACGAACACTTACCGCATTGATGTGCACATTTCTTCCATTTTTCAAGCTAGATGACTGATGTGCTGGGTTAACTGTGGTAGTGCTTGGCAACTTACCTGGATCTCTTCTCAGCTGAGCTAGATCTTCTGCTAGCTGCCCCAACTGTTTCTCCATTGCTTCCGATGTTTTGTCTCGAACTTCATTCTCTTTCTGTACGTCCTTCATGAACTTCATAATAGCATCCAATTTGTCATTACTCGTTCCACCACTAGCACTTGAGGAGTTCCCCTGTTGATTACCCTGATTATATTGGCCCTGAGTTTGGTAATTACCTTGCGAGTAGTTACCTTGACGACTCTGATACTGCTGGCCTCCTTGCATGGGTACCTGAAAATTAGGGTTCATTTGATTAGTAGAATTACCGTAACTAAAATTGGGGTGGTTTCGCAAACCTGGATGATATGTATTCGATTTCATATCATACTGCTTTCGTTCACCGAATACTTGGTTCACTTCTTCATTCGGACCCATCCTTGCGAGACACTCTCCCACCTGGTGTCCTAACTCACCACAATCCGTACACACTGCAAATGCATTAGCTGCCCTAACTTCAGCTCCATTTCCCAACTTCATCTAAGCTACCTGTCGCTCTAATAGCAAATTCTGTTGTTTCAATTTCTCAACCCGTTCTTCAGCTTCATAATCAACTGATCTCGCCGATGCTGATCTCGCTCTCCTGCCAGATTGTGCCTGTCTCTTAGAAGTAGCACTCTGTCTCTCCAAATATGCCCAATCTGCAGCTTCTGTATTTGTGAGAAACGTACCATTGCTGATGGCTATAAGGTCTCTTACATCATCAGGTAGTAGCCCATCATAAAACACCTTAATTAATTCCCATGTCTGAATTTCATGATGTGGGCATTTCCTAAGCAACTCCTTAAACCTTGTGAACGCTTCATGGAATGGTTCCCCTGAATGTTGCTGGAATGCTCTGATTGCATCTCGAGCTTCACTAGTTCTATTCATGGTGTAGTATTCCTCCAAAAACACCAACTGCATCTCTTGCCAAGTGTATATACTACCTGGAGGTAATGTGGCGAACCATTGGCGTGCTTTGTCTTTCAGGGTAAATTGAAACAACATTAACTTTACTTCATCCTTTGTAAACCCCGAAACCCCAATTGTTTGGCAAATCGAATCAAAACTTGCAATGTGCAAGTATGGTTCTTCGGTCCTTTTTCCATAAAACTCCGGCAAATGGCCTAAGTATTGAGGCCTCGCCTCGAAAGGTCTGTTATTGTTTCCAACCGGTGTGACTATAGCCGACGAGTTAGGTACTATAACGGGTCGACAGTGACCTTCAACGCCTTGAATTGGTGCCCCTTGAACGACTTGTGGGACACCATCCACAAACTGTATCTGATCGCCCCTAAACCGATTATTAGCTCTTCCCGCATTAAACTGCGGGACTCCATTATGAACTTGATTTTGTGGAATCGGTTGCGGGATGTGATGTCTTTGATTGCCCTGTTGTTGTTCTGGATAGCCTTGATTCACATTGTACCCCTCATCGTATCTGTAACCAGCATATCTCCCATCGTACTGATTCTGATAATCATCATCTTCCCAACCGGATTCCCAAGTATGCACACTGCCTTCTCTGTGTTGGAAACCCTCATCATACCCGTGTTGATGCTGTGGTTGGTTGAGACGAATAATTTCCCCATGTCGGAGATTCAGATTTCCCGGTTGGTTCTGTGGTCCTGGGTTGAATTGTGGAAATGGTTGTGGTGGTGGTTGATTTGGTTATTGGATTGGTTTTGGTTTTGAGGGATTGGTGGATCTGGAATGGGCGGGATTGGTTCGTTTTGTGCTTGGTTCTGTGGTTCTTGATTAGCCATCTCGTTAGCTGCTTGTTCAAGGTCTTGAGCAACTGTTGATGACTGAGCTTTAGCTTTCACTGCTGAACGTAGAAGAACGCGATTCTGTCGAGCAGTCTTTTCTATCTCTGAATCAAACAAAAGCGGTGATGATCTCTTTGAAAACCTGGTATGCATGCAACACGAGGATCACCTGCACACAGACAAACAAGAAACCAAGCGTAATATGGAACGAAACAAGAGAAACAAACAAAAGGAAATATTTTTGGATTTTTTTTTTTGAATTTTTACGAAAAACAACAAACTAAACTAAGCGCACCGACTCCCCGGCAACGGCGCCATTTTGATCGATGTCGTAAGGTCGGTGAAAAATATAATTAAAAAGTGTCCTATTCACCTTTTACAAGTAAAGGGCAAGTAGGGTGTCGAATCCACGGGGAATCAGTGGAAAGTGTAAAAGTTCGTTGCTTTAATTATCATCTAATGCTAAACTAATTGCTTTTTGCAGTTTTGAGAATGATTGCAAAAACAAATGTAAATTAGAGTTGTAAACAATTGTGAGAAAGTGGACCAATCTCCGGGTTTTCAGGTTATGCAAAAGATCAGGTTACTTAGTTACGACCAGTTGGAAATCACATAGACATGATTTGTAAACTTGTTTTGATAAATAATTAATGAACAATATATTTGATTGCAATGATCCACGATCGAAACCGAAAGATTGATGCAAATGAATAGTAGTCCAATTAATTACCAATTTCAGATTTCATAAACATAGTCAAGTTCAATGATTAACGGTTTAAAACAATGACATCCTAGAATTTAATCCCGGTTGTTGATGAACAAACCAAATAATTGATGAACTCAAATGATTACGATAACCAGATATTGTTTAATCGAAACAAAAACAATAAGAATAACTAACCGAAAGATTAATCGATTCTCAATCCAAAAAGTTGTAAACATAGGCAAACCTAATGTTTAAGCATAAACCCTAGTCCCGGAGACGGTCACGGGACGACTAGCCGCTCATGATGTGCGAACAATCTTCCGAAGCTTGGTACGATATTGAGTTCATGATTGATCTTGTAAAGGATACGATATGATGATGTTGATGAAGAGATTGAAAGCTGAAGATTAAATTCTATACGGCTGCCCCCCTCTCGATCCTATCAATAATTCCCCGTATTCATGATATTCCAATGATTATCAAGCCCCTCAAGTTGTCTAGTGTTGCAGCCCACTTCGATAATATGCTCCAATAATTGATGGGCCTCAAAAGTCCAATAAAGCTGCTGCCTTTTGTCGCCCAGAAGCCTTCAACCAATTAGGTTTTACAAAACCTTAAATCCACCCACAAAATAACATCACGTGCATGCCCTCTTTTCAATTCCTTTGATTCCGTAAACCACATATCCAAACCGTAACCCACATGTCAATGTTTCTGTTACCTTTTTGATTTGCCATGCACAATCCGTAGGTCCTATCATCAAACCGTAAACCCCATATACAATTCTCTGTTTCTTTTGTGAAAATGAGACCAAAAGTCAACATGAATTATCATATGCCTCCAATCACAATCGTCTAACATGTTGCATGTATTATTGTGATGATGATTTCTAATATATTAATGTTGTTGACTTCTTTTTAATGCTCTAAGAAACTTTTCCATCAAAAGTAACGTATACTTTGCCAATTATTTATGAGCATTCAATGTTTTGACATTTATTCACCTTGTAAGTTACTCTTTATACCCTGAAAGTTGAGATATGAACCTTAGTATTCCCCATCTTGTTTTCCACTCACAAAAACAACTTTCACTAAATAACACATTGGCCCCTCAACTTCGATGTTTCATATTTCTCGCATAACCAAACCATCCATTCGACCCGCACACAACCGTTGGCTGCACTCATCAATCTCACTTGATCCGCTTTCTCTCTAAACCCCGTATCTTCACCAAATTCACGCGTTTTACCTGCAAACATATAAGCACTCACAATAAACCTATTCCAAGCATATAATCACATCAAATCGCACAAAACATGTAAGATAAACCCTTAAACGCTTATATTTCACACTCCCCATCATGCGTACCAAATTTCGGAACGAAATTTCTTTTAAGTTGGGGATAATGTGACAACTCGAATTTCCAAGATTCATATCTCGCATTTATTGCACGTTTATTTATTGTTAGTTGATTATTTGCACATCTAGTTGCTATGGAATCGTATACGCTTTGGTGCAATAAATGGTAGTGTGTGATTGTCCATGGTTGTTTGTAATTATGAAAGATTTGTCATATATGTAAACTTGGTGGTGAAACTATGAAATGGTTATGAGATGGTGTACATGTGTAAAATATGATACTTAGGGAGGTAGAGGGTAATTAGTGAAATTATAGAGATACTTAACCCTAATCCCCTTTTCACTAATCATTCTCTCAAAATCAAAACACGTACTACATCCTCTAATTCCCTAGCAATCATCACCATTATCATTGGCAAGCTATTCATCACTTTCGATTCCACATTTCTCTAGAATCAACACGAGGTAAATGATTATTGTTTATTGATTGCTTGATTCTTATTAACTCTTGATTCTTGATTATGTGTTCATGAAAACCCTAGTTCCTCATATAATATTCTGTGATTTTGTTTTGATTCTGAATAATTGTGATTATGATGATGCTTGGTTGCATGCTCGATAGATTATCTTTGTGATGATTGTTGTTGTTAAGCATAGGTTGATTGATGATTGGTTCTGCCGTCAAAATGTATGAAATTAGGGTTGGAAACCAAGAAACGTAACTGCTTTAATCTTAGAGAGCGAATGATTGAATTGTTCTCAGAGTTTTGTGAATGATTATGTATGTCTGAGTTTCGTAACCCTAATGTAGCTGTCTGAGTTTTTGGGATTCATGATTAGTCTGAGTTTATGAAATGCATCAAGGATCCGAATTTTATATGATGTGCATGAGAGTCTGAGTTTGTTATGATGATTACATGTCCGAGTTTGTTATGATGATTACATGTCCGATTTTTGTGACATATCATGTTATCCGAGTTTTTTTTAAACAAGCAAGAAAGCCCGAGTTTCCTGTTGTTGATATGGTCCGAGTATAAATTAATGAAGTTGGGTCCGAGTTTAGGTAGTTCCGTGTTCGAGTTTCTTTGCTTGCCATTGTCTGAGTTTCTAAATCATGTTAGGTCCGAGTTTGGATAAAACAAGAGGAGTCCGACTTTGTGTTATAGTGGTCCGAATTCTTTATGCACAAGATCACTTGTCCGAGTTTGGCATGATAACAAGGGGGTCCGAGTTTATGAAATGCAGGTCCGAGTTTAGAAGGATGTGAGAAGTCCGAGCTTTATAATGGACATTAGTCCGACCTTCACCTTGTTTTTATGTGGTCCGAGTTTTTAAGGGGCTTGGCCCATGTCCGACTTTTTACTCTCTCACACAAACTATCTGAGTTTTTAACCCCTCACATGTCTGAATTTGAATTCCTTGTTTCATGATTCAACTTTTTAAACAGGGGAAGCCCCCCCCCCACACACACACTTGTCCGAGTTTTATAGAGGGCAAGGCCCTGTCTATCTTGTGAAGCCATGAATTGTATATTAATTGATGATTGGATCTGATAAGATATGTATGTCCTTCGCTAGCCACTAACACCGTTAAAGTCTGTTAAGTTTATTGAAGCTGCTAAATGTACTAAGTATGTTAACGTTGGCAACCAGGTTAATATTCACGTTAGATTAAACTGTGTGATCAAAGACGCGACGCATGAATTATGTGAATACGAATAACTGTTTACGTGATGTATGATTCTGTATATGATTGTATGATACTGAATGCAACTGTATAATCCTGCATGAATGAACGATCTATGTGATATCGTCCTGCATACAATAAGCACACAAAACACAGTTGCTTGGATGTCAATGATTTGTAAACCCTAATTTGATGCAAACACTTACATCGTATCATATGCAACATATCCTAGGTCGTGTGTAACGGACTTAGACGTTTGATAAACCCTAGAGCATAGCATACCGAGCAAACCAAGGTGAGTTCACACAGCCAAGGCATGGGGTTCCCAGGGTGGGAATGGGATTTGATTATTTACTGGTACTTATCTATACTGGAACGTAGTGATGTGATTTGATGAACTATGGTACATACTCCGCTGATTGAACTACGACTAGACTAGTAACACTTATTGAACTGATCTTCGCACACCTGCCAAGGGTTGGCCGCGATATTATGACCGACTTCGCACACCTGCCTTTGGAAGGCCGCGAACTGAAATTACTAATCTTCGCACACCTGCCTGGTAGGCCGCGATACAGATAAACCTAGTCTAGGATACTCGGGACGAACATCCCCTAATATCTTCGCATACCTGCCTGGGAGGCCGCGATGGAAACTAATACGATACATGACATAACGAACAAACATACTACTACTCACACTATACTATTACTGAACTGTAAACTGTGAACTCGCTCAACTAGTTTGTTGATCCTCTGTTACATGCCTTGCAGGTCGTTAGATACATGGAGCTTGCACAGGGAGGAGCAGGTCGTTGTGGAGCATGGATTATGTTTTAAAACTTATTGAACTTATGTTACACATTTGGGCTTTCGTACTTAAGCTTCCGCTATACTCTGAAACTATGATTATGTTTTGAACACCTATCGTATCGAATGATTGGTTTACATTTATCACATTTGATATTAATTACATGTTCGATATGATTGGTGGCTTGATCCTGGTCATGTCACGCTCCCAAGCGGTGATACTCCGCGTGTGGATTTTGGGGGTATGACAGTTCACATGGCCAAAAGTTACGGACAAGTCAACTGTCCCCACAATATTTTTGACTGGTTAACGGGTCATTTGACCTTAAATTGAAATATTTCACTGTTGGTTACCTTACATATAAGTTCTTCAAATTGGACCAGAACTTTCGGTTTGTTAATAGTCAAGAAAGAGTGTTTGCTATTCAAGTGTTCGAGCTCCACAGATTGATAAAGGTATGTCGGGTCAACTACCTATATGGTCCTATGTGGTTTTGAACTAATCTCCCTGAATTATCACTCTTTTTTCTCATATAGTTTTATATAAGTTAAAGTTTTGGCAAGTAAAAAAATAACCATAATGCTACTGCTAATCAAGGGTTATGTTTAACAACTTTCTTTTTCGGCGATTTCATATTTTCCACTCAAAACCTTGTGTAATATCAAATGTACCCACCAAATGCTCTTAGGTTTTATTAAATTAATGTAATATGTTTGGTATATTCGGTAGTTTTAGTCTTTCTCTTAGTATAGTGTATTTATTGGAACTCTATGTTTAATGTCATTGTTTTAGTTATATTGTAATAAAGACCAACTTTAACTAAGTCAAACACCTTTTAATATTGTGAATGAGTTGGAAACGACTGGGTTTTATAATATTGTGTTTATGATTATTATTATTATTATTATTATTATTATTATTATTATTATTATTATTATTATTATTATTAATATTATTATAAAAACTAATGTTTTGATGATAATATGTTTTTATCTATCTGTTTATGATGAATGAATACCATTAAATGCAGTCACAAAACCGACTTTTGGGTTTCATGCGCCTTCAAGATTAGAAGGTATCCCCCAATCTCGACCGGATTTACCCGAAACCTCACATTTGATGAAGGTATTCATGTTGTATTATACCATGCATAGATACTATTTGTTGAAATGCTTAGATGAGATGTCACAATTTTAATGTATGATGTTCAACCTTTTGTTGTGGTTAGATACTGAGAAATGTGGGGGCAGAGCGGCCTAATTGGCCCCACGAGGACGAGCCATTCATGGGCGTGCACCAAATGAGGCCAACATCGCCATCTCATATGGCGTAACCTGCGAATGAATTGCAGCTGTACCTATCAAAATTTTATCTTATATGGTTCCTTCATTTGGCAAAGTAAGTTACTTTTTAATGTAATTTTTTTTAATATTTTTTATTTAACTTTTCTATGGTTTAGTTTTTTGGAATCTGAATAAGGTTGGTTGGGTCTGACAAAAAAAGAAGGAAACTGGCTATAGTCATTTGCCACTGGATTAAGGTTGTATGCACCTTTCTTTACCATGATACAATAAGCAAAATCTTCCTCCAAATAGTTTATTTCTCTGTTAAGTTGTTAATATATATTATTTTAAGGTTAAAAAGTTACTGATGCATATGAATTTGATGTATTTATGACAATACTACATGCTGAACTACTTAATTTGATGTTTGATATGCGGGTCGTTGATACGTGGGTGAAAACCGGTGCTTGTAATTGTTTAACTTAACGTTTTTACGTGAGTTTTAGTTTCGAATAGCCTACTTTTAATCAAGAATGTGTTTTGCAGGTTTGATGAAGTTTAAGGAGCTTTTCGGGAGCTTTACGGGTCATCGGATTGAAAAACGGAACATCGGAACGCATTACGGATCAAACGGGAGCGAAACAAGCGAAAACTGAAAATCAGGTTTTGAGAACCCGTCGCCGACGGGTACCAGGCCGTCGGCGACGCCCCCTTAAAATGCCCGTAGGCTAGTGATGCCCGTAACCAGGTGCTTTAGCCGTCGGACAAAAAGTGAAAATCCAAGACCCGTCGCCGACGGGTTGATGGCCGTCGGCGACGGCCTGCCAAAAACAGAAAACGGGAATTTGATCAATTGGGGGTTTAGTTCGATTTTGATTGGTCCAAGCTCATTCAATTCGGGAGTTACACCTAGTTTTGAGTTTGAAAACACAACTTGGAGCCATTATTCAAGGATCATCTCATCACCAATCCATCATTCATCACTTCTACATCCGGAATCAAGAACAAAGGCACCATCATCTTCTTGATTCCAAACCCTAGTTCATCATCATCACAACCATTCTACCACCTTCAATCCATCCATCGCCACCAACCGTTTCCAAACCCTAATCATTCCACCATCCATCCTCAAGCTCCAAGATGATCCAATTAAAGTCTTGTGCATCCGTTGATTGTACCGTTTACACCGTGAGCGGCTAATTTCTTGGAGGTTTCACCCCGGTGTAGACTTTTGTAAGATTTAGGGTTTACTATGTTTTGTTGATTGTTTTGTGACAACTTGAATTGCGTTTGAATCTTAGACAATTGTCCTACGTTGGTATTGAATTTGCAAATTGTCGAGTGAATGATTAAATTTGACTTTGTGAAATGAATGCACGTATTTATGCTTTGTCTTTTGGTAGGATTTGTTAGTCCAAAGTAACGAAGTGTATCATGGTCCGTTGTTTACAACGTTGATAGCGATTGACACCTAAGCTTTGTGATTGCGACCCGTTAACGAACTATTTCAAGTAAAGCTAATTAAAATACATAGTAACCCTAGGTCTTGCAATTGTTGAAACCGGGTGTGAGCCTTGTTTTCTTATTATTGTTTAAACAATCATTTCCACTTTTTGCATTTAGTAGTTAATTTAGTTAATCACTTTAGTAATTTCAATTTACATCTTTCAATCAAACAAAAATATACAAAAACAATATAGCAAGCTTCATAAAAGTGGCATCTATTCATAATTCAATCAAATCCACACACAAACCACATACTCTTCATGGTTCGACCCCTTGCTACCACTAGCTATTTGTTAAGGGTAATTAGGGTATATAAATATTATCTTTGACCGGAGCGTGACACTCCGATCAAATTTTGGCGCCGCTGCCGGGGAGTGCGTGCGCTTTGTGTTTGGATATTGTTTGAAGTTGTGTGATTAACTGTTTAATTTGTTTTGCTTTCTTTTTGTATTGTCTTTTTCCTTGTTACGCGGGGTGTGTTACTTGTGCAGGTTACAGGTAGTGCATGCGTACACGTAATTCCGGGAGGACTTCACCTCTAGTCTACGAACCGGAAATTGAAAGACTCGCAAGAAGAAACTTAGCAAGCCGGTTAGAAGCAACTCTTGCTTCTAATCAAACCAACCGAACACCACCACTCACACCGACCATTGAAACCGATTCAATGGCGAACCACAATTCCAACCAAGAATTTAACCCAAACCAAAACCTCCACCCAAATCAATTCCAAACCCGAGGAACCTTTTTCCCCGCTCAAGAGCTACCGGGTGGTAACACCAATGCAAGACCACCCACTCCACCTTTCCGAAACCAAAACACCAACAACACCCAACGAACACCTCAGCAACAACCTATTCACCGACAAGCATCGTTGCCTATTAACCTTGATGATCGGAATGTCAACTCCGATCGAAGAGGTAACCGTGATCACGGCAATCCCGTGAATGAAGACCCATTCTTCAACATTGACGATTTAAGGAATGCAATTCCCGATGACGAACCGTATAGTGTTCCCGGTTATCAATCGCCGGAACACGTGAGTATTCATGCGGAAAATTCGGACGATGGGGGTTATTATGATGATCGAGCCAATGATGATGAAGATTGGGGTTACTTGAATAGGGGAAACGTATATAATGCTCGAAGGTATGATGATGAGGAGTTTGGGTCTCAAAACGCCAATTACGTTGGGGAAGATGAATATGGTTATGGAGGTGGAAGAAATGAGGGTTATGGGAACAACCGTCAACCACAAAACAACAACCGACGAAACCGGAATGAAGGGTTTTACAACAACAACAATAACAACAACAATGTAAACCCTAACCGGATTCCTCGTTTTGTGGGAGGTGGTAACCCGAGAGATAATCGAAGAGAGGAGCGAAGGGATGAAAGACGGGATAATCGGAGACAAGTCGATCAAGAAGTCAACGGGCCACAACGTCGTCCCCAACTTCCACGGGGAGTCAATGACCGTTTCCGACCGATAGTGACCGAAAACAATTCTCCAATAGTATGTGAAAGGAGGATGTTTGATTGTAAACCACATTACATCAACATCCTTCCTCATTTCAACGGAAGGTCTAACGATGAGCCGTACAACCACTTGACGGAGTTCTCATCCATTTGTGATACTATTGGAGGACACAACTTCGCATTGGAGGAAGTGAAGCTTCGCCTTTTTCAATTCTCATTGAAGGATAAGGCAAAGCAGTGGTTCTTTACACTTCCGCCTAATAGTATTCGAACTTGGGAACAAATGCAACAAGCATTTTTGGACGAGTACTATTCCATGGCCAAGACCGATGATGCTAGAGATGAAATTCGGTCATTTCGTCAACTTTCAAGTGAGCCTTTACATGAAGCCTTCACCCGATTCAAAGAACTAATGAGGAGATGCCCACATCACCAAATAGAAAAATGGGAATTGGTGAAATGTTTCGTACGGGGCTTAGATGATGCGACGTGGAATCGGCTTGAGACGACAAGCAATGGCACACTTTTGAGCAACCATGAGGATGACGATTGGGAATTTTTGGAGAGGATGAGCAAACGGTCCAAGCAAAAAGAATCGGCCGATAGAGCAAAAAGGCATCCGGTTTCCCGATCACTTCCCGATCTTGATTCCAAGGATCGGATTTCCTCCTTAGAACGGGAGATAGCTCAATTGAAAAAGAAGAAAGAGGTGAACGCGGTCCAATTCGAAGTATGTGAGGAATGTGGTGATATTGGACATGCGACCGAGCAATGTTCAATGGGTTCGAGTGGTTACCCCGAAGAAGTCAATCAAGTGTATGGAGATAGGAAGCAATATGACATGAACTCCAATACTTACCATCCGGGTTTGAGAAATCACCCCAACTTTCGGTATGGTAATGCTTCAAATCAAATGAACCCGAATTTCCAAGCGGGTAATCAAGGGGGAAGCGGGTCATCATACCAAAACCGCCAAGGTGGTAACCAAGGAGGCTACCAACGAAATTACAATCAAGGGTACCAAGGTGGATACCAAAAGAATTACAACAACCAAGGCGGTAACGGAGGTGGGTCAAACAACCAAACCGGTGGCAATGACTTGAATACAAAGATGGATGTGATGCTCTCGATGATGCAAGAATCTAAGAAGGAGAATGAGATTCGAGACAAAGCACATGAGGCATTAGCAAAGCAAGTGGGCCAACTAGCGGAAGAAGTAGCCCAAATCAAGGGAGGCACGGGAAAGCTTCCGAGTGACACCACCGTAAACCCTAAGCATCAAGGGTCGAATTCAAGGAACACACGTGAGGTACCAATTAATAAAGTTACTTTACGTAGTGGTAGAGTTGTTGATAATGGTGTCAAAACACCACCACCCCAATTTGTTGAAGGGGTGGTGGAAGATGCTAGTGATGATGAGCTTGAGGATGGCCAAACGGGTCAAAACAAAAACGATTTGAAAAAAAATAATGTTACCCCCGTTGTGGCCATCCCCGTCCCCAAGGCTAAGGAAAAGGGTGTGGAGGTTAATACCGCCCCTTATCCCGAAGCATTGAAGGGACCGACAAAAAAGGTTGTAAACAAAAGAGGTCCACAACAAGAAGAGTTGTTGGAAATTTTCAAACAAGTAAAAATCAATTTACCTCTTTTGGATGCAATTAAACAAGTACCGTCTTATGCTAAGTACTTGAAAGATTTGTGTACCCAAAAACGCACTCACAAATTTCCAAAGAAATTAGATTTAACCGAAAATGTGAGTTCGATCCTTTCGGGTACACTTCCACCTAAGCTCCAAGATCCGGGTGCGCCTATCATTTCAATTCAAGTGGGCGATTTTAAAATCAACCGGGCACTTCTAGATCTTGGTGCTAGTGTAAGCATCCTACCGGGTAGTTTATATGACCAATATGAGTTTGGTCCACTTCAATCGTCAAACACCACCGTGGTGTTAGCCGATTTGACACCTAAACTACCCCGTGGAGTTGTTTCGGATGTGATAGTGAAAATCGAGGATTTTTACTATCCGGTGGACTTTCTTGTACTTGATTATGTGGCCAAGGACCCAACCAAGCAACCTACGGTGATTTTGGGTCGACCGTTCTTAGCAACTGCAAATGCTCAAATTGATTGCAGAACGGGGACGGTTGACATGACATTTGGAAACCGGAGGTTGAGGTTGCATGTTTTTTCCGGACTTATGAACCCTCCAGTTGATGATGAATGCTTTATGGCAGACATTGTTGACACGTGCATACCTCTTTGCGACACAGTCGTTTATGGGGAAAACACAATGGAGGATTGTTATGTGTTTGACAGGTCACAGGTGGAGGTGGAACGAAGCATGGACGAGGAAGTGAGGAGTTTAGAGGTGCTTGCGGTTAGAGAAGGAAAACCGACATGGACGCACCAAGTCGAGAGCTTACCGGAGAGCATTGATACTAAATTGAAGCCGTCTTTAGTGGAGCCTCCGGAAGTTGAGTTGAAAGCATTGCCAAAGCATCTCAAATATGCTTATGTTGGAGAGGGCAATACTCTCCCGGTTATCATTGCATCCAACTTAACCGGAGAGCAAGAGAAAAAGTTGATGGAGGTGTTGGTCACCAATCGGGCGGCGATTGGATGGACCATTGCGGATTTGAAAGGTATTAGTCCCTCGGTGGTGATGCACAAAATCATCACGGAGGAGAATGTGACTCCCGTTAGAGATGCGCAAAGACGGTTAAATCCAAACATGCGGGAGGTCGTGAAGAAAGAGGTGTTGAAGTGGCTTGATGCGGGTATCATTTACCCGATCTCGGATAGCCAATGGGTAA
Source organism: Helianthus annuus (assembly GCF_002127325.2). Taxonomy (NCBI): domain Eukaryota; kingdom Viridiplantae; phylum Streptophyta; class Magnoliopsida; order Asterales; family Asteraceae; genus Helianthus; species Helianthus annuus. Next base: position 51,895,104 of record NC_035437.2, read on the forward strand.
GCCCAACACAAACGGTTCCCAAGAAAGCCGGCATACAAGTCGTCAAAAATGACGCAGGTGAAGAGGTAGCTACCCGGCCGGTAACCGGGTGGCGAATTTGTATTGATTATAGGAAGTTGAATACCGCAACTTCCAAAGATCATTTTCCTTTACCGTTTATTGATCAAATTGTTGAGAAATTATCGGGGCAAAAATTTTATTGCTTCCTAGATGGTTATTCTGGTTATAACCAAATTGCCATCCATCCGGAAGATCAAGCAAAGACTACCTTTACATGTCCTTACGGTACCTTCGCATTTAGGCGGATGCCGTTTGGATTATGTAATGCTCCCGCCACCTTTCAAAGGTGCATGATGAGTATCTTCTCCGATATGGTGGGAGAGTCTTTAGAAATCTTCATGGATGATTTCTCAATTTTTGGATCATCGTTTGAGACTTGTTTGGACCAACTAGATAGAGTGTTAAAAAGATGTGTTGAAACTAGCTTGGTCCTAAGTTGGGAAAAGAGCCATTTTATGGTTCAAGAGGGAATTGTGTTGGGGCACGTGGTGTCAAGTCGTGGGATAGAGGTTGATCGTGCTAAGGTACAAGTCATATCTACTCTACCTTATCCCACGACCGTTAAAGGTGTTAGGTCGTTTTTAGGTCATGCGGGATTTTATAGGAGGTTTATAAAAGGGTTTAGTGATATTACAAAACCCCTATGTAATCTTTTGTTAAAAGACCGAGACTTTAATTTTGACAAACAGTGTGAAAATGCCTTTAATGTGTTGAAACAGAAATTGGTTGAAGCCCCAATCTTGCAATCACCAAATTGGTCATTACCATTTGAAATTATGTGTGATGCAAGCGACTATGCGGTTGGGGCCGTGTTGGGTCAACGGGTAGACAAAAAGCCGGTTGCCATTTACTACGCAAGTAAGACTCTCTCGGATGCACAACTTAACTATACGACAACTGAGAAAGAGCTACTTGCGGTAGTTTATGCATTAGATAAATTCCGGGCTTACATATGGGGTAGCAAAGTTATTATCTATTCTGACCACAGTGCTGTCAGGTACCTCATGGAGAAAAAGGATGCTAAGCCGCGGTTGATACGATGGGTACTCTTATTACAAGAGTTTGATTTGGAGATTCGAGATAAGAAGGGGAGTGAGAATGTGGTCGCGGACCATTTGTCTCGGTTGAGTGTAGAGGATTCTTCCCGTGAAGAAATTAATGAGACTTTTCCAGATGAGCACATTTTAAAAGTTGGAATATTACCATGGTATGCTAATATTGTCAACTATTTGGTTACAGGTGACTTGCCAGCTCATTGGGATAGAAGGAAGAGGTTGCATTTCCTGTCTCAAATCAAGTACTACACGTTGGAAGAACCGGACTTGTTCAAGATTTGTCCGGATCAAGTCGTTCGAAGATGCATACCCGACGAGGAGATTCCTAGCGTCTTGATGCACTTGCATTCATTTGCTTGTGGGGGCCATTTTAGTGGTCACAAAACAGGGCACAAAGTGCTAAATAGCGGTCTTTATTGGCCGACTATTTTTAAGGATGCTTTTCATTTCGCTAAAAACTGTGTAGAGTGTCAAAAGTTGGGGAGTATCTCAAAAAGGGACGAAATGCCCATGCAACCGATCCTTATTGTAGATATTTTTGATGTATGGGGGATCGATTTCATGGGCCCATTCCCTAATTCGCATGGCAATTTATACATTTTGGTGGCGGTCGATTATGTATCCAAATGGGTCGAAGCGATTGCTACCAAAACGAATGACCATACCGTTGTTTGCAATTTTGTTCAAACGAATATAATTTCTCGATTTGGGGTTCCCCGGGTAATCATTAGTGATGGGGGATCTCATTTCAAGAACTTTAATTTTGGCAAACTCTTGAAACGGTATGGTGTTGACCATCGAATTGCTACTCCCTACCACCCACAAACAAGCGGTCAAGTTGAGGTTTCCAATAGGCAAATAAAAGAAATTTTGCAAAAGACCGTTCGACCCGACCGAAAGGATTGGTCAACAAAGTTGAATGATGCTTTATGGGCCTATAGAACGGCTCATAAAACACCTATTGGAACTACTCCTTATCGCTTAGTTTATGGGCGAAATTGCCATTTACCGGTTGAGCTTGTGCATCGTGCTTGGTGGGCTATAAAAGAGGTTAACATGAAATATGACGATGCAGGAAAGGAGCGAAAGTTGAAGCTTTGTGAGTTGGAGGAGCTTAGGGAAAAGGCGTACGAGTGTGCTTCAAAGTACAAGGATGACATGAAGAGAGCACATGACGCGAAGCTGAAGCCAAAAGAGTTTGAAGTGGGTCAAAAGGTTTGGCTCTACAATTCGAGGCTTAAGTACTTTCCCGGAAAGCTCAAGAGCAAGTGGATGGGCCCATATTTGATTACACGGGTCGGGAAACTTGGCGATGTCACAATCAAGGACCCGAAGGACGGGTCGAAGCAAACGGTTAACGGTCACCGCCTTAAACCATTCCTCGATGGTAATGAGGAGAAAAAGGATGCAAATGTGGAGTTGGTATGTTTCTTGGGAAGCGTACCAACATATGAGGTGAATTAAAAGGACCGGTAACACGTCTTGTAAAGTTATGTATACTTATTTAATTGTTTGCGTAATTGGATGTGAATCGTTTCCGGTTCATACTAACCTTTATTGATTGTGTGAAGTTCGGGCATTCCAAACGAGTCGTGAAGATACAAGGTATGTTTTAGACTTGATTTGGTGCATTGAGGACAATACACGTTTTTTTTGGGGGGTGGTAGGGCCGTTAACGGTTATGTTGTTTAAAATTCGAACTTATAAAAAAATCACAAAAACATTTTTATAATTTTTAGGAATTTTAATGTACATAGTCCTTTTGGTAAATTATTATAATTTTCCTCCTATTTTCAAAAAAAAAAAAAAAAAAAAAAAAAAGAGTAGCCTGACCGTCGGCGACGGGGTCATAACCGTCGGCTACGGCCTTCGAAAATGCCCGTAGGCTCAAAAACAACCGTCGGCAGACCCTTAGGCCGTCGGCCCCACTCCTCAATTCCAAGAGCCGTCGGCGACGGGGGGGGACCCGTCGGCGACGGGCTCTCCTTTTCGTTCCGACGCAGCTTCGTTCCAAAACGTGTGAAAACGTTTTAAAACTCAATTTTACCTAACCAAACCTCATTCAAACCCATTCTAAGCCACAAAGTCGAACCCCAATCATCTTACCTCACTTTTTCACCACAAATTCCCTGCTTTCTCTCTCTCCAAACTCACCCAACTCTTTCATCTTCTCCATCTCATCTCAAGAACCCTAAACCTTCAAGATTCCATAACTTCCTCAATTTTCCACCAAATCCTCTGATTCTTGGGTCCATCTTGAGTAATTTTTCAAGACGAACAAAACCCCTAACACGGTTTTCATCCATTCTTGCTATTGTGCAAGATTTCTGGGCGTGTTCTTGAGGGTTTTTGAAAGGGTGTTCATCAAAGTGATTGCTTGTCATCTTTTCTTAGTTTTTCTTGTCTAACAACATCAAAGGTATGGATTCCTCTTAAATTTATGCTTGATTATTATATATTAGTGTTTTTCTTCCGAAATTTTAAACTTTTTGGTTTAAGAGTAGGTTGTTTAGACAATGTATGTTATGATAGTATGATTTTGAGCAAGATTAGTGGTTTTGAATGGAATTTGAGCATGTTATAACCATAGTGAAGTGATTACACTGTTATGAACATGATTGAACATGAATATGATGTTGATTCTTGTTGAAATTATAAGATATTGTAAGATTGACAAAAGATTAATAAGTTATGATAAAGTAAGCGATTTTAGAAATTTAAAGAGGCGACTTTACATATACTCGTTAATTAAATTGTCAACATCATACTTCATGTTCAAAGTTTGGGAGTTAATGAAGGTTGAATCTATATTGATGATTTGCTTGTTTGTGATTGTAGTCATGGCAGGAAGCAAGAGACAAAAGACTACGGGTCAAGCGTCATCATCCGGGATTGGGTCTTCTTCCGGTTTAATACCGAAGAAATGGGAACAACCGAGCACTGTTGCAGAAAATGATCCAAGATTATACCGACAAGATTGGGAATGGGCAAAGTTCAGGGATAGTCAAAATGCCCGAATTTGGGATGATGAGAAGAACAAGCAGTTGTCGAGCTACCAAGATAGAAAGCTGGAAGCTAAGTTGTGGAAATGGAAGATGACAAATGGGGTGAACACATCGGTTCCAACAAGAGTGATATGTGAACGGACCGTGAATGTAGAAGAATTCCGGAAAATCGGAATTGTGCAAATGTTCGAGAGGTTGGGCTGGGAGAGTGTATTGGATTGGTGTGAAGACAACACTCACCGGATTTACTTGTCAGAAGTATGTGAGTGGTTGTCCACATTGAAGCTTGTCAACAAGAATGAACCCCCTTCGCAATGGAAGTTAGTGGGGAAGACATCTCGAGGAAACATGACGATGTCTTTTGAAACTATGAATCGTATTGCTAGGTTTGATTCTTTGGGGGTACAAGCCTATGATTATCCATCCATTGAAAATTTTTTGGATAATCATTTGAACACCAACGACATAGATCAATTGGTAGATGTTATCTTGCCAACCCACCCAGGAGGTGATATGAAACGAAAGCATATGTTACTCGAGGGAAAGATCCTTCAAGGGATCTCGGTTGAGAACATTTTAGCAAGATTTGGTGATCGTGGGGGTGTGAGAGTAAGTGATTGCAGGGTGGCGCATGCCTTATTGTATGGGACCCCGACACTGTCGTGGAGGCACATAGTCATGATGAACACATGGGCTACAAGGGAGTCGTCTCAGAGGCGGTTTATTCCGTATGCACGACTCATTAGTGCCATGCTTGTGCAGCAGAATTGCTTGCCCGAGGAAGCGCTATGGGTTTCTAAGCCAGTGGAGGAATTTACTTGGGGTTACATGAAGAAAAATTGGAAGATAGAGGTCAAGTTTTCGGGAAATAGGTATGTGGTGACCGATGAGTTGGGGAACAAGTTTGAGGTTCGTACTTCCGGGGCACCACCCGTGCAGGAAGAGGATGTGGAGATGGAGGAAGAAGAGGAAGAAGAGGAGGAAGCTGAACCCTCCGAGGCACGAAGGCCAAGGCAACGTTATATGCGGCCACATAGGGAGATAAACGCTGAGGTGGCAGGTTTTGTGACCCGACGACGGGTACCCTCCTACAAAAACTTTGACAGGGGGCAACAGGAGATATATGATAATGTCTCCGCGTGTATAGGAGAGGGTCGGGAATACAATCAAAGGAGAGAAGCTTGGCAAGGGTCTTACGGAGCTTCAATGCAAGAATATTGGGACGCTCAAGGAGCCCAACGTGAAAGAATGAATAAGTTCATGGAAGAGCAAGAACTGTTTCAAGCCATGCAAAGGTCACATATGGAACAGTTAGCAAAGCAACAGGAGGATGAAGCAGCCCGAAGGCGGGCATGGGAAGAAGCGGAAACGGCGCGTCGACAACAAGAAGAAGAATTGAACCGCCGCCGTTGGAGTGCCCTGTATGTCTCTCAGGAGATGGCGCTTAATAACGCCAAAGTGTTGCATGATCAGGAGCGACACCATAGAGACTACCAAGCCGGCCTCCCCTACGCCGAGCACTCGGGGTGGACAAATTACTCCGATCTTCCCTATCCTCAAGGCCCATCCGACCCGACTCCGCATTGGCCTGAAGCGGTAGGGTCTAGCTTCGTTCCAATCCCGTACCAACCACCACCCCAAGGGGAGCAAAGCCCCTTAGATAACTATAGGGAGATGTTCGAGGCCCTCACTGGTTATCCATACCAACCCAACCCGCCCATGGATCCAAACGAGCGATATCAGCGGTAGAGGTATGGTATGTTTTATGTTGTTGTTGTTGTATATTATTTTCCGCTATTTCTTTTTGTTTTTATTTAATTATTGCCTAGTTAAATGAACTTTGTGGGTGTGTTCCCTATATAACCCTCACGAGACCTACTCGTCCTCCCGAGCTATCGGGAGGTTTAAAAGGGCTTGTTGCATAAGCTAAATGCAACCGTGATTCCTACGAAAGTGAGTTAGGTTGATTGTTATTGTAAAATATTTTCCACATAAAGTCAAAGGTACAATAACGTATGGCTTGGTAATAATTTCATAAAAGTGGTAGAACTAGGCAATTAACAAATTTTGATGGTTGTGAGAAGCATGCTTCTACACAAGGGTTAAGATTTGTAGGTACATTATGTTCGTGAGACAACTGCTTGGTGAAAAGATGAAGAGCACAAAAGGAACTAGCGAAAAACCAGGTGCATACGTTTCTTTTTACCTTTGATCTTTAGTTAGCAAATAAGTGGAGTGTATTTTGTATTTTATTTTCCGGGGTGTAATTTTGGGGAGGTTAGCCGTGTCACATTCCTTGCGTTTTACAAACTCTAGTTCTTACATATTGAGGACAATATGTACCTCAAGTGTGGGGATGGGGGAGTAGTAAAAATTTTCGATTTTGACCCGATCATTTAAATACTACACATTGAGGACAATGTTTACCTCAAGTGTGGGGATGGGGGAAAATTTCAAAAATTTTTCAAAAATGTCTTGTTTTCAAAGCAATCTCAAAAGCACAAGTAACCAAGTCAACGAGGGATGTCACAAACCATTTGGTCTTTTGTCATGGTCAAGTTCAAATTAATAAGCATATCGGGTATTTAGTGGGTGGTTATTTGAGAATAATTCGCCTAAGGAACTAGCAATGTATGCATATCACATATCATACCCTTATACGTGAGGTTTGAGCCTTTCTACATCATAGATTCACATTTACATGTTTCCTTGTTGAGTGGGCCATTAGTCGCGTATCGTAGAACTTGCAACTTTGATACATTCGAGACTATAGACCGAATACAAGCACGAGAATGATTAAGGCATTAGGTAAACCTTTTTCTTTTACACCATTTGCTTACCTTTACCCAAATAAAGCCCCTAGTCGCCCACTTTGAGCCTAAAACTTTCATTTGACCACCCTATAGCCCATAACCGTAAACTTTTTTTTTCTTTTAAACCCGTGTGATGGAAATTCGATTTTAGGATTATTTGTTTGTATAGTTGTGGTTTATATTTGTAAAAAAAAAAAAATCAGAAAATGTTACGAAAAAGAATGAAAAAGCAGTGAGAAAAACACAAAAAGATGTGTTAGTAGTTGTTGAATAAAAGGCGAAAGTTTTTGCCCATGTTGGATGTTTATAGTTTGCTTTTGTTTAGGATAGTCTTTGGTAATAAAATTCGAATTTCTCATCACCATAGCCACTTAAAAATACCCTATTCCTACCCTTCGCCTAGCCCCGTTACAACCCCTCAAAGACCTTTTTGACTTGTGCTTAGTATTTGTGTTCGATAGTGGAGAATGATTGAGTTGCAAGCCTATGCGGGTACGTGTTCTATTTGGTTTTGAGCGATTAATTGTTGAAAAGCTAACACATTACACATGTTAGCAAATTTTAAGCCGAGTGGAGAGCACATTGTGAGGGATATGCATGATTTGTTAGTTTTACGGGCGGGTTAATCTTGGGTAACCATTTGTGTATCTAAAGCACGTCACCGCTAAATTCATTGAATATTATAAAGAGTTTGAACTTTTGTATGACATTAGACCTTAACCTTGTCTCGGGAATGGGATGTATGTTCGTTGTTTGACCCACGTGAAAGTGAAAAACAGATTTGCTTGAGGGCAAGCAAAAGACAAGTGTGGGGATGTGATACGTGGGTGAAAACCGGTGCTTGTAATTGTTTAACTTAACGTTTTTACGTGAGTTTTAGTTTCGAATAGCCTACTTTTAATCAAGAATGTGTTTTGCAGGTTTGATGAAGTTTAAGGAGCTTTTCGGGAGCTTTACGGGTCATCGGATTGAAAAACGGAACATCGGAACGCATTACGGATCAAACGGGAGCGAAACAAGCGAAAACTGAAAATCAGGTTTTGAGAACCCGTCGCCGACGGGTACCAGGCCGTCGGCGACGCCCCCTTAAAATGCCCGTAGGCTAGTGATGCCCGTAACCAGGTGCTTTAGCCGTCGGACAAAAAGTGAAAATCCAAGACCCGTCGCCGACGGGTTGATGGCCGTCGGCGACGGCCTGCCAAAAACAGAAAACGGGAATTTGATCAATTGGGGGTTTAGTTCGATTTTGATTGGTCCAAGCTCATTCAATTCGGGAGTTACACCTAGTTTTGAGTTTGAAAACACAACTTGGAGCCATTATTCAAGGATCATCTCATCACCAATCCATCATTCATCACTTCTACATCCGGAATCAAGAACAAAGGCACCATCATCTTCTTGATTCCAAACCCTAGTTCATCATCATCACAACCATTCTACCACCTTCAATCCATCCATCACCACCAACCGTTTCCAAACCCTAATCATTCCACCATCCATCCTCAAGCTCCAAGATGATCCAATTAAAGTCTTGTGCATCCGTTGATTGTACCGTTTACACCATGAGCGGCTAATTTCTTGGAGGTTTCACCCCGGTGTAGACTTTTGTAAGATTTAGGGTTTACTATGTTTTGTTGATTGTTTTGTGACAACTTGAATTGCGTTTGAATCTTAGACAATTGTCCTACGTTGGTATTGAATTTGCAAATTGTCGAGTGAATGATTAAATTTGACTTTGTGAAATGAATGCACGTATTTATGCTTTGTCTTTTGGTAGGATTTGTTAGTCCAAAGTAACGAAGTGTATCATGGTCCGTTGTTTACAACGTTGATAGCGATTGACACCTAAGCTTTGTGATTGCGACCCGTTAACGAACTATTTCAAGTAAAGCTAATTAAAATACATAGTAACCCTAGGTCTTGCAATTGTTGAAACCGGGTGTGAGCCTTGTTTTCTTATTATTGTTTAAACAATCATTTCCACTTTTTGCATTTAGTAGTTAATTTAGTTAATCACTTTAGTAATTTCAATTTACATCTTTCAATCAAACAAAAATATACAAAAACAATATAGCAAGCTTCATAAAAGTGGCATCTATTCATAATTCAATCAAATCCACACACAAACCACATACTCTTCGTGGTTCGACCCCTTGCTACCACTAGCTATTTGTTAAGGGTAATTAGGGTATATAAATATTATCTTTGACCGGAGCGCGACACTCCGATCAGTCGTAGGAGGAGCCGGTTGACCATCTCTTCGTGTCTTGCCACTTCGCCTCAAGGTGTTTGGGACCGGGTTGCAAGCTGATGTCGTCTAACTGGGTTGTATATGTTTGAAAGCAAAGATTTGGTCGGATATCATTGCCGTGCGGGTGGGTCGACGGAATGAAAAAAAATGGTGTACAGTATAATGCAGACTAGAATGTGGAGTATATGACGTTGAAACAACTTAGCATTCAACCAGAAGAATCTGAATATGGGGAGTGCTGTAGAGGAGCTAAAAAGGTTGGGGTACCTTTGGATAAAAAAAAGATCAAAGGCACAGGCTTTGTCTTGGAAAAAAAGGAGCATGTTTCATTGAAATTGTTGTGACTTTGGTTATTTGTTCACACTGTTTGTATCTGGAGTGAGGGATAATATGTTGTCCCAAATTTTATTCCATTAAATTTGAAGTCATTTGCGTGGCTTTTCTCATGTGGGCAGTTCCATACTATCGCCCACTAATTTTGATGGTTTTATGACCCGTTAGTGGGCCTTCGGGCGGCCTTTTGATAGTAGGCTTGGGCTACTCATTTATCTATATTTTTTTTTTATTTCAGTATCATTTTTATACGTTTATATTAAAAAAAATTCATTACAAAGTTCATCTCAATGGCAGTAGATATTATATGTTTGTGTTAAGCCACCCGCGAAACTCGCGGGATCTTAGACTTTTATTACTATATATGTTTTGTTATCTTAATCTCACTTCAGACTCTTTTGTTTTTGTTTTTACCTTTTTCCCTAAAATTGCTTTCTACTAAATATTAATCATATCATGCATAGCATTAACGCATTTCGTTTACAACTTTTGTGACACAATGTTCGTTAGTACCTATACGTAGATGAATTCGTTTGTATTATGTATTACTCTACCTTCATTTCTTAATGTATTTTTTTATGTTCACACTGCCAGTGCAAGTCATTTTGACAAAAGGCATGAAAACGTCATAATGAAAGTTTCATATACAAAAATTTAATGTGTAATGAACATCATGTAGATGTACTATTGGGACGTGCTCAAATCTCTCAAAATATTAGGCTTAACAAATCACACTTTAACGCTTCTATGTTTAAATTATTTTATGAGTTTAGTTGGTGTTTAGCCACCCGCGAAGCTCGCGGGGTCTTAGGCTAGTAAATTATAAATGATTAACATTAGTGGAAATGTGTACGTGTCACATTATCACATTTATGATGAGATAAAGAACATTTAATATGTTGTATGTTTTAACATAAAATGTAAAAGACTAAAAACAAAAAAATGCAATCAAAATTGCAATGAACTTTGAGTGGGCGGGTTTTCTTCAGAACTGTTGGTTTGGGTAGACGTCGATCTAATTCTGATTGTTATGAAGGAGGGATGCATTTGCTCGATTATGAGCATTACAGTATGCTTATTCGGTGAATTAGTTGACCGTTCAAAAAATTATATATATATATATATATATGTATATACATACATACAGGGGTAAGATCAAATAAAAAGTTTATTTTGCCTAAGTAGGATGAGAAGGAATCTTAACCATTCATTTTTCAAATCAATGGTTAAGATGAAAGTGTAGGAGAAAGGAGGAGTGCAATGGTATCTTGGGAAACTTGATGTGCGTTAGGTGTAATATTATTTTGATGAGTATTTAAGCCCCTTTTTACACTTTTAGCCAAGTTTTAAATTTATAAAACACGATATTTACTAACACTAAACACACATATGGGCAAGTGCACCTATCGTGGACGTAGTATAGTGTTGGTAAGATACCGAGGTCGTCCAAGGACACAAGAGCTTTTAGTACGTGTTTATCCTCAACGTCTAATCAAATCAAAAGGTTAGAAAAATGTTTTAAACTAAGAAAATAAAAACTAACTAAATGCTGAAAAATAAAATAAAATAAAAACAGATAGACAAGATGAATCACTTGGATCCAACACGTGTATTAGTATAACCTTTGATTATTTTCGCACTTTTGCACTTGTTTAAGAGATTATCTTAGTTATTGTAGTAGGCCCCTCTTTTGAAGGTGACGTTACCCTCAACCCAGTAGTTTTGAGTCAGCAAGGATACAATCCTAAAGGGTCGGATTATTGAAAGATAATGAATTAAGTTATTAATGCAAATTGTGGTAGGCCCCGCTTTTGGCGGTGACGTTACCCTCGGCTAAGTAGTCTGAGTCAGCAGGGATACAGTCCTAAATAGCCGGGTTATAGTATTAATAGTAGTTAACTTATGAGGGGGTCAAAGAGTTTGGATCCCCGCCATCCAATACCTATGGGCATTGAAGGAGATCCTATTAAATTTGACCCAGGTCCCAAGCAGGACCTCTAAACGCTGAACAAGGGCAAGACCCTTACCAAACCGTTCCCTTAACCCCCGACCAGGTAGCCAACATACCTCCATATAGACCGTGGAGATATGAATGGTGAAAATCTTTTATTTTATATAGACAGTAAAATAATGCCAAGACACCACGGACAAACGATAAGGAAAGATCACCTTCAACATAAGTAACTAGTTATTAAAGTCATTAATACAAAACCAAATAAAAAGTGCAAAAGATTAAAAATAAAAAGTATTATACTAAACACTTGTCTTCACCAAGTGATGTAAGAGACTTAGGCAAACATGGCCTTGATTGTCAAGAACTCTTACGATCAATCTTGGATCCCGAGACGACTCACACACTCTACGATGGACAATGGATGATGGTGGTGGATGATGGTGTTATGGTGGTGGTGGGTGGTGGATGAGGTGTGAGAGAGGTGGTGTGCCAAGGGATGAGAGAAAATGAAGCCAAGCTCCTCTATTTATAGGCTGAACAGAAGGCTGGACACGGCCCCGTGTCCGCTGGACACGGCCCCGTGCCCGTCTGACATTCTCTCTCTTCATTAATTGTAATTCGCAATTACAATTAATGCGCCTGCTGTACTTTCACCACGCCCCCGTGCCCGCTGGACACGGCCCCGTGGTGGGCGATGGAAGCTTCTACTGGTTTGTCTTTTCTGCTGCTTCCTGGGCACGCCCCCGTGTTCGCTGGACACGGGGCGTGTTCAGACTCCGTTTCTTCTCCTTTGCCTTGGGAGGTGCCGTTGAGGGTCCGGGCAGTCTACTTTTGTTCCTTTTCTTGTATTTATGCTAGAATTAGCTGTCTTTTTGCTTCTTTTGTGATTTTGAGCTCATTTCATCCTGAAAATACAAAAGGAAGACAAAAACACTCTTTTTCCAACATTAGTACTTAAAAAGGGTTAGTTTTATGCCTTAATTGATGTGATTTATATGTTGCATTTTACACACATCAAATACCCCCACACTTGAACTTTTGCTTGTCCTCAAGCAAAACTCTTTAAATGTGGCTTACACTCCCAAATGGAATAGGTAGAAGAGAAGATTTTTAGCTTGTCCTAGAGTGTCGGGAATCCAAGGTCTTTATAAGTTTTATTTTTATTTATTTACAATCCTATTCGTTATGATTTATTTTGAACTTTTCATAAGATAAATTACTTATTTGGGCATAGCATGCCTTATTAAAATTCCATTTATATACAAGTTCACATACCTCACGGGAGATCACTCAACACTCGGCCGAAGGTGTATATTTTAGTGAATCACTCGAGAGCGGCATGGAACTTACGCCTTCCATAGGCTTGCCAAGCAATCAATCCTCCTCATTTTTAACTTTTTACCTTTGTAAATATCAAGAGGACTTTTGGGTGAAGGGTTAGGCTTGGGTTAAAGGTGGGTGGTTGGGTTAGTGGTTAGTAAAAAGGGCGAAAATCGTAACAAGCATTGGTTTTCGTGAAGTACCTTATTTTTAGTGACTTTTTATTTTTGAAGTATTTCTCCAAACAAGCTTTTATATAGCTTTTGTTTGTTTTTGACTTCATCACTATATTTTTTTTTTTTTTTGATCGTCACATAAAAAGGTGAGTTTACAAAATAGCGAGCTTGTTACTAAAATAAAGGGTGAAAAAAATAAAAAGGTTTTTGGTGGGTAAAAAGGGTTTTGGGGTAATGAAATGAAAGGTTTAGGCTCAAAGGGGCTATCTAGGGGGATTTTGGGTAGGTGATAAAAAAAAATTGAAAAATAATGGTTTTGAAAGAAAAATGGTTAGTCCTAATGCCTCCATCATTTACTTACTTAGGTTTAAGTTGGTAAGGACCGGGAATGTATCGTCGTGGCAAGTTCTAGATTTGTAAGAACCAAGCGGCTATTCACACAAGAAACGAAAAATGAGCATTTAGTCTAAATATGTATATTTTTATGCTCAATAAAGGCTCAAAACTCACTTTTGTGGGAATGGGTTTTTATGTGACCAAGTATATATAATCGAATTTTTAACTAAACTTGTTATGCCTTTTCATAATTTTCTTATGTTGGTTCTTTTTTTATCACGACGCTATCGGTTGTAAACTTGTAAAAATATAACCTTTTTAGAACTTGTTATTCCCAACTTAAACTAAGACAAGTAAATAATAAAAAAAATGAAAAAGTTTTTGAAAAAATTTGGGGTGTTTAGCGGTTCCAATAGAGTTTTGTGTAAGGCTTGTGTTTAGGATTTTGCAAAATTTCAAGGTTTTAGCATCCCCCCCACACTTAAATTACACATTGTCCTCAATGTGTCCAAAAATAATGTTTTTGGTTGATTAGAATGTGTAAAAGTGGGTTTAAAAGCAAAGTTTTGTGTTACTGGCATCCTGGACACGGCCCCGTGTTGACCGGGCACGGCCCCGTGGTCAAGTGCCAGTAACAAAAATTAGAGAATTGAAACAGAAGCCTGGACACGGGGGCGTGTCCGCTGAACACGGCCCGTGTCCAGTTACCTGAACTGGGTGATTTTCTGCAAGGGCTCAGCACGGGGCCGTGTTGGTTGGGCACGGCCCGTGTTGAGCCTTCTGTAATGGAGATTTTTGTCGGGTTGCTCTGTTCTTCGTGCATGGTTCCATTTTTCTCGTTCCCTTTTTCATCCATTACCACCATGAGTGTGTTTTATTCTCACGACAACCATCAATCATAAAAACCATCATAGCATTGCAAATCATAGAGAGATATTACATTAAGTTAGCTAAATAACTAGGGGATACATAAGGTTATCATAAGGGTTCTACTTATTTAAGAAAATTTCGGGAATAGCTTCCCGATGTAGTAACTCTCTCTAGCCGATGGCTCCTCGGTTGTCATTCAGAGCCATTCTTCTATCTCCCTTGGGAGGTAGAAGGTAGCTTCATTCTCTTCGGTATCTCGAGGAGGAACGCTCACCGGGACTCCTTGCACCACCCTTGGTTGAGGTACTTGGTGCATGGCGTGCCATTCGGCTGGAATGATGACCTCGGGTACTACATTCCACGCCCTTTGGGTTATCACCGGAACCAAAGGCGGGGAAGCGAGAAGGTTTTATCTCTGGTGCAGGAGATTTACTTCTCGTAGGCAGCCCTCCAAACCTACCGTCAGATGATTAATACGATCCACCAAAGCTTCTTCTACTCCCGTCATCTCGTCTATGGCTTCCCTCAAAGCGTAAACGTAGTTCACTAGGGAATCCTCCGCCGTGGACGACCTCCTTCCATTTCGGTTATTTCTCGAAGATGTTCCGCTGTTTCTGCTGGCCATTTTCTGCGAAATAAGCCGAAGATAACTAAACTTTTGCAAAACAGTACCTCGAACACGGCCCCGTGCTCAGTGAGCACGGCCCCGTGTTCAGCTGTCTGCAAGATTTTTGTCTAACGATTCCAGGGTTTTAAATTATTTTAATACACTTTTATTGTGTTTTAAGCTCAGATAATTTAAAACAAAGTTATAGAACTAACTTTAGACAAGAATCCGTAGCAAAAACTCCTACAAACCTTTCATAGAAGGTTGGAATCATGGGTTTCCAAGCTTCCATGGAGGTAAGGTTTGAAAAATTTTTGGAAGAAGGAGAAATGAACAAAATTGGAAAAGACAAGATGGTCCTTAGGAACCTTCTTTTAGCACTTACCTAGGATGGTATATGTGAAGATCCCAGGAATCTCTGCTTGGTGAAGTGGTCAAAAATGAGCAGGATTCAGGCTGCATTTAAAGAAAACGACAGCACACTGGACACGCCCCCGTGTCCGCTGGACACGGCCCCGTGTGCAGAGAAAATCCTGACACATTTTGTCCGTATTCTGACAGAATCAGCAGAGAATCTTCTGAGTGAACACGGGGGCGTGTTGACCGGGCACGGCCCCGTGTCGGCAGGCTGTTTTATGGAGTTTTGTCTCTTACTAAGGAGTTAATTTATATCGGGTGGCTCTTGACTTGTTGGAACAACCCCAAAGTGCCTAAGATACCTTAATTGTCCTATACTAAGGCGAGAACGCAAGAGGTTGTCGGTGAGGGTAATTCCTATTTTCATTCTAGGTGGACACGTCCAACCCTTTCCCGGGCTCTCGTTAAAGAAGGTGTATGCCGAATCGCTCAGGTCTATGTATGCACCGAACGAAGTCGATGGGGAGTCCTTCACGGCACAATCGGCACAGGGACGACTATCGTCCACGTCTTTTCTAGGTAAGAAGGTATTTTTGGGAGCAACGAGGTTGTTGGAATGCGGTTCCAACATTTCCTCATGGTCATCGTCTTGGGATGGATCTAAAAAATCCTTCCTAAGTTCTTTTGACCAATTGAGAAGTAGTTCTTCTAGTTGAAATAACTCGTCAAGGAGCATTTCTCCTAGAATATCTGGCTGGGCGCATTCGAGGGAGAAATAGTGCTTATTTTTACTTTCGCCCCTCTTAAGGTTACAAGGAATCGGTGGGTCTATATAGTGGGGCCTATAAGTGAGAAAAAAACATTTTAATTCCTCATGTTCGCCTCCACATATTCGACACCACAAACCATAAGAGTGCCGAAAATAAAAAGAATTACTATCACTCATGTTTGTGTCAGAAATTACCAACCGCCGGGATCTAACGGTTCTGTTTTCAGCAACTGAATCTTGGGCACGGGGGCGTGTTGAGTGGACACGTGTCACACCCCCAAAAAATCCACACGCGGAGTAACACCGCTTGGAGGCGTGACTGACCAGGATCAAGTCATCAATCATATCAAACATAGCATTAAATAATAATAAAAGTCATTGGAATAGGTTATCATGACATGATCGATGTTTTAAAACCAAACATTGTTCTGTGTAGCGGAAGCATTGTTATAAACCCAAATTAAATTTACTGAAATGTCATAAGTGTTCAACAAAGTATTACGATCCTTGTCCACAACGACCGGCTCCTCCTTGTGCAAGCTCCATGTACCTAACGATCTGCAAGGCATGTAACAGAATGATCAACAAACTAGTTGAGCGAGTTCACAGTAAGTAAGTACGTAACAGTAAGTACAGGGTGGCTCTACTGGGCCGATAGTAAGTTATATAGGTGGGGGCTTCCCATGTTATGTGACCACTAGACTATTCGTATCAACTACTCGTATCATCACTGTTCTTCTTCCGAGAACAGTAGCGCGTATGGGGTGTACGTAGGTCTTACGTACGTATCCTTCATAACCGAGGATAGGAGACGCGGGGGTGTACGTGGGTTTCACGTACGTATCCTTTGTACCGAGGATAGAAGTAAGTAATGCGTACACGTAGGTTTTACGTGCGTGCCTGACATCCGAGGCAGTAATGGCATATGACCACGTAGGTGTTATCCTAACCTACGGAACCGTCCTGACATCCGAGGATCATGGTAGGTGATAGTCTAGGAAAAGCATATGTTTGTTCTTAGTCAAATGTAACCTTTATCCCATTCCCACTACCCGGGAATCCCATGCCTTAGTAGGAGTGTGAACTCACCTGGGTTTGCTCGGCAGACAGTATAATGCTCAAGTATACAAGTAAGGAATCAACCACGTCCTATCATGGTTACTATGCAAGTTAGGTTCGTATGTAGCACATTTGAATCACGTATGGTATCAAGTATGATCATGGCAATTCACATAAACGTATCAGCAGTTCATATCAAGTAACGAGTCCAAGTAGTCGGCCCAATTAACATAGGCAGTCCAAATAACATAACAGTCATAAGGTTGGGCCCGTAACAGCGTAGGCCCAAAACAGTGTGCGTGTAAATGATGGTCTCGAGTCGCAACCAGTGATCTCGAGTCGCAACCGGTGGTTACGAGTCACAGCCGGAGATTACGAGTCGCAACAGGAGGTTGCGAGTCGCAACTGGTGATTACGGCTCATCATGGTCTGGTTACGAGTCGCAACGGGACTCGCAACCATGGTCTCGGCTTGTGCTGTTGTGGTCTCGAGTGGGGTTCCGACTCGCAATGAGTGGTTCCGAGTCGCAACCGTGTGTGTAACTGGTTTCCATAATTCCTGCATTGACTTATCCGTGATTCTAGCAAACAACTTAGGCAGTTTCACAATTCAGATCAAACAATGATTATTCAACATTCAATCATATTCATAATATCTTCAAATCATCACCATCTAGCATGATCATAACAGCATCAAATCAAAAATCGGATTATCACACAAATCTAAACCGGGTCATAAACATATCATCGAACTAGCATGCAACCTATCCGATTACCATTCATACAGAACCTGATATATCTATTATCATGAAATCAATCCGAAGACCAATAATAAACAACATAATCTAACCGGCCCTAGTTCACAATCATGCGGATTCTAATCGGTTTCATCTAAACATGAAATCATAACATCACTTATCATAAAAACATAAACAAAACACTAACCGATTACGAGTAAAGAAGGGTGATCCGAACCAGAGAATGATCGGATGTTCTTGTGCCTTCGATTTCCAAGCAACGAGAGAGAGAGAGTAGAGAGCAATAGGGTTTGTGTGTGTTGTGTAAATTGTAACAATGAAAGAAATCAAACCCTTACCAAGGGATTTGTGTTTGCGAGTGGGGAGTGGGCCGAGCCCAACTCGGTTACCCAATGGAGTCCGATTCAAGGTGTGGCCCAAACGGGCTTGTGTGACCGGTTCGTGTAGTTTGGGCTCGTGCAACGCATAACATACATACACACATAACAAATATTCACTTAAAATCATATAATTCAGTTCTCATAAGCACGTAACGTTACATCAAAGCAAGTCTAAAGTTCGAGTTGTCACATTATCCCCAACTAATTGGAAATTTCGTCCCGAAATTTGGTATGCACTCACTGAGGAAGCTAGGTAAGTTATAGCATTCACTGGTTTTCCTGGGGTGTCACATCCTCCCCCCGTTGATCTGGAATTTCGTCCCGAAATTCCGAAGTAGTAGCTTCAGCCTCAGTAGTCGTTGCATTGGTTTCAAATAACTGGGGGTACTTTTCTGTCATTCTGTCTTCGCGTTCCCAGGTGTACTCTGGGCCACGTTTGGAGTTCCAACGAACTCGAACAAGAGGGATTCTCTTGCTTTTGAGGACCTTCACATCCCGGTCCGTGATTTCTACTGGTTCCTCGACGAACTGCAACCGCTCGTCGATAGTGAGTTCCTTAAAAGGAATGATGAGGTTTTCGTCTGATAAGCACTTCTTTAAGTTCGATACGTGAAAGACATTGTGAACTGCTCCGAGTTCAGCTGGTAGGTTCAACTTGTAGGCTACCTTGCCAATCTTCTCTAAGATTTCGAATGGTCCGACGTACCGCGGATTCAGTTTGCCCCGTTTGCCAAAACGTACCACACCCTTCCAGGGTGAAACTTTCAATAAAACCCGGTCTCCGACCTCAAATTCCAAAGGCTTTCTACGCTTATCCGCGTAGGCTTTCTGACGGTCGCGTGCTGCCGCCATGCGTTGTCGTATCTGTGCTATCTTTTCCGTGGCGTCCACTACAATCTCTGGACCCGTAATCTGACTATCCCCCACCTCTGCCCAACAGAGAGGTGACCGGCATTTACGTCCGTACAATGCCTCGAATGGAGCGGCTTGAATGCTGGTGTGATAACTGTTATTGTATGAGAACTCCACCAAAGGGAGGTGTTTTTCCCAGCCGTTGCCGAAATCGATAACGCATGCCCGAAGCATGTCTTCAAGAGTTTGGATCGTTCGCTCAGACTGCCCATCCGTCTGAGGATGATATGCTGTGCTCATGTCTAATCGTGAGCCGAAAGATTTATGCATTGCTTGCCAAAGTTCTGACGTGAATCGTGCATCGCGATCCGAAATAATAGAGGTGGGCACTCCGTGCCTCGAAACAACTTCCTTGAGATAGATGTCTGCGAGAGTGGAGAACTTGTCCGTTTCCTTAATCGGCAGGAAGTGTGCAGACTTGGTGAGTCGATCAACTATGACCCATATTGTATCGTTCCCACGCTGAGATCTAGGTAAGCCTATAACAAAATCCATGGAAATTTCTTCCCATTTCCATTGCGGTATCTTGGGCTGCTGAAGTAGACCAGCTGGTTTCTGATATTCAACCTTGACTCTCGCACAGGTCAAACATTTTCCAACGTACGTAGCGATGTGGGCCTTCATACTAGGCCACCAGTAAGTAGTGCTGATGTCGTGGTACATTTTATCTGACCCTGGATGTATCGAGTAGCGAGACTTGTGAGCTTCATCCATCACAAGTTCGCGTAAACCGCCATAGAGAGGGACCCAAATCCTGCCCGTTACATAGTAGGCGCCGTCTTCCTTTTGTTCCATTTGTTGTCGTGAGCCGCGTAAGGCTTCAGCCTTAATGTTTTCGGGCTTTAGTGCTTCTGTCTGAGCAGCTCGTATCTGAGCTGGAAGGCTAGACTGAATCGTAAGCTGTAGCGCTCGCACGCGCTTTGGTAAGGTGTCCTTTCGGCTAAGGGCATCAGCCACAACATTGGCTTTGCCTGGATGATACTTGATGGCGCATTCGTAATCGTTGAGTAACTCGACCCATCGTCGTTGACGCATATTCAAATCCTTCTGCTTAAGGATATGCTCGAGACTCCTGTGATCGGTGTAAATCATGCACCTGGTACCGTACAGGTAGTGTCGCCATATCTTAAGCGCGAAAACAACAGCTCCCAGCTCTAGATCGTGCGTCGTGTAGTTGCGTTCATGAACCTTGAGTTGCCGAGAAGCGTAGGCTATCACTTTATCACGTTGCATCAATACACAACCCAGACCCTGTATTGATGCGTCACAGTATACCACGAAGTCATCTGTGCCTTCTGGCAATGAAAGAATAGGTGCGCTGCAGAGCCTATCCTTTAGATACTGAAAAGCAGTTTCCTGCGTGTTGCCCCAACGGTAGGTGATACCCTTCTGTGTCAGTAGCGTAAGTGGTTGCGCGATCTTTGAAAAGTCTTTAATAAACCGTCTGTAGTATCCCGCCAAACCCAAGAATTGGCGTATTTCTGTTGGTGTACGCGGTGCAGGCCAATTTCTGATCGAATCTACCTTGGATGGATCGACGTGAATCCCATCCTTGTTTACCACGTGGCCTAAGAAGTGGACTTCACGAAGCCAGAAGTCGCATTTTGAGAGCTTAGCGTACAACTGTTCCTTTCGAAGGAGTTCCAAAATAAGACGAAGATGCTGCTCGTGTTCCTCCTGACTCTTGGAGTAAATCAGGATGTCGTCGATGAATACAATGACGAACTTGTCGAGATAGGGTTTGCACACCCGGTTCATAAGATCCATGAATACAGCAGGCGCGTTTGTAAGTCCGAACGGCATAACCAAGAACTCATAGTGACCATAGCGAGTTCTGAATGCTGTCTTAGAGACGTCCTCCTTGCGGACTCTCAGTTGATGATAACCTGACCGTAGGTCGATCTTGGAATAGTAACACGACCCTTGCAACTGGTCGAATAAGTCGTCTATGCGTGGAAGAGGATAACGGTTCTTCACCGTCACCTTGTTGAGTTCACGGTAGTCGATGCACATCCTGAACGTACCGTCTTTCTTTTTCACGAAAAGTACTGGAGCTCCCCAAGGCGAAGAGCTTGGACGTATAAAGCCCTTTTCCAAGAGCTCTTGTAGCTGCTTTGACAATTCCTCCAATTCTGATGGAGCTAGACGATATGGTGCGCGAGCTATGGGTGCTGCTCCTGGAGCGAGCTCGATCTGAAATTCAACCTGACGATGAGGCGGTAAGCCAGGTAAATCTTCAGGAAACACCTGAGGGAAGTCACGTACAATTGGGATATCCTCCAATTTCTTTTCCTTTACTGATGCGTCTGAAACAAGAGCCAAAATGGCTGTGTGACCTTTACGTAAGCACTTCTGAGCCTTCAGGAATGAGATGATGCCAACCACAGCACCACTCTTGTCGCCTTGAACTTCGAGAGGTTCTTGACCAGAACGAGGAATGCGAATAATCTTCTCGCTGCATAGGATTTCTGCCTGGTGTTGGGATAACCAATCCATCCCAATCACGACGTCGAAACTTCCCAAAACTATGGGAATGAGATTAATAGAAAAGGCTTGACCAGCTAGAATAAGGTTACAACCCTGAACTACG
The DNA here is from genome assembly GCF_002127325.2 of Helianthus annuus. Classification (NCBI taxonomy): domain Eukaryota; kingdom Viridiplantae; phylum Streptophyta; class Magnoliopsida; order Asterales; family Asteraceae; genus Helianthus; species Helianthus annuus. Next base: position 51,916,708 of record NC_035437.2, read on the forward strand.
TGCGTGGCTTCTAGACTTTTACCGTTAGCTAACTCTACTACATGTTTGGTGGGTAAAAGTGTTGGTGCACGTTTTAGCAGTTGACACATTTTCACAGACATATAGCTTGTATCCGCACCCGAATCAAACAAAACAGTAACGTAAATATTGTCGAGGAGAAACTTACCCATAACAACGTTGGGATCGTTCACTGCGTCGCCACGACCTAGTACGAATGCACGGCCCCTTGCCTCGTTGCCATTGTTGTTTCCTCCATTGTTGTTGTTGCCATTGCCCTGATTGTTGTTGTTGTTGTTCTGGTTCCTGTTGAGCTGTGGGCAGTGTCTCTTGATGTGGCCTTCAGCACCACAATTGTAGCATCCTTTGTTGCCCTGTTGTTGGTTAGGCTGAGCGTGAGGCTGCTGCTGATTTTGGTTCGCAGGACGAAGGCTTCTACAGTCTTTGGCCTCGTGACCCATCTTGAGGCATCTTTGACAACGACCCTTGTTACACTGACCGTTGTGGTGTTTGTTGCAGTTGTTGCACTTTGGGAGATTTCCGCGATATCCACCCTGCCTGTGGCTACCTGACGACTGCTGGTTAGGGCTTTGATAGTTGTCAGTCTTTCGCTGCTGATTCTGGGACTGAACCGAAACTGATGCTTTGCTTGAATCCCCCTCCCATTTCCTCTTGTTGTCACTGAGGGTAACGGGAGTAGCTGAAGGAGTGACTGTAGTAGTAGCACTGACACACTTAGGCAGTTTATTCTGTTCCACTGCCTGATCGGTGATGCGATGAGCGAGGCGTTGGATTTCCTGGATGTTTTCGAGGTTAGCCGACGTTACGTGGCTCTGGATTTCTGGCGCCAATCCCTTGAGATACAACTCAATGCGCTTGTATGGAGGGTCTACCATAGTTGGACACAGCACGGCCAGCTCGTTCGACCGTTTGGTATACGCTTCGATTTCTGATCCAACCATTTTCAGATTATACAGCTCGTCTTCTAGCTTGTGAATATCTTCACGCGTGCAATACTCACGCTTGATGAGTTCCTTGAAATCGTTCCATGGGGTGGCGTTAGCAGCTGCCAACCCAAGAATCTGCACCTGCGCGTTCCACCAGGTTAGCGCGATTCCTTCCAAGGTGCCAGTAGCAAACTTGACCTTGCGAGCCTCAGGGCACTCGCACATCTCGAATACTGATTCTAGTTTCTCGAACCAGTGGAGGAGTCCAACCGCTCCTTCTGTGCCGCTGAAAGAGTTTGGACGACAGTCCATGAAGTTCTTGAAAGTGCAGACAGGCTGCTGTGCGTGTTGACCTATGGTGTACGAATAGGACGAAGTTAAAATACATGAGTGAATGTAGGATCTAGGGATCCTAGTGTGTGCCTATACTGCAGGGTATACTACCTGCTTGAGCTGCTGCAACTGCCGCGGCAACTTGGGCTTGAACAAGAGCCTCTAACTGGGCTTGTGTCATGTTAATTCTTCCAGCCATTGATCTTCATGTCAAAGGCGAAATAGGTGAGAAAAGTTCGCGAATAGTGCGATGACAGAAAAGCGTAAGCACGTAAGGGTTCTTAAGCAATAGCAAATAGTGAGCATTGTAGTCCAAGCATACCACGAGCAAAGTTCTAAGTAATTCTAGCAAATAGGCAATAAACAATAACCTTATTACCTAAAATGTCGAGCCTTGCACGTGGAGCGAAGCGTCGTTGTGGATCGTTGAGAGCACTGTTCTGGTTATAGTCCGGTTTTAATAAAAACGTTTTCCCATATTAAAACCAAGTTCTCTATAACCAATGGCTCTGATACCAATCTGTCACACCCCCAAAAAATCCACACGCGGAGTAACACCGCTTGGAGGCGTGACTGACCAGGATCAAGTCATCAATCATATCAAACATAGCATTAAATAATAATAAAAGTCATTGGAATAGGTTATCATGACATGATCGATGTTTTAAAACCAAACATTGTTCTGTGTAGCGGAAGCATTGTTATAAACCCAAATTAAATTTACTGAAATGTCATAAGTGTTCAACAAAGTATTACGATCCTTGTCCACAACGACCGGCTCCTCCTTGTGCAAGCTCCATGTACCTAACGATCTGCAAGGCATGTAACAGAATGATTAACAAACTAGTTGAGCGAGTTCACAGTAAGTAAGTACGTAACAGTAAGTACAGGGTGGCTCTACTGGGCCGATAGTAAGTTATATAGGTGGGGGCTTCCCATGTTATGTGACCACTAGACTATTCGTATCAACTACTCGTATCATCCCTGTTCTTCTTCCGAGAACAGTAGCGCGTATGGGGTGTACGTAGGTCTTACGTACGTATCCTTCATAACCGAGGATAGGAGACGCGGGGGTGTACGTGGGTTTCACGTACGTATCCTTTGTACCGAGGATAGAAGTAAGTAATGCGTACACGTAGGTTTTACGTGCGTGCCTGACATCCGAGGCAGTAATGGCATATGACCACGTAGGTGTTATCCTAACCTACGGAACCGTCCTGACATCCGAGGATCATGGTAGGTGATAGTCTAGGAAAAGCATATGTTTGTTCTTAGTCAAATGTAACCTTTATCCCATTCCCACTACCCGGGAATCCCATGCCTTAGTAGGAGTGTGAACTCACCTGGGTTTGCTCGGCAGACAGTATAATGCTCAAGTATACAAGTAAGGAATCAACCACGTCCTATCATGGTTACTATGCAAGTTAGGTTCGTATGTAGCACATTTGAATCACGTATGGTATCAAGTATGATCATGGCAATTCACATAAACGTATCAGCAGTTCATATCAAGTAACGAGTCCAAGTAGTCGGCCCAATTAACATAGGCAGTCCAAATAATGCGCCTGCTGGACACGGCCCCGTGGTGGGCGACGGATGGGCAGTCTGAGCGAACGATCCAAACTCTTGAAGACATGCTTAGGGCATGCGTTATAGACTTCGGCAACGGCTGGGAAAAACACCTCCCTTTGGTGGAGTTCTCGTATAATAACAGTTACCATACCAGCATTCAAGCCGCTCCATTCGAGGCATTGTACGGACGTAAATGCCGGTCACCTCTCTGTTGGGCAGAGGTGGGAGATAGTCAAATTACGGGTCCAGAGATTGTAGTGGACGCCACAGAAAAGATTACACAGATACGACAACGCATGGCGGCAGCACGCGACCGTCAGAAAGCCTACGCGGACAAGCGTAGAAAGCCTTTGGAATTTGAGGTCGGAGACCGGGTTTTATTGAAAGTTTCACCCTGGAAGGGTGTGGTACGTTTTGGCAAACGGGGCAAACTGAATCCGCGGTACGTCGGACCATTCGAAATCTTAGAAAAGATTGGCAAGGTAGCCTACAAGTTGAACCTACCAGCTGAACTCGGAGCAGTTCACGATGTCTTTCACGTATCGAACTTAAAGAAGTGCCTATCAGATGAAAACCTTATCATTCCTTTTAAGGAACTCACTATCGACGAGCGGCTGCAGTTCGTCGAGGAACCAGTAGAAATCACGGACCGGGATGTGAAGGTCCTCAAACACAAGAGAATCCCTCTTGTTCGAGTTCGCTGGAACTCCAAACGTGGCCCAGAGTACACCTGGGAACGTGAAGACAGAATGACAGAAAAGTACCCCCAGTTATTTGAAACCAATGCAACCACTACTGAGGCTGAAGCTACTACCTCGGAATTTCGGGACGAAATTCCAGATCAACGGGGGGAGGATGTGACACCCCAGGAAAACCAGTGAACGCTATAACTTACCTAGCTTCCTCAGTGAGTGCATACCAAATTTCGGGACGAAATTTCCAATTAGTTGGGGATAATGTGACAACTCGAACTTTAGACTTGCTTTGTGTAACGATATGTACTTATGTGAACCTTATTTGATTAAATGAATGTTACGGTTGAATGTTTAAATGTTGCGTTATTGGATCACACAACACTACACCCGATCCATAAATCAATTGGGCTTTACTATTGTTTGCAAACCCACTCGGTCCATGTAAGGGACTCGAGATCACAAGCCGGCCCAAGTGAGGTCTCGGCCCACCCTCACCTCACACGTATATGTCCATACACACATCTTAGGGTTTTAGTTTTACAATCTTTGCAACACACACAAACTCTCTCTCCCTCTCGTTGCTTGGAACCCGACGGCACAAGAATTCTATTCGGATCACCCTTGTTTCTTCTCCAATCCGGTTAGTGATTATGTATTGATTGATTGTGTGTTATGATTTGTATGTTGACGATTGCTTGATACCGAAACTTGTTGTGTATGATATTATTAGATTGGGTCGATGATAGATAATGTTCATGTAATTGGCTTGCTCATGAAATCGGATATATGAGTTTTGTATGATGTTAATCGGCTCATGTGTATAGTCAAGGGTCACAAGAAATCGGATGTTATGATATAAGTTAAATGGTAATCGGAATGCTTGTAATCAGTCGATGTGCTAGACGATTCGGATTAAATGTTATGATATATGTTCATGCGAATTGTTAAGAATTGTTCATATGATTGTTAGGGTTCATGAGAGTTCTTGATAAAATACCTTGTTTGATCGATATCATGCTAAACGAATTGTTAGAAATCTGTTGATTGAGTTGAGTATAATTGGAAACTATTATGTGATTGTAACCGATCTGCATGAAATCAGGAAAACCAGTTACATATACACGACACACGGTTGCGACTCAGATTGCGAGTCGAAACCTCGTGGTCACGACTCGAAACCACAACAGCACAAGCCGAGACCATGGTTGCGAGTCCCGTTGCGACTCGTAACCGGACTATGACGAACCGAGATCTCCATTGCGACTCGTAACCAGCTGTTGCGACTCGTAATCTCCGGTTGCGACTCGAGATCCCCGTTGCGACTCGAGACCTCCGTTGCATGTACACTGGTTGGGCCTACACTGTCACGGGCCCAATCTTATGACTGCTATCTTATTGGACCGCTTATCTGTTTGGGCCGAACACTTGGATTCTGTTTAACTGATTGTTATTGGGCTGCTTATGTTGATTGGGCCGACTACTTGGACTCGTTACTTGATAGGAACTGCTGTTATGTTTATGTGAGTTGCCATGATCATACTTGATACCATACGTGATACAAACGTGCTACATACGAACCTAACTTGCATAGTAACCATGATAGGACGTGGTTGATTCCTTACTTGTATACTTGAGCATTATACTGTCTGCCGAGCAAACCCAGGTGAGTTCACACTCCTACTAAGGCATGGGATTCCCGGGTAGTGGGAATGGGATAAAGGTTACAATTGACTAAGAACGAACATATGCTTTTCCTAGACTATCACCTACCATGGTCCTCGGATGTCAGGACGGTTCCGTAGGTTAGGATAACACCTACGTGGTCATATGCCAGTTATTGCCTCGGATGTCAGGCACGCACGTAAAACCTACGTGTACGCATTACTTACTTCTATCCTCGGTACAAAGGATACGTACGTGAAACCCACGTACACCCCCGCGTCTCCTATCCTCGGTTGTGAAGGATACGTACGTAAAACCTACGTACACCCCATACGCGCTACTGTTCTCGGAAGAAGAACAGGGATGATAAGAGAAGTTGATACGAATAGTCTAGTGGTCACATAACATGGGAAGCCCCCACCTATACAACTTACTATCGGCCCAGTAGAGCCACCCGTTACTTACTGTTATGCATTTACTTACTGTGAACTCGCTCAACTAGTTTGTTGATCATTCTGTTACATGCCTTGCAGATCGTTAGGTACATGGAGCTTGCACTAGGAGGAGCCGGTCGTTGTGGACAAGGATCGTAATACTTTGTTGGACACTTATGACATTTCAGTATATTTAATTTGGGTTTATAACAATGCTTCCGCTACTTAAACAATGCTTGGTTTTGGAAACATCAATCATGTCATGATAAACTACTTTATTGACTTTTATTATTATTGATTACTATGTTTGATATGATTGATGGCTTGATCCTGGTCATGTCACGCCTCCTAGCGGTGGTACTCCGCGTGTGGATTTTGGGGGTGTGACAGATTGGTATCAGAGCCATTGGTTATAGAGAACTTGGTTTTAATATGGGAAAACGTTTTTTTTTAAACCGGACTATAACCAGAACAGTGCTCTCAACGATCCACAACGACGCTTCGCTCCACGTGCAAGACTCGACATCCTAGGTAATAAGGTTTATGTTTATTGCCTACTTGCTAGAATTACTTAGAACTTTGCTCGTGGTATGCTTAGACTACAATGCTCACTATTTGCTATTGCTTAAGAACCCTTACGTGCTTACGCTTTTCTGTCATCGCACTATTCGCGAACTTTTCTCACCTATTTCGCCTTTGACATGAAGATCAATGGCTGGAAGAATTAACATGACACAAGCCCAGTTAGAGGCTCTTGTTCAAGCCCAAGTTGCTGCGGCAGTTGCAGCAGCTCAAGCAGGTAGTATATCCTGCAGTATAGGCACACACTAGGATCCCTAAATCCTACATTCACTCTTGTATTTAACTTCGTCCTATTCGTACACAATAGGTCAACACGCGCAACAGCCTGTCTGCACTTTCAAGAACTTCATGGACTGTCGTCCAAACTCTTTCAGCGGCACAGAAGGAGCGGTTGGACTCCTCCATTGGTTTGAAAAGCTAGAATCAGTATTCGAAATGTGCGAGTGCCCTGAGGCTCGCAAGGTCAAGTTTGCCACCGGTACTTTGGAAGGAATCGCGCTAACCTGGTGGAACGCGCAAGTGCAAATTCTTGGGTTGGCAGCTGCTAACGCCACCCCATGGAACGATTTCAAGGAACTCATCAAGCGTGAGTATTGCACGCGTGAAGATATTCACAAGCTGGAGGACGAGCTGTATAACCTGAAAATGGGTGGATCAGAAATCGAAGCGTATACTAAACGGTCGAACGAGCTGGCCGTTCGGTGTCCTACTATGGTGGACCCTCCATACAAGCGCATTGAGTTGTATCTCAAGGGATTGGCGCCAGAAATTCAGAGCCACGTGACGTCGGCTAACCTCGAAAACATCCAGGAAATCCAACGCCTCGCTCACCGTATCACTGATCAGGCAGTGGACCAGAATAAACTGCCCAAGCGTGTTAATGCTATTGCTAACGTCACCACCTCAGTTACTCCTGCTACATCTGGTGACAGTAAAAGAAAGTGGGATGGAGATTCTAGTAACGGTTCAGTATCCGTTCAGCCACAAGCTCAGCAGCAGAAGACTGACCACTATCAGAGTCCCAGTCAGCAATCCTCTGGTAGTCACAGACAGAGGAGATATCAGGGTAGTCAACCTAGGTGCCACAACTGCAACAGGCATCACCACGGCCCGTGTAACAAGGGTCGTTGTCAAAGGTGTCTTAAGATGGGCCACGAGGCCAAAGATTGTAGGAGCCCTCGTCCTGCGAACCAGAATCAGCAGCCTCAGCAACCAGCTCCACAGAACCAGCAGCAGCAACAGCAGCCACAGCGTGGAAACCGGGGATGTTTCCAGTGTGGGGCTGAAGGTCATTTCAAACGAGATTGCCCTCAGTTGAACCAGAACCAGAACCGCAACAACAACCACCAGGGCAACGGGAACAACAACGGTGGAAACAACAACAACAACGGCAATGAAGCTCGTGGTCGTGCATTCGTGCTAGGTCGAGGTGACGCAGTGAACGATCCCAACGTGGTTATGGGTAAGTTTCTCCTCGACAATATTTACGTTACTGTTTTGTTTGATTCGGGTGCGGATACAAGCTATATGTCTGTGAAAATGTGTCAACTGCTAAAACGTGCACCAACACTTTTACCCACCAAACATGTAGTAGAGTTAGCTAACGGTAAAAGTCTAGAAGCCACGCACGTAGTTCAGGGGTGTAATCTTATCCTTGCTGGCCAAGCCTTCTCTATCGATCTCATTCCCATAGTTTTGGGTAGTTTCGACGTCGTGATTGGGATGGATTGGTTATCCCAACACCAGGCAGAAATCTTATGCAGCGAGAAGGTTATTCGCATTCCTCGTTCTGGTCAGGAACCTCTTGAAGTTCAAGGCGACAAGAGTGGTGTAGTGGTTGGCATCATCTCATTCTTGAAGGCTCAGAAGTGCTTACGTAAAGGTCACACAGCCATTTTGGCTCTTGTTTCAGACGCATCAGTAAAGGAAAAGAAATTGGAGGATATTCCAATTGTACGCGATTACCCTCAAGTGTTTCCTGAAGATTTACCTGGCTTACCGCCTCATCGTCAGGTTGAATTCCAGATCGAGCTCGCTCCAGGAGCAGCACCCATAGCTCGCGCACCATACCGTCTAGCTCCATCAGAATTGGAAGAATTGTCAAAGCAGCTACAAGAGCTCTTGGAAAAGGGCTTCATTCATCCAAGCTCTTCGCCTTGGGGAGCTCCAGTGCTTTTCGTGAAAAAGAAAGACGGTACGTTCAGGATGTGTATAGACTACAGGGAACTGAACAAGGTGACGGTGAAGAACCGTTATCCTCTTCCACGCATAGACGACTTATTCGACCAGTTGCAAGGGTCGTGTTACTATTCCAAGATCGACCTACGGTCAGGATATCATCAACTGAGAGTCCGCGAGGAGGACGTCTCTAAGACAGCATTCAGAACTCGCTATGGTCACTATGAGTTCTTGGTTATGCCGTTCGGACTTACGAACGCACCTGCTGTATTTATGGATCTTATGAACAGGGTGTGCAAACCCTATCTCGACAAGTTCGTCATTGTATTCATCGACGACATCCTGATTTACTCCAAGAGTCAGGAGGAGCACGAGCAGCATCTTCGCCTTATATTGGAACTCCTTCGGAAGGAACAGCTGTACGCTAAGCTTTCTAAATGAGACTTCTGGCTACGTGAAGTCCACTTCTTAGGCCACGTGGTAAACAAGGACGGGATTCACGTCGATCCATCCAAGGTAGATTCGATCAGAAACTGGCCTGCACCGCGAACGCCAACGGAAATACGCCAATTTTTGGGTTTGGCGGGTTACTACAGACGGTTTATTAAAGACTTTTCAAAAATCGCGCAACCACTTACGCTACTGACACAGAAGGGTGTCACCTACCGTTGGGGCAACACGCAGGAAACTGCTTTTCAGTATCTAAAGGATAGGCTTTGCAGCGCACCTATTCTCTCATTGCCAGAAGGCACGGAAGACTTCGTAGTATATTGTGATGCATCCATCCAGGGTCTTGGATGTGTGTTGATGCAACGTGATAAAGTGATAGCCTACGCTTCTCGGCAACTCAAGGTTCACGAACGAAACTACACGACGCACGATCTAGAGCTGGGAGCTGTTGTTTTCGCGCTTAAGATATGGCGACACTACCTGTACGGTACCAGATGCACGATCTACACCGATCACAGGAGTCTCGAGCATATCCTTAAGCAGAAGGATTTGAACATGCGTCAACGACGATGGGTCGAGTTACTTAACGATTACGAATGCGCCATCAAGTACCATCCAGGCAAAGCCAATGTTGTGGCTGATGCCCTTAGTAGAAAAGACACTCTACCACGGCGCGTGCGAGCGCTACAGCTTACGATTCAGTCTAACCTTCCAGCACAGATACGAAATGCTCAGGTAGAAGCATTGAAACCAGAAAACGTCAAGGCCGAAGCCTTACGCGGCTCACGACAACAAATGGAACAAAAGGAAGACGGCGCCTACTATGTAACGGGCCGGATTTGGGTCCCTCTTTATGGCGGTCTACGCGAACTTGTAATGGATGAAGCTCACAAGTCCCGCTACTCGGTACATCCAGGGTCAGATAAAATGTACCACGACATCAGCACTACTTATTGGTGGCCTAGCATGAAGGCCCACATCGCAATGTACGTTGGAAAATGTTTGACCTGTGCGAGAGTCAAGGTCGAATATCAGAAACCAGCTGGTCTACTTCAGCAGCCCAAGATACCGCAATGGAAATGGGAAGAAATTTCCATGGATTTTGTTACAGGCTTACCTAGATCTCAGCGTGGGAACGATACAATATGGGTCATAGTGGATCGACTCACCAAGTCTGCACACTTCCTACCTATAAAGGAAACGGACAAGTTCTCCACTCTCGCAGACATCTATCTCAAAGAAGTTGTTTCGAGGCACGGAGTGCCCACCTCTATTATTTCGGATCGCGATGCACGATTCACGTCAGAGCTTTGGCAAGCAATGCACAAATCTTTCGGCTCACGATTAGACATGAGCACAGCATATCATCCTCAGACGGATGGGCAGTCTGAGCGAACGATCCAAACTCTTGAAGACATGCTTAGGGCATGCGTTATAGACTTCGGCAACGGCTGGGAAAAACACCTCCCTTTGGTGGAGTTCTCGTATAATAACAGTTACCATACCAGCATTCAAGCCGCTCCATTCGAGGCATTGTACCGACGTAAATGCCGGTCACCTCTCTGTTGGGCAGAGGTGGGAGATAGTCAAATTACGGGTCCAGAGATTGTAGTGGACGCCACAGAAAAGATTACACAGATACGACAACGCATGGCGGCAGCACGCGACCGTCAGAAAGCCTACGCGGACAAGCGTAGAAAGCCTTTGGAATTTGAGGTCGGAGACCGGGTTTTATTGAAAGTTTCACCCTGGAAGGGTGTGGTACGTTTTGGCAAACGGGGCAAACTGAATCCGCGGTACGTCGGACCATTCGAAATCTTAGAAAAGATTGGCAAGGTAGCCTACAAGTTGAACCTACCAGCTGAACTCGGAGCAGTTCACGATGTCTTTCACGTATCGAACTTAAAGAAGTGCCTATCAGATGAAAACCTTATCATTCCTTTTAAGGAACTCACTATCGACGAGCGGCTGCAGTTCGTCGAGGAACCAGTAGAAATCACGGACCGGGATGTGAAGGTCCTCAAACACAAGAGAATCCCTCTTGTTCGAGTTCGCTGGAACTCCAAACGTGGCCCAGAGTACACCTGGGAACGTGAAGACAGAATGACAGAAAAGTACCCCCAGTTATTTGAAACCAATGCAACCACTACTGAGGCTGAAGCTACTACCTCGGAATTTCGGGACGAAATTCCAGATCAACGGGGGGAGGATGTGACACCCCAGGAAAACCAGTGAACGCTATAACTTACCTAGCTTCCTCAGTGAGTGCATACCAAATTTCGGGACGAAATTTCCAATTAGTTGGGGATAATGTGACAACTCGAACTTTAGACTTGCTTTGTGTAACGATATGTACTTATGTGAACCTTATTTGATTAAATGAATGTTACGGTTGAATGTTTAAATGTTGCGTTATTGGATCACACAACACTACACCCGATCCATAAATCAATTGGGCTTTACTATTGTTTGCAAACCCACTCGGTCCATGTAAGGGACTCGAGATCACAAGCCGGCCCAAGTGAGGTCTCGGCCCACCCTCACCTCACACGTATATGTCCATACACACATCTTAGGGTTTTAGTTTTACAATCTTTGCAACACACACAAACTCTCTCTCCCTCTCGTTGCTTGGAACCCGACGGCACAAGAATTCTATTCGGATCACCCTTGTTTCTTCTCCAATCCGGTTAGTGATTATGTATTGATTGATTGTGTGTTATGATTTGTATGTTGACGATTGCTTGATACCGAAACTTGTTGTGTATGATATTATTAGATTGGGTCGATGATAGATAATGTTCATGTAATTGGCTTGCTCATGAAATCGGATATATGAGTTTTGTATGATGTTAATCGGCTCATGTGTATAGTCAAGGGTCACAAGAAATCGGATGTTATGATATAAGTTAAATGGTAATCGGAATGCTTGTAATCAGTCGATGTGCTAGACGATTCGGATTAAATGTTATGATATATGTTCATGCGAATTGTTAAGAATTGTTCATATGATTGTTAGGGTTCATGAGAGTTCTTGATAAAATACCTTGTTTGATCGATATCATGCTAAACGAATTGTTAGAAATCTGTTGATTGAGTTGAGTATAATTGGAAACTATTATGTGATTGTAACCGATCTGCATGAAATCAGGAAAACCAGTTACATATACACGACACACGGTTGCGACTCAGATTGCGAGTCGAAACCTCGTGGTCACGACTCGAAACCACAACAGCACAAGCCGAGACCATGGTTGCGAGTCCCGTTGCGACTCGTAACCGGACTATGACGAACCGAGATCTCCATTGCGACTCGTAACCAGCTGTTGCGACTCGTAATCTCCGGTTGCGACTCGAGATCCCCGTTGCGACTCGAGACCTCCGTTGCATGTACACTGGTTGGGCCTACACTGTCACGGGCCCAATCTTATGACTGCTATCTTATTGGACCGCTTATCTGTTTGGGCCGAACACTTGGATTCTGTTTAACTGATTGTTATTGGGCTGCTTATGTTGATTGGGCCGACTACTTGGACTCGTTACTTGATAGGAACTGCTGTTATGTTTATGTGAGTTGCCATGATCATACTTGATACCATACGTGATACAAACGTGCTACATACGAACCTAACTTGCATAGTAACCATGATAGGACGTGGTTGATTCCTTACTTGTATACTTGAGCATTATACTGTCTGCCGAGCAAACCCAGGTGAGTTCACACTCCTACTAAGGCATGGGATTCCCGGGTAGTGGGAATGGGATAAAGGTTACAATTGACTAAGAACGAACATATGCTTTTCCTAGACTATCACCTACCATGGTCCTCGGATGTCAGGACGGTTCCGTAGGTTAGGATAACACCTACGTGGTCATATGCCAGTTACTGCCTCGGATGTCAGGCACGCACGTAAAACCTACGTGTACGCATTACTTACTTCTATCCTCGGTACAAAGGATACGTACGTGAAACCCACGTACACCCCCGCGTCTCCTATCCTCGGTTGTGAAGGATACGTACGTAAAACCTACGTACACCCCATACGCGCTACTGTTCTCGGAAGAAGAACAGGGATGATAAGAGAAGTTGATACGAATAGTCTAGTGGTCACATAACATGGGAAGCCCCCACCTATACAACTTACTATCGGCCCAGTAGAGCCACCCGTTACTTACTGTTATGCATTTACTTACTGTGAACTCGCTCAACTAGTTTGTTGATCATTCTGTTACATGCCTTGCAGATCGTTAGGTACATGGAGCTTGCACTAGGAGGAGCCGGTCGTTGTGGACAAGGATCGTAATACTTTGTTGGACACTTATGACATTTCAGTATATTTAATTTGGGTTTATAACAATGCTTCCGCTACTTAAACAATGCTTGGTTTTGGAAACATCAATCATGTCATGATAAACTACTTTATTGACTTTTATTATTATTGATTACTATGTTTGATATGATTGATGGCTTGATCCTGGTCAGTCACGCCTCCAAGCGGTGGTACTCCGCGTGTGGATTTTTGGGGGTGTGACAGAGGGTCCGGGCAGTCTACTTTTGTTCCTTTTCTTGTATTTATGCTAGAATTAGCTGTCTTTTTGCTTCTTTTGTGATTTTGAGCTCATTTCATCCTGAAAATACAAAAGGAAGACAAAAACACTCTTTTTCCAACATTAGTACTTAAAAAGGGTTAGTTTTATGCCTTAATTGATGTGATTTATATGTTGCATTTTACACACATCAAAAATCCTATTTATGGACTTTCTCTCTCCACATGCAAGATACATGCATATTTCACTCCCGTTTTTTAAACGTTCATAATTTTTTTATACGACATTATTTTTTCATGAAAATTTCACCGTAAAATCGAGCGTCTTTTTATCTTTAATTTGAGTACCATATTGCTATATAAAATATGAAGACTAAAAAAACCCACTAAAATGTGTTGTATTTCTATGTTGTATAACATTTTTTTGTTCTGAATTTTTGTACTATATTTTTGTGCTAAATTTTTTGTGCTGATTTTTTTTGTCTTAATTTTTTTTTTCAATTTTTTGTGTTGGATTTTTTTGTACTACATTTTTTGCTGAATTTTTTTGTGCTATATTTTTTTGTACTAGATTTTTTTTGTGCTATATTTTTTTGTACTAGATTTTTTTTTGTGTTATATTTTTTTTGTACTACATTTTTTGTGCTATATTTTTTGTACTAGATTTTTTGTGCTAAATTTTTTGTACTAGATTTTTTGTTGTATTTTTAAAAAACAAAAGAGGTGTCACATGTCATTTCTACTCCTATTTATAAGGACCAAATTGCCCTCCATTCCTACTTATTAAGAGTGACACATGTCATCATCACAATCCTTCTTAGGTTATTTCGACAAAATCCACTTTTTAGTGGATCCTTCCCCCATACATACATACATGTATATATAAAGATCTATATTTTAGTAAATTTTTCTCTCCAATCTTAGTTTGATACAATATAGCTTATATGTATATGATATTATACGCTGACAATAATACATTTTTTAGCAACAAGATATATATCTTTAACAGACAACTAAGAAAAACCGACCTTTCAAGAAAAAAAATTAGGAAAAACTGGTATTCTCTCAAATGTGTACTGATTATACAATAATAGAACTAAAAAAACACGTAATATCTGTTCCACAGTTAATTTTGAAAAAAGTTTTAGCTTATTACGTTTTTCTAATAATGTGTTTTACAAGCCTTCAGTGATTCTAAATTCAAAGAGATATTATATTTAAATAATCTTAACTTTCACCAACTAGCCGATAGCGTTTTTAATTTTTTATTTCTACAACAACACTCACAAGTTTCAATTTATTTTCCTCTGACACCCCCAAACTAACTGAATACTAACCCAGTTAGCTGATGTCATATGCCAGTCACTAAACAAGTGCCACATTAAATGACACGTCAGCAAAAAATACCACATCAGATGCCATGTTAGCAAAAAATGCTAAATCAGCAAAAAAACTAACTAGGTTAGAGTTCAGTTAGTCTGAGAGTATAATTGAGAGTGTTTTGATACAAATAGAAAATTATGAGTGTTATCAATCAATCGATGAAAGTTGAGTTCATTTAAATCAAATATCCCAAATTTAAATTATATGATACCAGATAAGTCCAAAGAGTCAACAGACATAACTACTATGTTTATTCTCAAGAGAAAAATGCTCGGATAGTCCCTGTGGTTTGCCCATTTTTCACCTTTAGTCCCTAACTTTCTAAAATTACAGCTATAATCCCCAACTTTGCAATTTCGTTCCCGGATAGTCCCTGGCGCGAATGGGGGTTAGTTTTTAGTGTTAGTTGGGTGCGAAATGACTAAAATACCCTTACTAACAAAAAATGTTATTAATTATCTGTTTAATTAATTATACAATATTAAAACAAAGTGAGATCCACCCCACCCATCTTCCCTTTTTCTCTATTTCTTTCTCAGTACCTCCACTACCACCACCATTCACCTTTCTCCACCATACCTTTCACCATCGCAGCACCACCATTGTATTTGTGTTCTAGAGATTAGGGAATCAATATTCACGAGTCAACAAGTTTTACTGGGTTCTTGAGAACTTAGCATCTAAGAGATCTAAAGAGTTCACGGCTTTTCAGATTTCAACCAGTTTGAGTTGAAAATATGTGAGGATCAACTGATGTCAAGGTGCACAAAGTGCAATGGCAAATTCATCCAGAAACCATTGTCAATTGAAGAGGCCCTTGAAGCAGCAAAGGGATTTCAAGTTATCCCCAACTGTTTATTCGACAGGAATATTGAGTTCTGGCAATGCACAAACTGCAATCAACTTTACTGGGAGGTATGTATGTTTAACCACCATGCTTTTTTCATTTGTATTTCTTTGGATCGTTGCAGGGAACACAATATCACAATGCATTTTAAACGTTCATTGATGTCTGTAAGATTACCTCAACTGACTGAACTGGAAGCTTAGGCTAAGCTTTAAGCTTGATTGTTGCCATCTTTTCTTTGTTGTTTTAGTTACTCTTTTACCTGAGTAGATGCAGAGAACTATCGCAAAATTTCAGAAGATATGTGAACCCGTTAAGTAAACCCGTTGTGAATTTCAGAAGACCGTGAACCCGAAATGGGGCAAAAAAAGATCAAAAAATCGTATTGTACATCGAAATCGCTTGAACCGCCGGAAAAATGGCTGGAATTATCAGCCGGTGGAGGTTTTGGAGGCCATACTGTCTGAATCACGTTTTTTATGGAGGTGGTTGAAGATGTGGTGGTAAAAGGTGGAGTTTGTGGTGGAGACGGTGGGGTGGAGGGTGGAGGAGGTGGTTGGAGGCAGTGGTTGAGGGCTGGAAGTGGGGTAATGAGGTCGTGGACCTTTTTAGGTTTTAATAAAAAAGTGGGCCCACCTGAATTATTTATATTAACTTTTTTGTTTTAATTTTTATTTTTTAACAGTAAGGGTAGTTTTGTAATTGTACATTCACTAACACCAAAAACTAATCTCTATCTGCGTCAGGGAATACCTGGGAACAAAATTACAAAAGTTGGGGGCTATAGCTGTAATTTTAGAAAGTTAAGAACTAAAGGTGAAAAATAGGAAAACAACATAAACTATCCAAGCATTTTTCTCTATTCTTAAATTTCACATGAGAAAATTTCATTCATCACAATGAATCTAGGAAGTAGCTAGAGCTAAAATAGAAGCATCAAGAAAAAAAACGTTTCAAAAATCAATTACAATCTATATATATGATAAAAAGAAGTTGAATTAATAGTGATTTAGTATTAAATAAAAATTAGAATTAGAATTAGAAATTAGAATTAGAAATTAGAAATTAGAATTAGAAATTATTTAAAATTAGAATGAAATGAATAGTAAGATCATTAAGAGATGAGCCAATAGTATCGGGTGTAGGTACCGGTCTTAAATTTACTAAACCGGTGTATTTTCGGTACCGGTTCTGCACAGGTATTCACCGTTTTTACCCTCAAATATCGGTGCCGTACCAGTACCAACCAGTACCGAACCGTACCATACTAGGTATATTCGGTACCGGTACCCACTTTTGGGGATTTCGGTAACGGTATTTTCGGTACCGGTTGGTAACGACCTCATCAAATCCTGTAGCAACGCAACAATGCAAGTAATTGCACCGTTTAGATTACTTTTCATACACGCAGTAAGTAAACTGTATTTCGTTTGAATGAGGTTTTATATACACAACAACTTATTTTGCTTTCTTTTTTGTCTTTTTCTGTAATGAATGAATTGTAGCATGTAAAATTAACTTGAATATTTAGAATATTGATGAGCAAATCGTATCAAATCCTGTAAACGAACCGGTATCGTATCGGTACCAAATTTAATATACAAATCATTTTCGGTACCAATTTGGTACCCACCTTTTGGCGTTTTCAGAATCGTTACTTTCGGTTCGACACCGGTCTAGCACCATACGTGTATTTATTGATTTTTACCTTCAAATACCATACCGTATTGTACCGAGCATTTTCGGTGCTGGTACCTAATTTCGATGATTTTCCGGATCGGTACTTTCGCTGCCGTTACCGGTACCGAGCTCATCCATATTTTAACGTGTTAGCACCGTAATAACTGAACTGAAAACAACCGAATTTCCAACGTGTAGGAGATGTGGACCCTATTATTATATATTAGGTTATTTAAAATCGTTTTTTTTTTATGACGGGGTGACTATACTTACCACGTCATTTTATTTATGTTTTAATATTTGGTATCTGTTTACCGTTGCTGAGACGCCTTTTGTAGTTATTGAGTCCCGCCGCAACGCGCGGGATGAAAATAACTAGTTGTTAACATAAAAATACAACAATGAGATCCTTTTTTTCTTTTTTTATTCTACACTTGTTCTTTATCCATAGAGACTTGATAAACTCAGAACAAACGATATTTTTCTGATTAAAAAGCATGTTATATAAGAATGACTGCATATACCGTCTTCTTTTTGACCTTTGATTGAATGCAGATTCTTTAATCTTTACCTTGATTAAAAAAAAAAAACAAACAAACTTATTTGTAAAAAGAAAGGTAAATTTTTTTTGAGTGACTCAAAGTCACATCGTCTAAATGGCGGCCTTAGCAAAGATCTGTCCAGACTATGTTGTCTTAACCAGGCCCACGCTGGGTTGGTCAGACTTGGTTACGACGTTCCCCCAAAAACCGTACTGCCTCCAAACAAGATGTCTCGCTGAAGTAACAGTCGGATGAAAACCAGGGTACGGCTCAGGATCAAAACCCCGTCTTCTTTTTGACCTTTGATTGAATGCAGATTCTTTAATCTTTACCTTGATTAAAAAAAAAAACAAACAAACTTATTTGTAAAAAGAAAGGTAAATTTTTTTTGAGTGACTCAAAGTCACATCGTCTAAATGGCGGCCTTAGCAAAGATCTGTCCAGACTATGTTGTCTTAACCAGGCCCACGCTGGGTTGGTCAGACTTGGTTACGACGTTCCCCCAAAAACCGTACTGCCTCCAAACAAGATGTCTCGCTGAAGTAACAGTCGGATGAAAACCAGGGTACGGCTCAGGATCAAAACCCCTTGGTGAGTTTGTCACCATCATTGCCCAAATAATATTCTATTTTATTCTTTTCATTTTATCCAAAAAAAAAAAACTAAAAATAAAAAATAGAAGACGTCTTGTTTCTTTCTTTGTTGTTATTATGTATGTAGATGTAAATGATGAAGATAATCAAACAGCAGTAGTGAAGATGGCGAACGGTTTCAGTTCCACCACCACCACCACCACCAACGGCTTACAGGACGACGAATCCATCACGTCGCCGCTTCTCCTCCTCCGCCGCTCCGCCTCCAACACCACCTCTCAGATTGCCATCGTCGGCTCCAATCCCTGTCCTATCGAAAGCCTCGACTACGAGTAACTAATCTCTCCTTCCTTACACTCTCACTAATCTAATTGTTGTTCCTTTGTGTTGCTGATAATCGTAAGCAACTTTTTTATCTAGCATTCATGATTTCGTCGTTAGCTGGTAGATTTGATTGTTCACACAGTACGAAGCTAGGTTACGTACAATGTTCTGTTTCTGTTTATATCAGATTCAGTCTATATCTTCAGTAATCCATTAGATTTCGCTCGCTAAACATCACTGGATTGTATTCGTTTGCCTTGTTGCTAGTAATTGTTACGAACTAGAATTTTATATGTAATCGATAGTTACAGTTAAATCAAGCTAGGTTACGTACGGTTGAGTAAACTTCCTGTTTCTGTTTATTTGAATCTGTATCTTCAGAAAGCGATTAGGTTAGGCTTAGCTTAGCGAACAGTTCTGGATTGTTGTTTGTTTGCTTTGCTGCTAATTGTAAGTAACTTTTATCTAGCGTTCTTGATTTCGGGGTTACCAATAATTTTATATGAACTTAGATGTTTGTTAATCAAATTTGTAATCGATAGTTAGAAGTTGATTCAGCTATACAAGCTAGGTTATGTTTTGACTGAGTCACTGGACGCATGTAATACAGAAAGTTGTATTCGCTGCCGTGTTATCTGATTTTAATGCTTATGTATTTCTATAGTTACTGCTCTGTTTAGGATAAGGAGAACTAATGCGCGTCTATCATGCTGCAATTTTAATGGTTATTTTATCCTGTAAATGTAAGCCATGGTAATGGTAATGGAAGAGCATAATCTGAAATTTGGTTTCCTTTGTGTTACTTGAGATTGTTGGGGAATTTCTATGTTATCTTTTTGAAATAGGTCAAGGCAGGTAATCCTAAAGGCATCCAGACATTAGTCTCAATCATAAATGTGGGACCATAACACAACACCATTCTGCACCACATTTTATATTTTTTTTCAGAGGCTTATCTTAAATTCCAGTAATGTATTATCTGTACCATGACCTGTCACATGGTTTTCTATTGCTTGCATTACTCAAGGCCATTCTCTTGGTCTTTAGATACTCGATTCGGGCGATACTGACCATCTCTCTCACACACACATTTGAACCTCATATTACAGTTCGAATGGGAATAAAAATAATAAGCTTAACAACACATTTGAACCATAGTTATTAAAGGCGCTAAGCGCACTCAAGGCGCATAGGCCTCGCCTGGGGCCTAGGCGCAAAGCGCAAAAAAAGCGAGGGCCTGAGAAAACTTGAGCGCATAATGAAAAAAAGTTAAAAATATATTATGTATTAGAAAAAGAATACTATTCTTCAAATAAAATAAACAAATTCTATTATATAAAACTATATATCAACTATTTAGAACCAAAAGTTCTAAAAACATTAGTGTATTAGTGTAGAAAAGTAGTTTTCCTTAGATAAAATTAGAAATCTAGCTAGAATCTTGTCGGAATTTAGAGAATTTGGCCGGAATCTATCCGGAATCTAGGAATCTCGCCGGAATGTGCGCCTGAACCATCACCTGGAGAATTAAAGCGCAATTTCCTCGACTTAAAATGGGCCTAGGCGCTGGAGGCGATGGCTTTTAATAACTATGATTTGAACCTCATTTTATCATTTTCACACCTCATGTTTTATAGTACCAGGCAATGTATTGTGGGCCTAAACAAATTAAATTTGGCTTAGTTTGGGTCTTTAATATAAATATATAAATTTCCGGGTGGTCTTATATTTCTCACGGGTTGAAAAAAACAAAGTATGATTGCAGAATGCGTTATAATGAGCGGATGTGTACACTTGCTTTACCACCACCTACCGGTTGTCACCACTGTCTCCTCCATCACCGACACTGCCTACCAGTCGCCCTTGGCTCTACCACCTCCCCTGTCACCACCTCCGCCACCACCACCACCTAGCAGTCGCTGCCTTCTCTACCTTTGGCGTCACTTTCTCCGCCACAACCCACACTCACCACTAGCCATTATAAAATAAATATATCAAGTGAATTCGCTATGACTCAACCCATTTGACCTGTCAACTTGTTTTGCCTTTTGACTGAACCTGTTAGTCAATTAGACAACCTGACCCACCCATTTTGCCACTCAAAGGCATGAGTTATAGGGCACGAATACTGGTGGATTTCGGGTCAGTTGCTGCAAGTACCATGTCTCCACTAATCTTTATCCCATGAATACCGTTGGTTTTGCAAACTGGTACTTCTATTCCGTATTGAAAAGGTACCTGCTCTACAACTAATTCTTATCCCATCTAATGATATTTGAATTATAACCTTCTATCACCTACTTATTATGTTTGTGTTGCTAGGCATGTTGCTAGACTTGCCTCAACTCATTGACAAAATGACAAATTTGTACCCAAATGGTATTTGTGAATATAGTCTTTACCTTCTTTGAAACCATATTTGGTTGTCATTGGACTTTCATTCCTTGAGTGGGTCCTGGTGGCAAACTTATCGCGTTGCTTAACAATAAACCTGTATTTTTTGCCTGGATTGCAATGACACTTTTTTCTTATCACCAAAATGACTTAACATACAACTTAAGATGTGTATGAAACTATTGCAGATGCTACCTTATCATGTCCATCTCAAAAATGGTATACATAGAATAACCTCCTGGATTCATTGCTTGGTGGTAGTCTGAATCAGTATGCAAACTTGGAAGTCACAATATGAATTTAAGCAATCTCCGTGAGCTTGGTTTGGCAGATATGGTGTTATAGACTATAGTTGTAGAGTTTATGATGACATACAGTTAGGCAGATCGCTCAATCTTCTATAGACAACTAGGGTCATATCGTACCTACTTGATGATCTATGTTGATGACATGGTAATCGTTCGAAATGGTTTCATTAGGATCTAACAACTAAAGTATACATGCTTTAACATTTTCAGACCACACATTTGGAAGACTCGGGTACTTCTTAGGCATTGATGAGACACAATCGAAAGATTGAGTTATTTTACCTTCTCAGGAGTATGCCTTAGATATCTTTAAGTAGACGTGTTAGACTCAATTGACATTGGATTCTAAATTCTTAACGTTAAAACTTCTACCTGATTAATAGTAACGTATTATGGTAATTAGACAAATATCAGTATAAGTTCCTTGAAACAGTGTTAGTGTATGACCGTGACTTGTTACTTAAGGTTATATAATCTCCTTTAGTCATGAAGCATTACAAGCAGACATACTAAGAGCAATCAATAGACACGTTTCCGTGTAATTTTGCTGATTATTTTTTTTTTTAATATTTTTGTAAGGATCATAGAGAATGACGTCTTCAAGCAAGATTGGCGCAGCCAAAGTAAATCCCAGATATTCCAGTACATATCTATGAAATGGATCCTTTGTTTCGTTATTGGTATCGTGGTCAGTCTCATCGGTTTCTTCAATAACCTAGCTATTGAGAACATTGCTGGTGTGAAGTTTGTTATCACCTCCAACATGATGTTCGCCAACAGGTTAGAATTCCCCTCATTAACTGTTTCTAGAATTTGACATCTATTAATCACAAGAACTGTAATATGTAAACCGTATACATTCCAATATCCTACAATTTATGTGCTCTATGCTCTGTCACAGGTACTGGGCAGCATTTTTTATATTTGCAGCAGCAAACTTAGGCCTTACCTTGTTTGCTGTTTTGATAACAACTTTAATAGCACCAGAGACTACTGGATCAGGCATACCAGAAGTTAAGGCTTATTTAAATGGTGTTGATGCACCTGCCATATTCTCGTTTAGAACTTTGTTAATTAAGGTGATTTGGATTATGTTCTCATTGACTGTTTCCTAGAATATACTTAATTTTTTTAATGGCAACAAACTATATATACATATAGAGAAAGTGTATTGTACAATTGGCCTTATCGTACGAGCGTACGCGATGAGAATTCCGCACGGTGTAAACCTTCCGAGTTTGTGAGTTTGTGAGTCCGCATGTTGGAAAATGATTCCGAGTTTGTGATCCTTCCGGGTTTGGGATCATTCCGGGTTTGGGTTCCTTCCGGCTATGGGTTCCTTCCGAGTTTGTATAACATGCGGCTTTATGTTTATATAACATGCGGTTTATAATTTATAACTTGCGGTTTTTCGTTTGGCGGATTATAACATGCGGAATGCAAATCCCGTACTACGTTAAGGCCAAATGTACGTTAACTAACCCCTATACATATATATAGGGAAAGGATAAGATGAGAACCAACTTGAGTTGTGAGAACTAAGCCAAAAAATAGTTTTTTTCAAAAAAAATGTTCGAAAAAATCAAGTAATCAACTGTTTCAGGAGAAAAAACGTCGGCAGCGAAAATTTACATCACCGTAAAAAACGTTTACGGGTGACATCATGAGTTTTGTAAAACAAATTTACATCAGTGTAAATGGAGAATAAATGCCGGCTCGCCATTTCTTTTACATATGTGCTTCTAACATGTTCATCTACATTTGTGCAAAACTGGTGGCAAAACTTGCACGGGAAGTAGACATGGACAAATCGTTTTTTTTAAACTGGTTCGGTTAACGGTTTTTTAACCGAACCAGTTTTTTTTGGCAAAAAATAAATCGGTTTATAAAAACCGATTTTTTAAACTGGTTTGAGGAGATGTGAACCTGAACCGGTAACAACTGGTTCGGGATTAAAAAAACCGTTTTTTTTTTTCAGGATTAAACCGTTTTTTTACAAATGAACTGGTTTTTTAACTGGTTTCAAAGAGCATCATCATACTCAGTAAATCCCACCAATAGCAAAGCTAAGGTAGGATCTGAGGAGGGTAAGATGTAGATAGCCTTACACCTACCCCGTAGGAATAAAGAGGCTGCTTCCAGTGAGACCCTTGGCTCGATAGTAGTTTTGCATCAAGCCTTGGACATGAGGCACATAACACTCAGCAACAATCGGGACAAAGGCCGATTAGTGATGCATGATTAACCGTCCGCCGCTTTTAACGTTGTTTTTACGAAATTAGTAAAATAACATTAAAAAAAATTAGTGAAATTTTACTTTTGCCCCCCCCCCCCCCCCCCCCCCCCCCCCCCCGCGCGCGCGGGCCCACACATATATACATTATGCGCACACCGCAAGGGGGCATTATTGGTTTCAAAGATCGAGATAACTAATTGGTATCCAAACAGCCGGGCCGAGTCGGTTGGAAACCGGTTTTTGAAAAACCGTTTTTTATTTAGAAGCCGGATCGGTTTTCTTTTCTGTTTTTTTTTTCAAACCGGTTTTTTGTACATTTCCAAAGGGAAGTAGGAGTTCTCACGGTTCTCACAACTCAAGGTGGTTCTTAATTGAACCGGATCCTATATATATATATATAGAGCCCAGCAAGAAGCCATAAAAAGCTTCTAGAATATATATTAACTTGTATATGTAAGTGGACTTGTTGATAGATTGTTGGCACTATTGCTGCGGTGTCATCATCTCTTAATGTTGGCAAGGCGGGGCCCATGGTGCATACTGGCGCATGCATTGCAGCTTTAACATGCCAGGGTGGATCAAAGAAATACGGGTTGACATGGAAATGGTTTAGATTTTTCAATAATGATAGAGACAGACGTGATCTTGTAACTTGTGGATCAGCTGCTGGAATTGCTGCTGCTTTTCGTGCCCCTGTTGGTGGTGTACTTTTTGCTCTCGAAGAAATGGCATCTTGGTAAAAAAAAATTGAAATATGATTTCATCAACATTCTTAGATTGTCACATGTTTGTGCTATTGTGCAGGTGGAGAAGTGCCCTTTTGTGGAGAGCTTTCTTTTCAACTGCAGTTGTTGCAATATTGCTTAGGGGTCTAACTGATATATGCTTGAGTGGAAAATGTGGACCGTTTGGGACTGGGGGCTTGATAATGTTTGATGTTACTGAGGCAGATATAACCTATCATCTCATCGATGTGCCCCCAGTTCTTCTTCTTGGTGTCATTGGGGGCATTGCAGGGGGTCTGTACAATTTTTTACTGGGTAAAATTCTCCGACTTTACAATTTAATCAACGAGTAAGCTCTCTCTTTGACTTCATGAATCAACATGCTTGCATTTCTTTATTTTTTGGTATTTCTAGAGTATGATAATGTCTTTCTGTGAAAACATATTTCTTGGATGTGTCGCGTGGATAGGTCTGTAAATGAACTGAACGTTCATGAACTAGTTCGGCGGGAAGTTCGTTTATTTAATAAACGAACGAACATGAACATAACTTTTTGTTTATTTAATTAAATGAACATGAACACACGTTTTGTTCATTCATTTATGTTCGTGAGCGTCCGCTTGTGTTCGTTTGTTTACATTTGTTTATGTTCGCTCGTTTATTTCGTTTCAATTTAAATACATAAAGTAGTTATATTTATATGAATATGAAGCGTAAAAGGAACTTTCTAACTACTTATCTAAATATTACTAATTGGTAATTGGGCTTTTTAGTAATAAAAATGGGTTTTGCAATGGAATTTCTCGTAATTAATCACTAATACATATAAAAAATTACTTTATGTTTAGTCAATTATGTTCATTTTTGTTTATTGTTTGTTAAATTATATTCGTTTAAGTTTGTTTGTTTACGTTCGTAAGCTGTTCATTTCGGTTTTAAACAAACGAACACGAACATGCCCTTAATAAACAAACATGAACTTAAAAAAATGTGTTTGGTTTGTGTTTGTGTTCATGTTCAGTTAAACTTAAATGAACGAACACGAACCCGCCTCTGTTCGTGTTCTCCTTTACAGGCCTACACGTCTGGTTGGGTTGCGTAGCGGGTTGAAACGGGGCATATTTTTAATGCAGGTTGAAAAGGGCTGGGTTGACCCACAAACACTCCATTTTTCTTTTCTAATTTTTTGCAAGGTACTAATTATGATTTCAAAATGGTACGTAATTAATCTTTTTTTACGTATGCTGCTCCAGGAAAGGCACTATATATAAAGTACTCCTTGCATGCACGGTTTCAATTATCACTTCCTGTCTCTTATTTGGATTACCATGGTTTGCATCGTGCCGGCCTTGTCCAGCTGACGCATCTGAACCGTGTCCTACAATCGGGCGATCTGGCAGCTACAAGAATTTCCAATGCCAACCCAACGAATATAACGAACTAGCAAGTCTTTTCTTCAACACAAACGATGATGCAATCAAAAACTTATTTAGCAAGGACACAGACACAGAGTTTCACCCGACATCGGTTCTAATATTCTTTATCACCTGCTTTTTTCTCAGTGTCTTCAGTTACGGTATTGTTGCACCCGTTGGTCTTTTCATACCCATAATTGTAACGGGTGCATCTTACGGACGTCTTGTTGGGCTTTTAATTGGATCAACTTCTAATCTAAACCATGGGCTATTTGCTGTTCTGGGTGCTGCTTCACTTCTTGGTGGATCAATGAGAATGACGGTTTCATTGTGTGTTATTCTTCTAGAATTAACCAACAACTTGTTGTTACTACCACTTATAATGTTGGTGCTTCTTGTTTCCAAAACCGTTGCTGATGCTTTTAATGGAAATGTTTACGACCAAATAATGAAGTTTAAAGGGTTTCCTTATTTAGAAACCCATGCCGAACCGTACATGAGACAGCTAACCGTTAGTGATGTTGTTTCGGGCCCACTTCGTGTATTCAACGGGATTGAGCTCGTTGCTAATATTGTTCATGTTCTAAAAACAACTGGTCACAACGGGTTTCCTGTAGTTGACGAGCCTCCATATTCTGACGCACCAGTTTTATACGGGCTGATTCTTCGGTCCCATCTTATTACATTATTAAAGAAGAAGGCTTTTTATGTTATTCCAACTGTAACAGATGTGGATGCTGTAGAGAAATTTTCATCAAATGATTTTGCGAAAAAGGGTCTTGGAAGTGCAGAAAAAATTGAAGATATTGAATTGACTGAAGAAGAGATGGAAATGTTTGTTGATTTGCATCCT
Source organism: Helianthus annuus (assembly GCF_002127325.2). Classification (NCBI taxonomy): domain Eukaryota; kingdom Viridiplantae; phylum Streptophyta; class Magnoliopsida; order Asterales; family Asteraceae; genus Helianthus; species Helianthus annuus. The sequence goes on from NC_035437.2 coordinate 51,943,405, forward strand.
TTTACTAATGCTTCACCTTATACTGTTGTTGAGACCATGTCACTCGCGAAAGCCCTTACACTTTTCAGGGGTGTCGGTTTAAGACACTTATTAGTTGTGCCCAAGACTTCCGGGGTAAGCTCAATTTTTGTTTAGTTCTCTCATAATAATTAGCAAGATGGGCGGGTTGGTGAATAGGTTAAATAGGCCTTGTTAGTATCTTCATTTTTTTTAAGAAAATCGTATAAATAGTTCATGTGGTAATTGTGATAACAGATACAATCTTATTGCAATAGTAATCTAAGTTTAATAAAAATGATTTAGGAGGTTGTATGCATTGAAAATAGACTTTAGGCGATTTTCAACATGTATGGCATTATAATATTGACCCATTTGACTTGCTCCTCTTTTTTATGTGTTTGAGGTAAAAACACAAAATAAGAAAATCGGTTGAAATTGCCACCTCATTTGAGATTTTTTAACTTGGTGTATGTAAGTTGTCCACCTCATCACTCGAACAAAACCCATGTTATTACAACTTTTTTTTTTTTTTTTTTTTTTTTTTTTTTTTTTTTTGTGTTTGGGTAACAGGTTGAAACAGGTGTAACTGACTTGTGAACACCTTTTTGTCTCATTATGTAATTTATAAATAAATTAGTATGATTATGATTACAAACCTTATTATTGAAATAATAATCCGATCTTACAAAATAATATAATTTAGGAGGTTGTAAGCATTTAGATACAACCTTAAGACTCACTTTTAACTTGTTTGACATGTTTTCTTTGTAGCCAGTATATATCTTTTTACCCATTGACTCATTTTTATGTATACTTTTTTTTGTTGGAATGGGACTCATTTTTATATAAAATTTGTTGCAGTTATATTTTCAAAAAGGCTAAAAAATGCTGTTTATTTTGTGTTGCAGAGACTGTCTGTGGTTGGTATATTGACAAGACATGATTTCATGCCTGAACATATACTAGGTCTGCACCCATTGTTGGCAAGAAGCAAATGGAAAAGATTAAGACTCAAATTCCCTCTTTGGGACAAACTCTTCTCCTCAAGTTCAGATTAAATCATCAATCATATCTGTATTGAGGAGGCTAAATCAGGTCAGTCAATATTATCTTTTAGTTATATATTTGGTATATATGTGGACTTGTTCTTTTCACCAAGACTCTTTTTTTTACTTATAATTTTCACTTTAATATTGTTCATATTTAAGCAAATAATGCATGAGCTTTTTTAACTTATTGGAACAGTCGTTCGTATTCGGGCTTATTCTTTTGAGTACGCGTCATTGTTTCTCATTTAATTTGTGGGCTGTGTTTAGTAAAAGCAACTTTTAAACAACAAGAGAGATGAAGTAAAAATTTAAAGCAGACCATGTTGATTGGGTCGGTTAGATGTGTACATGGTAGTTATACGGGCTGGGTCAGCCCGTATAAACTCGATTTGGTAAGATCATTGTGCATGTTGATAGCAATAATTTTTGAGTTTCAGGTATAAGTAGAAATGTAGAATATATATATACTAGCAGTTGATACAGTTCTGTGAAATGTTTCAAATTTGATATTTTATTATCAATATTTGTTATAAAGTTTAATAAATTTCTGCGAGAATTTCAAATTCATTTCTTGTCTTAGCATGCATTAGATTGCACATCCAAAATTTCAATTTGGAGGTGATAATTACACATTTTTTTATTAATACATATCAAGTACAATAGCTTAAACTATTAAGTCATCACAATAAACATTTTGTTTGTGTGAATTAACATGTACTGTGTAAAATTCTTTTTTACATTCTAAAGTTTTTGTGGTTTGTGTAGACAAGAAATGAAAAGTAAAGGATAAAAAGAGGGAGAAATAACAGAAATCAAATGAACAAAAGGGAATGAAATAGGAACAATTAAGTAACATATTCGCTGTTAACGAAATTCTTGGTTGAACTGCTAAGTATGATTTTGAAAAAAGGGCAAGCCAGATTATCTGGGTTGTCCGTAAGATTGGCAAAAATGATCAAGTTCGAGGGTTCGAATCGTTTTTTTTTATGTTACACACACACACACACACACACATATATATATATATATATATATATATATATATATATATATATATATAGGGTTGGGCTATATAGAAAACCCTATATATATAAAAAACCCTAGAAAACCCAAGCTCCCGACATTTTTTTTTTTTGAAAAAAATAACACATGTAATATACATGTTTTTAAGACTTTTGGGCCAAAAAAATCAAAAAAGCGCCGAAGGGATAATTTAAAAAAAAAAAAGTTTCAGCAAATTTCAGCAAATTTATGTCTTTTTTGCCTAACACATGTTAGGCACTGAAATTTGTTTATTTTTTTTTAAAAAAATCCCTTCGACGCCTTTTTGTTTTTTTTGGCCCAAAACACTCTAAAACATGTATATTACATGTGTAATTTTTTTCAAAAAAAAAAAATGTCGGGAGGTTGGGTAAAAATGGGTTCCCATTTGGGTTTCCATAGTTTTCTAAGAATTTTAGGGTTTTTTGTCTAGCATTACCCTATATATATATATATATATATATATATATATATATATATATATATATATATATATATATATATATATATATATATATAGGGGAAGGTTTAAATGAGAACGCTAAATATTGTGAGAACCGTAAGAACAAATGAAAAAACCGCAAGAACTTTGTCAAAAACAATTCAAATTCAAAAAATTTTTCTACACTTATCATTATTACTCGAATACAATGTTAGAAATTTAATTTACACGTTTAAATTTACATGAATTCGTAAATAAAGAAAATTTACACATGTGTAAGTTTGCCATTTACACTTGTGTAAAGCTGTTATATTTACATATGTGTAAAAAATCTAAAAAGAGTGATTTTGAAAGGAGAAATGAATTATTTAATGTTGTAAATTCTTTTTTTGATGTTGTATCTTAATTACAATGAGTTTTGTATTAAAAAAATTGGTTTTGATTGGTTTTTTCATTCGTTCTCACGGTTCTCGCAATATTTAGCGTTCTCAAGATAACCCTATATATATATATATATATATATATATATAGGGAGCCGCTAGAATGAGAACCACCTCGAGTTGTAAGAACCGCGAGAACTACACCCCACGGAGCGCCGTTCGCCGCGATTTTTTTTTACAAGTAGATGTGTGCATTATAAACACGGCCGTAAAAAATCACGGCGAACGGCGCTCCGTGGGGTGTACTTTTTTACACCTCAAGTTTGGTGAAAAAAAAAAGAAAAAAGAAAAAAAATTAAAAAACACCAAACTTGAGGTGTAAAAAAGTACACCCCATGGAGCGCCGTTCGCCGTGATTTTTTACGGCCGTGTTTATAATGTACACATCTACTTGTAAAAAAAAATCGCGGCGAACGGCGCTCCGTGGGGTGTAGTTCTCGCGGTTCTTACAACTCGGGGTGGTTCTCATTCTAGCAGCCCCCTATATATATATATATATATATATATATATATATATATATATATATATATGCATCAGTGCATATTTTAAAAACAAAATATGTAAATAAATATAAGGAAAATTGGTTTTTAATAAACCAATCTTTGTCCCGTTGGTAAGTAATAATCTTACCTACGTAATTGGTATACAATAATCCTACCTATCAACATGTTGGTACTCAATAAACTTCCGTTAATTTTTTTAACTGAAGTTAGTTTTTAAGTTTTATTTATTACACAAACAGTCCCTGTAGTTGTAATTTACTAGTTTAAACTATTTTAAAACTAGTAACTTACAGTCCCTTGAGGTTTTTTTGTTTTATAAAAATAGTTAAAACTAGTAAATTACAACTACAGGGACTTTTTGTGTAATAAATAAAACTTAAAAATTTAACTTCAGTTAAAAAAAATTAACGGAAGTTCATTGAGTACCAACATGTTGATAGGTAGGATTATTGTATACCAATTACGTAGGTAAGATTATTATTTACCAACGGGACAAAGGTTGGTTTATTAAAAACCAATTTTCCTAAATATAAAATTGAATGATCAAACGTTTAAACTTGGTTTTCTAAGTCATAGATCGTAAATCAGTGTTTAAAATCTTAAATTGGTCGATACGTTTTGGTTTGGATGGTTCATTCTGTTTTAATACGTCTCTACTAAAAGAACCTTAAGAACTTAATATTAGAGGGGGTTTGTATACGTCATGGAAATTAATATGAACACCACCATGTATGTTACAAATTAATTCTAGTAATATTTAACAGTGTGCATAATAATGTTGATGATGATGTTAACTCACTTTTATTGTGTGGACATAAATATGATATTCCAACTATTTAGCTTTTTTTTTGAAAGGCAACTTTTATTAGAAACAGGCCGGCTCATAAAGACCGCGCTAAAAAACAAACCTACAACATATACGATGGATAATTACACCACTCTCTCCACACCAAGTTACGGTGTTTGGACCTACTTTTTAACCAAAGAAAACCTAACGATCTCACTTCCCCAAAAATGTCCTCAAAATCACCTCTCCCGTTTGAAAAAATCTTATCGTTTCTCGCCTTCCATATAGCCCAACAAGCCACCAAAACAAGACCGCGAACAATATCCTTAGCTTTATCCTCCCCTTCGAAACCTCTATGCACCTCAAGAAGATCATAAACAGAAAAGGCGAAAATAGGCGGAACTTTGATCCACTCACTAAGCCGATTCCAAACTCCCATAGAATAAGAACATGCGGAAAACAAATGATCCACCGATTCCACCCCATCCCCACATAGACCGCACATATCCGAACCCACCAAAATATTTCTCTTCCTAAGCGCTTCTCTTGAGGGGAGACGATCAAGAACCAATCTCCACATAAAAATTCTGCATTTTAACGGAACCCACCTAGGGCCTTTTACCGAGAACAAGACATCTTCAGAACTATCATCCGAAACCAAACTCTTGAAAGAAAAGGTAGAAAACTTACCCGCCCCATCAGGAGTCCATACCCATTTATCCTTGGCAGCCGATAAAACCACCCCGTTCAACAAATTCACATATTCTACCAGCTCCGCCACCTCCACTGAAGTAACCGGCGACCTGTCCCAACAACACAGCTGCAAAATCTCTTCATTAGAAGCTGGAACACGATCCTTTACGCAGCAATCTTTAATTCTTTCGAGAGCGAAAAGTCTTGGCCACTTAAACATGAGAGGAGTGTCACCTAACCATAGATCGATCCTGAACCGAATGTAACACTCGTTCCCCGGGACACCTTTCATGAGGCTATTTATTCTTTTACCTTTAATCCAAGTTTTAGCTTCCACCTTCATTATATTATTCCACACACCCGCGATCGCCAGAAGACCATCTTCTTTTCCTACCATGACAGGCAGACACCACTTTCCTCCATAATCTATCATCTTCCACGTGAAATCTCCAAAACCATTTCGCTAAAAGGGCATCATTAATCTTCTTTAGACTGCATAGACCAAGACCCCCGCAATTTTTAGGACGAGCCACAGAAAGTTTCTAATGAGCGCCTCTAAAACGTTTAAAACTTTGGACGGGGCTTTAAAAATAGAGAAATAATATATAGGGATACTTTCGAGAACAGATTTAATAAGGATCACCCTACCACCAATAGACAAAAGCTTGGCTTTCCAAGACGCCAACCTATTCTTGACGATTTTAACAACCGGATCCCAGTTATTAACACGGTTCATATTTGCTCCGAGGGGTATACCCAGATAACTAAAAGGGGTAACCCCTTTTTTGCACCCCACAGCCTCCGCCAAGCGGCAAATCTCGTCATCCTCAACACCCACCCCGAATAAATTAGACTTATGAAAATTGATTTTCAGCCCCGAACAGGCGTGAAAAACCCGAAGGAGTCTGGCCACCACTTTAAGGTTACCTTCATCCCATTCCCCCACAATCAAGGCGTCATCCGCATAAAGAAGATGAGAAACAGTCGGCCCCCCATTAGGTAATTTAATACCCTTGAGCGCACCCGTCTCACTCGCTTTAGTCACCATACTAGATAAAGCTTCCATCACCAGAAGAAAAAGAGAAGGAGATAACGGGTCACCTTGGCGCATACCTTTTTGACATTGAAACTCAAACGTAGGGGACCCGTTAACCAGAACCGAGGATCTAGCAGACGAGAGAACACCTAAAACCCATTTACACCAAACCGGGGGGAAGCCCAACTGATTAAGCACCTCCACAAGAAATTTCCAGTTAACATTATCATAAGCTTTTTCGAAATCAATCTTGAAAATGAACGCTTTTTCCTCGCTTTATTGAGCCACGACCAAACCTCACTAAGAATGATAGGGCTATCAAGGATGAATCTATCTTTTAAGAACGCCGATTGCGATTCGGAGACCACACTACTAATTACCTTTTTCATCCGATTGGCTAAAACCTTGGATATAACTTTACTAATTAACCCAATCAAATTTATCGGACGGTAATCCTTTAAACCGATTGGGTCATTAATTTTAGGGACCAAAGTAATAAAGGACGTACTACACTCCCTATCAATGGACCCGGTCTCATAGAAATAGGCCATAATACTTTTAAAATCTTCTTCAAAGAACCTCCAGAAATGTTTTAGGAACTTAAAATTGAACCCGTCTGGGCCCGGAGCCTTGTCCCCTCCACACTCAAAAACAGCGTCTTTGATTTCTTTGGCCGTGAACTGCCCCGATAAACTACTGGCATCAACATCCGACAACCTCTTGAAATTAGGGCAATGGATAATGGGCCGAATTTTCACCTGTTCCGAGAAGTGACCCCGAAAGAACCTCAAAACCTCTTTTTTAATAGCCTTCGGATTTGACACCCATACACCCCCAATATTCATCCCCGGGTTACCATTTTTTCTCTTCCTGTTGTTACAAAGACTATGAAAAAAAGCAGAATTCTCGTCTCCTTCTACCGCCCATTTACACCTAGATTTCTGTTTAATGTCTAACGCAACCCAACGCTCCCTTTCTCGAATATTCTTAAGGCACTCCTCCTTAATCCACACCTCCTCCTCACTAAGATCTCTTTCTTCACAAACTTTGTCTAGAAATTCCGGTTCTTCCTTGTCCCTTTCCATGTCCTCTTTATCTTTTTTCAACGAATCCGCTCTCCACTTTTTGATCTTATTTTTAATATGCCTCAGTTTATTCAATAAAATCACATCTGGCCTGTTCCCCTTACTAACATAGGAACCCACTGCCCCCTCCACCACCCCTTCGAAACCGTCCCTTTCCAGCCACGAGTTGAAGAATCTGAACGGTTTAGCTCCAAAGTTGTTCCGATTAACCACCAAAATAACCGGGCAATGATCAGAGTAAAGCCTAGGTAAAGCTCTAAGACACGTATAAGGCCAGCAATTAAAAAAGTTTTTACACACCAACACCCTGTCGATTTTACTAAGCTTATTGGAGTTAGGAGCAAGGAAGGTGAACCGACGATCTTTCATACAATATTCCGTTAACTCCGACCTATCAATAAAATTATTGAACTCTAAAGCGTCCTTCCTGTTAAACACTGAATTCAACCTTTCTTCAGGGCTTCTGACCGCGTTAAAATCTCCCAACAAGACCCACTGCCCCGTCCCCGAATTGATGACCCTGGAAATATCCTCCCAAACCCTTTTTTTCTCTGCCACTCTCTGCGGGGCATAAATATTAATCACATTGATAGCGATGTTACTACCGCCCATAAAACCGCTAACCCGAATAAAATTCCTTTGTTTATCCACTTCCTGCATACTAAAAACCAAGGGATCCCATATGCAGACCATACCTCCTGATCTACCCGAAGCACCCACAAAGTCAAAAACAAAATCATTGCCTCCCCAAAAATTAGAAATCAACCCAGAACTGACTTCACCCATTTGAGACTCTTGAATAGCCAGAAAAGAAATTTTATGTTCTATCCTTAGCCTTTAATCCACCCAGCCTTCAGAGACGACCCCATTCCCCTAACGTTAATAGACAAGAAGTTCATGATTTACCTACCTGGAAACCTCCATTCCTGATCATGTCCACCACCAGATCACGATGATTAGTAAGATCCACTCCCACCTCTCTGCCCAAGGAAATAGTTTCCTCAGCTTCTTTAATAACCTCTTCCCCTTCACCGGCACTAACACTGTCGACATTTGCGGCCTCCTTCCTGTTCAACTGGTTCTGATCCTTGACTTCCATACCTTTGTCCTTGTTCAGATGGGAATCGATGATTTCCGCCGCCCGAATGTTCAGATCTGGGGTCCTGATATTCTTCTCCACCGGCACCGTGACCTCCTCCATACCAGAACCAGCTGATTCCGCTTCGCCCACAAGAGGATCATCTACTCTTCTCCGTTTCTTAACATTTGGGATACATGTTGAACTAACAAACAACTGATGTTGGGCCTTAAGGATATTACTGGAATGTTTTCTTTGGGCCCTACCATTCTTATTCGGCCCACCAACAAAACCATTGGGCTCTACAAAATCCAACGGATTATACCCGGCAAAAATATTTAAAATCTCCACATTATTGGAACTATCACAATTTTGCATGGAAAATTGATCCGCCACATTCCCGCCGCCATTCTTTCCCATGCACCCACCAAGAGAATCTTCCAACTTTTCACCTTCCTGCCCGTTCGTGTTCTTCTCAGTGTTGCCGCTACCCGCACCCGTATCCTTCTGCTCCGGTGATCGGCCACCCCCGGCCGGAGAAGAGGGCGAAAACAAACCGTCCTCCTCATCCATCTCACCGCAAACATCCCCCTTGTCTTCCCGAGCATCGATGTTGAAAATGCAACCAGGAACCCATTCTCCCAGTTCTTCCTCAACCCAGACCTTAAATTTCTTGTCCTTCCATTTTAACGTTACCGATTTGACGATTCTACCGCCATCCCCGACAAGGACTCCAATAAGATCAAAAGTAAGATCATTAGCCTCCTTCGACAATGAAGAAGCTTGGACCACTTTGCCAAACAATCTCCCAACCGAATCAAACACTTCCACGTCCATCAAATGTAACGGCACACCTGTAATTTTCAGCCAAGCGATACGTTCAAAAGGGAGAGTTTGTCCTTTCCAAACCTCAAGCCACGAGAACCAATCATTAACACCCGAGATATCGTTCTTAAACCGCTCCATATCATCCGAGCAATCAAAGATCAGAAGCAGATACAAACCACCAACATACTTGATCAAAACCTTAGGACCGCCAACCGACTCCAAAAGTTTATCAAGCATATTCAGGGTTTTAAGGTCAACTGTCCTCACAATTAAACTTTTCTCCGGCCACTCCTCCTCCGGTTTAACAAAGCTCGATACTTCCACCATCAACTCTTCAATATTCGAAACCTTAGAAGAACCCACCAAAGTATCTCTGTATGCCGTCCCCAAAGGATTTGGGTAGAAAGGCATATTAGGCTTGAACTGGTTACCAGCCTTAAAACCTCCACTAGGCCCATACGAACTGTTAACGTGATTCTCCGCCACCCGAGGACCTTCCTTGTTCTCCAACGAAAATCTAGCTACGTTAACTTGAAGCTTGAAACTCCCCATCTTCACATCCTTCATGTTCTTTTCCATCTCCCTTTTATCCCTCACCCCACGGAAACTGATGAAACCAAATCTATTACCATTCTTATCTCTCTTTCTAGCCACATATACCCCCACTACTTCCCCAAACCTGCTGAACAAGTCACCAACTTCCTTAGAACTGCACTTATCCGGGAGATTACTAACAAAAAACTTAACCACACCATGACTGCAGTCCTCCATACCCACCCTCCAACAAACGCCCACCCTCGAGACGAATGGACAAAGAACAAGATCTAATTAGTATGGAAGGTAGTATCAAGAAAGCTACAGAGAAGCAATCGAAAAACCTTACACACTAATCGGACCGGAACTTCATCGTCGAGAACTCAAGGGTCGGGAGAGAGAAAAACAGGTCAAACAGTAAAATTATTGGTGTAATATAATTGGTAAGTGCTCCCAAATCAAAATTGGTTGTGGTAGGTGTGAATATATCATCCAACTATTTAGCTACCAGCTGTTTTCGTATGTGATCAAGTCAAAACATTTTATGATACTTATTTAAGATGCAAGTTTTTTGATATCACATTGTTAGCCAGGTAAACTTCCACAACCACAAAACTGCCAACCAACAATTTAAGGAACCTAACATTTTATCAGATTTTTTCTTTTAAAAACCAACAACTTTTTTTTGATAAAAATAAACTTGTTTTGCCAGTCATCTTTTTATATACATGGAGAGTGAAAGAGAGATGGGTTAGTGTAGAAAGTGGAACTAACATGCGAAAGGTGTAAAGCAATCAAAATACGACACATGATGTGCATGGACGTCGTATGTGCCCACAATAATCATGCGTTACACAAACATATTACGTTATGTATATTAATATCAATGTAACATATGTTAATAATTACACAACATATGCTTATAACTACGCAACTATGTTTTTTAACTACGTACGCACGTCATACATACAACACATCGACACGTTTCTACGTCGATTTTGTAATAAAGAAAGTATAGCAAGACTATGCCCAAACTAAAGAAAATTAATTGCTCGATTTATGGTGCAATTTTTAAAATATATAATGTTGTATATAAAGATATTTTGGTTTTTAAAATTGCAGAAAATTTGAAAACAAAACAACATTGAAACAATGCTAAGCTATTCTATTTCGTTAGAATCTATGACAAAATGTTCAGAAAAAAATAAAAATCAAAACTGTAAGATTTTTTAAGTTAGCAAATACAAATTATTTAAGAAAAATACTATTAAAATTAAATGAGCAACAATTTTTTTTCAAAGGAATTGACATGTCATTTGCAATTGAATAAAAGATTTCATCCACGCTTGTGAACCCACTCACGGTTTGTTGCTCATGCACTCTCTCACGGAGCACCAACGTCGCATTTGCATGAATATGAGATGACATGTTACGGTCTCACACTCACTCATGCCAAAAAAAAAAAAAACATTATAAGTGATCATAGCTCTTTGTTTAACATTCTGTTATCTATACCTTAGAGTATTTAGATTCGATCCTCCATATTTATATGAGTGAGTTCTCTATATTGTATGAAGTGGTTGTGAGTGGATGTGTGATACCTCGGAAATTTATATCAAATGATATAGCAACACGTGTTCGATAAACTCTCAAATATTCCTGCTATGTTGGATGAGAGGGACCATATTGTACAAAATTTGGAAGATGATAAGTGGAATGATCAAATGTGACAATGTTGGTGCAGTTTTTGTGTCTCTCGCTTGTTCTTATTACGTTTGTAATGTACGGTCTTTTGTTTATCGAGTCTGTATGTTTTGGTCGAGTCGACTAAGTCAAGATATCCTCCTATCTTGACTTGGTACGACATTGTCAATGTTATGTATGTAAAATAGCTGCAGACTGCATACTGTAAGTGTTTGTTTGCTTATGTCTTACTGCTTCTGTTTATCTGTCTTATGTGTCTGCATGCAGCCTCCCCACGAAGAACCATTCTTCGTAGGATATCATCATCACGAAAGACATCTTTCGTGGGTGACCTGATGTTTCGTAGGTTTGACCCACGAAGAACCTGGTTCTTCTTGGGCCTGAGTCTTTCGTGAGCCCAGTAACATTCTTCGTAATGTTACTGGGTCAGGGGCCTTTATATAGCAGCATGTGTTATACAGAACAGTTAAGAGAGCTTTGTGAGAGTCTTTAAACACTGTGTGTATGTGTTTGTAATTGTTCTCTTCCACTTAATCAAGATAGTGAATCTTTGGTTACTTGTGTGTATTATACTTTCCTTTGGTTGCATTCTTACAAGGATTCCGCACTTGTAAGTGTGTTCTAACAGAAGGAATGATTTCCAATGGTGTTGTTAGTTTTGACAAGATCAATTATGTTCATCAAATTGATCAGAATCTTCTTAGTGTTTCGCATATCTGTGACAAGAAGTTCACGGTTCATTTTGATGATACCGGTTGTTATGTGCTGATACCTGGTTTCAAAATTCCTAAAGAATGGATTATGTGGACGGCTCCAAGAATTAATGATTTGTATATTCTTGACATGAGCCAAGCTATTACTTCGTCTGTACAAGTTACATGTTTTGTCTCAAAGGCCACTGAAAAGGAGTCCATATCTTGGCATAGACGTATGAGACACATTCACTTGAGGAAAATGAACCATTTGGTGAGAAATAATCTTGTGAATGGTGTGCCAGTCAAGAGTTTTCTGAGGATGATAACAGTTCTGGGTATAGCGGTAGTTCGGATGAGGAAAGCTCAAGTGCGGGTAGTTATGGTTCAGATTTGGAGGTAAAGGAAAACATTGATGCTGAGGTTGACAGTTTGCTGAAAGAAGCTGAGGAACTGAAATAAGCTGAGGAGCTGAAAAGCCATAAATCTGTGTTGATAAGGAAAGTTGAAGTTGCATCCAAGGAAATGGAAACGTTCTTCACCGAGGATGGATCTTTTTCTTATCAAACTGCCTTTATGGCAAATGTTGCAGCTTCGACTAGTCAGGTACGCACCGAAACTCCTAGTGTATGCAATTATTGTGTAGAATTGAAACGTAAGCTTAACAATCAAGGGTTGGAAGTTGATATTTCTAAATGCAAGGAGGCAAATATTGCTTTAACTCATAATGAAAAAGAGTTCAAGTATGTAATAGAAACTCTTAAGAAAAGTGTGTCTGAAATAACAAAAACAATTTTGAACAAACAAACGGATATTAATAACTACATTAATATCATTGAGGAAACAAAAAAGGAGTTAGCCATTGCCAAATGCGAGCATGATGCTATCAAGCTCAAATTGGAGAGTTATTCTAACTCCCGATATGTGCTTGATCACATCATTGAAGTTCAAAAACTGAAAGGGGATGTTAAGTGCATTGGTTATAGATCGTGTCTGTGACATCTGTGCTTGTGTAATCATTTTACAGACTCTGAACAATTCAATATTAATAAAACAATGTATTTTGATCCCAATGTTTGTCCATTATGTTTGATATTATGCACGTTTTGATTTTTGATTGATTTTAAACTCTATATCGCTTTCTGGAAAGTTATACGCAAACTGATGCGTAAACGCGATCAGTTTAACGCAACAAACACTCCGGAACAGCAACATAAACTTAACATACCTTAAATAACCCTTACATAACTTAGAAATAAGTTTTGAAGGCTTTGGTATGGCAAAAACAAGTTTATTCGCTCACAGGGACTATTTGCGTCAACTTGCAAAAGTCTGCCGTTTCGTAAGGCAACGTACACTCCGGAACTTGATCATAAGCTAAACATACCATATATAACCTAAACATGCCTTAGAAATAAGCTTTGATAGGTTCGGTGTGCGAAAACATGCTTATATGATCTTACAGGGACTAAAAGTGTCAAAAACGACGTAAGTTTGCATTTTCGCGCATATCTTACGTTCTGACCACATCTAGACATCCAAAATTTTTGTACACACTAAAATATTTTTATTTTAGTGATCGGCATGCAAAAATACCGCTCGTCGCTTAATTTGGTTCGTTTTCGCGTCCGTTTGAGTTTCGTCGAAACTTAACGAATAACGCGACCGTACGACCAAACATGACATTTGTTTCACATAACATTTGATTTAAACTTAGGTTTATTGCAAAACATAACATTTGATTTAAACTTAGGTTTATTCAAAAACCTTGTTTTGTACATTTTTCCTATGGTGTTGGGTAATTTCTAGTTATTCACCATACATGACATTTGTTTCACATTGACATCATCACATAGTTTGAGTAGGTACTTGCTACTTGCTATGCATTTCATTTGATCATACATGATACATTTACACATGACATTGAACATGGTTTATACATAAACATTTTTGACATTGAACAAGACATTTGGTTGGTTATTGATAAGTGACTTATGTAACGGGGCTATGTGTTATATGATAAAAGCATGGTGGATACACCGCTGGTACTTCCTATATATAAGTGCTTTTATTGTATTACACATTGTTGCGTTATCTAAACCACTTGGGCAAGACATGAAACATTTTATACAAGAATATGACATTGTTTTACAAAGTATACATTTTATACAAATTCACTTTTACTTGGTTATTCATTTAACCATGCATTGTTCTTTCATCATCATTGATTTTCATATGATTTCATAAAACATTTTACGAGGTTCATGACTATATTTTACAAAACACTTCCTTTAAACTACAAGTCATGAATCCTGCATAAACAAAACCTATGTATCTCACATGCATTTTTATGCTGACGTACCTATTTTTACATGTGTTTCAGGTGCTAATGCATGATGATGTTTGTGCTTCACTTAGGCGGACTCGGGCCTTAGTGACTTAAAAGACAGTTAATGATGTTATTTTAGTTTGAAATCAAAGACAATGTAAACTTTAATCTCAATAATACATAACTTTAATTACCATGGTTGTTGAAACAATAATTCTGTCGCATCACTCCCCGACGTTTCCGCCGCGGTTTGTTGTTTTAACGCGGTCGGGGTGTGACAGTGTCCACCTCCGCTGAGACACAATTATACCAAGTTATCTGACGAGGAGGAAATGCCACATTTTGAACCATATGTACCTCTTAATCCCGAAGAGTTTGCAGCAGGATTAGGGTTCAAACTGGACAATTCCTCAAAGGAATCTGAAAAGATAGAAAATGTGTCCTTTGTTGCGGAACAAAGTCCTCCAATAATTGAGGATTATGTTTCGTCGGATGATAAATCAGATGTGAGTGATCAAGATCAATCTCTTGACAAGAAGAAAGGAGTAGAAATTGGATGTGTGCGGTGTGTTATATAATTTTGATTATATTTTAAGCCCTTTTTAACACTTTAGTCAAGTTTTAAATTTATAAAACACGATATGTTACTAACACTAAATACACATATGGGGAAGTGCACCCATCGTGAGCGTAGTATAGCATTGGTAAGATACCGAGGTCGTCCAAGAACACAAGAGCTTTTAGTACCGGTTTATCCTCAACGTCTAATCAAATAAAAAATTTAGAAAAAGGTTCTAAACTAGAAAATAAAAACTAAAAATGCTGAAAAATAAAATAAAAATAAAACAGACAGACAAGATGAATCACTTGGATCTGACTCGCCTTTAGTGTAACCTTTGATGATTTCCGCACTTTTGCACTTTTTAAGAGATTATCTTAGTTATAGTAGTAGACCCCTCTTTTGAAGGTGACGTTATCCTCAACCCAGTAGTTTGAGTCAGCAAGGATACAATCCTAAGGGGTCGGAATATTGAAAGATAATTAATTAAGTTATTAATGCGTAATGTGGTAGGCCCCTCTTTTGAAGGTGACGTTACCCTCGGCTAAGTGGTTTGAGTCAGCAGGGATACAATCCCAAGTAGTTGGGTTAATGTATTAATAGTAGTTTACATATGAGGGGATCGAGCCATTCGCACCCCGCCATCCAATACCAGTGGGTATTGATGTGTGTAAAATGCAACATATAAATTACATCAAATGAGGCATAAAACTAACCCTTTTTAAGTACTAATGTTGGAAAAAGTGTGCTTTTGTCTTCCTTTTGTATTTTCAGGGTTAAAAGAGCTTAAATGAACAAAAGAAGCAAAAATGCAGCCAAATCCAACATAAATACAAAGAAAAGGAAGAAACGTGGCATGCCCGACTCCTCGACAGCATCTCCCAAAGCAAAAACAAGAAGAAAGCTGAGCATGGGGCTGTGCCCAGCTGAACATGGGGTTGTGCCCAGCTGAACACGGGGCTGTGTCCAGCGGACACGGGGCGTGTCCAGCTCAACACGGGGCCGTGCTCAGCGAGCACGGGGCAGTGTCCAGGATGGTCAGCCCTGGCACAAAAGACAAAGTGGTAGAAGCTTCTATTGCCCACCACGGGGCCGTGCCCAGCGGACACGGGGCCGTGCCCAGGCTTCTGTTCAGCCTATAAATAGGAGTGTTTGGCTTCATTTCAACTCATCCCTTGGCACACCACCTCTCTCACACCTCATCCACCACCCACCACCACCATAACACCATCATCCACCACCATCATCCATTGTCCATCGTAGAGTGTGTGAGTCGTCTCGGGATCCAAGATTGATCGTAAGAGTTCTTGACAATCAAGGCCATGTTTGCCTAAGTCTCTTACATCACTTGGTGAAGACAAGTGTTTAGTATAATACTTTTTATTTTTAATCTTTTGCACTTTTTATTTGGTTTTGTATTAATGACTTTAATAACTAGTTACTTATGTTGAAGGTGATCTTTCCTTATCGTTTGTCCGTGGTGTCTTGGCGTTATTTTACTGTCTATATAAAATAAAAGATTTTCACCATTCATATCTCCACGGTCTATATGGAGGTATGTTGGCTACCTGGTCGGGGGTTAAGGGAACGGTTTGGTAAGGGTCTTGCCCTTGTTCAGCGTTTAGAGGTCCTGCTTGGGACCTGGGTCAAATTTAGTAGGATCTCCTTCAATGCCCATAGGTATTGGATGGCGGGGATCCAAACTCTTTGACCCCCTCATAAGTTA
This sequence comes from Helianthus annuus, assembly GCF_002127325.2. Classification (NCBI taxonomy): domain Eukaryota; kingdom Viridiplantae; phylum Streptophyta; class Magnoliopsida; order Asterales; family Asteraceae; genus Helianthus; species Helianthus annuus. The sequence continues at coordinate 51,959,932 of NC_035437.2, forward strand.
ACTACTATTAATACTATAACCCGGCTATTTAGGACTGTATCCCTGCTGACTCAGACTACTTAGCCGAGGGTAACGTCACCGCCAGAAGCGGGGCCTACCATAATTTGCATTAATAACTTAATTCATTATCTTTCAATAATCCGACCCTTTAGGATTGTATCCTTGCTGACTCAAACTACTGGGTTGAGGGTAACGTCGCCTTCAAAAGAGGGGCCTACTACAATAACTAAGATAATCTCTTAAACAAGTGCAAAAGTGCGAAAATAATCAAAGGTTATACTAATACACGTGTCGGAACCAAGTGATTCATCTTGTCTATCTATTTTTATTTTATTTTTATTTTCAGCATTTAGTTAGTTTTTATTTTTCTTAGTTTAAAACATTTTTCTAACTTTTTGATTTGATTAGACGTTGAGGATAAGCCGGTATTAAAAGCTCTTGTGTCCTTGGACGACCTCAGTATCTTACCAACACTATACTACGTCCAGGATGGGTGCACTTGCCCATATGTGTGTTTAGTGTTAGTGAATATCGTGTTTTATAAATTTAAAACTTGGTTAAAAGTGTAAAAAGGGGCTTAAATACTCATCAAAATAATATTACACTACACACGCATCAGTATTGAAGGAGGTCCTAGTAAGCTTGACCCAGGTCCTTGCGGGATCTATACACTGAATAAGGCAAGAACCTTACCAAACCATTCCATTAACCCCCGACCAGGTAGCCAACATATCTCTATATAGAACGTAGAGATATGAATGGTGTAAATCTTTTATTTTATATAGACCGTAAAATAACGCCAAGACACCACGGACAAATGATAAGGAAGTTTCACCTTCAACATAAGAAACTAGTTATTAAAGTCATTAATACAAAACCAAATAAAAAGTCCGAAAAGATTAAAAATCAAAAGTATTACACTAAATGCTTGTCTTCACCAAGTGATGTAAGAGACTTAGGCAAACATGGCCTTTGATTGTCAAGAACTCTTACTATCAATCTTGGATCCCGAGACTACTACACACACTCTATGATGGATGATGGATGATATTGGTGGATGTGGGTTGTAGTGGTGGTGGAGTGTAGGTGAAGTGTGAGAGAGGTGGTTTGCCAAGGGATGCCTTTGAAGTGAACCAAGCACCTCTATTTATAGCCTGCACAGAAGCCCGGACACGGCCCCGTGTCTAGTGGGCACGGCCCCGTGTCCATCCACTTTCTCTTTCTTCATTAATTGCAATTTGTCTGCATTAGCTCCACATGCCCCCGTGTCCGATGGGCACGACCCCGTGTGCAGAAGCGTAACTGTACTATCAAGATTTGCTTGGATTCTGCGAATCTTAGCGTTGACAACGGTCGTGTTCAGCTGGGCACGCCCCCGTGTTGGGAATAGAAGCTTCTAAATCTTTGTCCTTTCTACAGACTCCTGGCCACGCCCCCGTGTCCGCTGGACACGGGGTCGTGTTCAGCCTTCTGTTCACTTGTTTTTGCTTGGGAAGATGTTGTCGAGGGGTCGGGCATGCCACGTTTATTCCTTTTCTTGTAGTTATTTAGATTTTGCTGCATATTTGCTCCTTTTGTTCATTTACGCTCATTTAATCCTGAAAATACAAAAGGAAGACAAAAGCACACTTTTTCCAACATTAGTACTAAAAAAGGGTTTGTTTTATGCCTCATTTGATGTAATTTATATGTTGCATTTTACACACATCAAAATTCCAGTTGAGAATCATATCTTGTGAGATCTTTCTACTCCAGTTGCTCCTGTTGTGCAATCCGTTGCAAAACAAGAGACTGATTCGATCAAATCTATCGAGGAATCTGTGTCTACGTTTAAAGGCGATAATGTGCTGTATACCTTGATTGGTGATGATAAAATTTTCTCAAACAAGGATTTCCCAATTAAAAACGTCAATCCATCAATGATTGATAGAGTTTTGGAAGATTCTACTAGTAAGTTGTTGGGTAAGTCGATCCCGAGAGTTATAGTAACTCAGTGTGATCCATTCCAAAATCTGAAGTTAGAAAACAATACGGGAATCAAAAACTACAAAACGAGGAACAATCAATCGCCTCTAAAAGTAAACAACAGGAAATACGAGCTCAGAAACCTAAGTTTGAATCAAAAGGAGCTCGAAACAAGAAAAAGGGGAAGGATGTTAAATTTGTGGCCTCAAGCGGTACAGATAAAGTTGAGACTTTTGAAAACAAATCAAATACTGATTTTGTCCAACAAGTCAAGATTTTGAAACGTAACAGTGATAACAATTACACTCAACATACAAATGGTTGTGATAATGTAACAAGTACCTCAAGGCCTACAAGTTCAACATCGGGACATCAAACGGAATCTCCTAAATTCATTGAAAAGAGATCATGTTTTAAATGTGGGGAGTTTGGTCATATAATCAAAAATTGTACAAACCCACCAAAACCAAAGTTTGTTGAAAATGCCCCACCTGAAAAGGATTGCCAACGTCGTTCTGTGTTACCTAAACAAGATAAATGTACTGTTAAGGAACAAGAAGCAAAACAAAGACGTAAAAATGTCAAGGTAATCGAGAAAGCGTTAAAACCGGATGCTGTAGAAAAGGAACCAAGTTCATCAAACTCGTGAAAACCAAAAATATCTAAATCTGTAAATAATAATCAATTTGGTAAACGACAACAATCTTGGAATCCTAAAACCGGTACAGTTTCAGGGGGAGGCACACCATTTCCAAATCACTAAGAAATAGAAATCACATTTCTTGATGAGGGTCGACCCAAGACTGTCACACCCCAACCGATGGCGGAATCATCGGGGCGCGGCACTAAGCGAAACAGATTGTTCAGAAGTTTCCACAACAACTATCATACAATTCAGTTATATAACACGTCCCATACCGTGTCCCAAATAATAACAAGTTATCATAGAAATCAACTAAACAATATGGGAACTGTTCCGACAACTCAAATTCTTAGTTATTACAGACCGAATTAAATATTGTTTTAAGACTTCTAGACGGCTAACTGTAAATCTTACTGACTACAGGTGCCAGTACAAGATCTACAGATAATTATGACCCTGGAGCAGGTATGTGGACACTGTCCTAAGGTCACAGGCTCCTAGAAGCTTATTATTGCCTCGCTTCCCTAGCACGCTAGTAGCTTAAACACCTGTCACATACGTTAAAATAAAAGTCAATACATATAATGTAAAGGTGAGTACACAAGTTTGATATAGCATATAAAGTTCGAAAAGTTTACGCATAACCAAGCACGTACACAAGGGCAAACGATGCATGTAAATTATCAACATGGGACCATCAATACCAACGACTTCGAGTTGACTGTCCGAGACAGTTCGCAATACATGATTACCACTGTAATCCATGCAAGAAATTGTCCTTAGCAACCCCCGTGTGAACGGGTGCTGAGTCCAAACTATAGTACTACGTTGCTAAAGCAGGTAGATAGCACTCCACGTGTAAACATAATAAACAGCAATCATTTAGACAAGTAATACATGCAAGTAGGTTAGCGTTCAAATAGTTTGTGTTGTTTGTGAATTTGATAGATTACGTATGTAACACCCAAAAGTGCTGAAAGCAAAAAGGGATCGAGTATACTCACAGTGATTGGTTGTGGATTGAAAGGAGCACTGAGAATAGGTTAGCCTGAATAGTTCGATAACACAGCGATGAGTAACGCGGAAAAAAAAAAAGTAAACAATGTACTTGGATCGAGTAGACCATTCGATCGGACTGCAGTTCGATCGAGTGGGCTGTTCGATTGGTTTGAAAGTCCGTTCGAACATCCATTCGATCGGCCGGCTGGCTCGATCGGCTGGTTCCTTCAAGTGGATTGTTTCTTCCTTTGATGAGAAGGATGTGTTTGTGTATGATGGTTTGTACTACCTTTCAAGTTGGCCGATCGAACGGGCTGTTCGATCGGTTAGCCCAACCGATCGGCTAGCACTTCATTGTTTTCAAATATGTCACTCGATCGGTTGGCATGCTCGATCGGGTGACATTCCAACGTTTCGAAAAGTCTAAGTGTTTTGAAGTGTAGTATCTCATGATTCGAGTAGTAATGATTACAATCGAGTGGCTCGATCGATCGAACAGAACTCACTCAATACTACACCTTGTGAGTTTGTGGGTCTAAGTGCTAGTCGATCGGTTAGCCTAGCCGATCGGCTGGCGTAGTCGTTCGGTTGGGCTGTTCGATCGAACAGCCTAGCCGTTCGGCCAGCTTCTCGATTCGGTTAACCTATCACTTAACACTTGGTTATTCCCGTTAATTGTTGATGTTTTAGAGATATTTTGACTACGAGTTGAACCACAAAGCTGAAGTCCCTACTTAGTCTACTGACTCGAGCAGGAATCACCCAAGCTCGGCCAGAGGCGGTTTGGAACTTAAGTTTAACGTTTAACCCGAAATCGGTATATCTCTTGGTAGAACCCGAATCTTGAACCATGTGTTTGTTTAGAATGGTTTATAAATCGGTTCAAGCTTCGTTTTCACCGGTTTGAGTGTAAAAGAGTTGAAAGATAGATGAAAACCCATCTTCCAATCCTTTTCCACCGTGAAATGTTAAGATCTTTGGAAGATTTTAGGTTATTTATGTGGAAATCGGTTAGATCTAAGTTATTCATGGTGGAATGATGCCAAAACTTAGGGTTCTTGAAGAACACATGATGACATCACCCAAGAACACCTAGATCTTGGTGATTTCATGGATGGAATCCAAGTTTTGAAAGATAGAAAGATGGAGAATCGATTAATGAACAAAAACGTACAAGGATTAGAGCGAAATACTTACCGGTTTGAGAGAAATCTGAGATTTAGTGAGAAGAAGAGGCTGGTCGGTCAGAGCTTTTCCAAAAGTGGAAAGTTTGACAAGGACAGCCCTATTTATAGGCTTCCAAAAGAGGAAAGGGTCAGCTGATCGAACAGCATCCCTGATCGAGCAGCTGTCCGATCGAACAGCCTGTTCGATCGGCTAGCCTGTTCGATCAGGTTGCCCTGTTCGATCGGCTTGCCTGGTTTTGAGTGTTTCGCGACGATTTTTGATATTTCGAGTTCGATAAACGATGATTTGAGAATGATAGAATTCCTAATCAAATTACTTTTAGTCTCAACTACTATATCTAACATACGAGTATCCTTACAACCATTTCGGGTTCGATTTCCATTGAGTTTGATTCACCTTTGAGTCTTGATTGATTTGATTGATTCACCACACACTTTAACATAAAAGTAAACATGCACAAGTAACACATAAGGCACACACACACGTATAAAAAGTACTAAAATCCCCGCACTTGAGTTTGATGATTGATTTGATTAGCTTGATTATTGATTGACTAGCTTTATTGCATTGTTACTTCCTATCATTCACAGTCGGTCGTTGATTCACAGTTCGATTATCGGCCGATTAGTTTGATTGTACAACACTTACTCCAAATAATATGAAAATCAAAATGAAACTAAAATGAAATTAATCTTTATTAATCTTTAATTCCAATAACAGTCAACTCTTGACTTTGACTTTGACTTTTGGGAAACACGGGGTGTTACAGTCTCCCCTCCTTTAGGGAATTTCGTCCCGAAATTAGGCTGAGAACCGTACATCGCCGTGTGATTTTACCAATTTGATGCTTCAGATCTATCTGAACAACTGCGGGTACTTGGCCTTCATGTCACTTTCGAGTTCCCAAGTGAACTCCGCGCCTCGTTTGCCTTCCCATCGTACTTTTACAATAGGAATGCGAGAGCGTCTGAGTTGCTTGGTCTGTCGGTCCATGATTTCGACAGGCTTTTCCACGAAGTGTAGCGTCTCATTGACCTGAAGATCGTCGAGTGGTATTATTGCGTCGTGGTCGGCTACGCATTTTCGAAGGTTTGAAATATGGAAAGTCGGGTGGACATTGCTGAGTTCCTCCGGTAATTCGAGTTTGTAGGCAACTTTACCGATTCTTTCCAGAATCTTAAAAGGTCCAACAAATCGAGGCGCAAGTTTCCCTCTTTTGCCGAATCGGACTACTCCCTTCCAAGGTGATACCTTTAGGAGCACGTAGTCGCCAACTGCAAATTCGCGGGGCCTGCGTCGTTTATCGGCGTACATCTTTTGTCTGTCCCGGGCCTTCACCAAGTTTTCCCTTATCTGGTGGATCTTGTCAGTCGTTTCTTGCAGAATCTCGGGCCCAGTCAATTGTGAATGACCGACCTCGTGCCATACAATAGGCGAGCGACATCTCCTACCATACAAGGCTTCGAAAGGTGCCATTTCGATGCTGGAGTGATAGCTATTATTGTACGAAAATTCGACCAACGGTAGGTGTTTGCTCCAGCTACCACCAAAATCGATAACACACGCACGGAGCATGTCTTCAATAGTACGAATCGTTCTTTCAGTCTGCCCGTCGGTTTGCGGGTGGAATGCGGTACTCAAATTCAGCGTCGTACCAAGAGCTGCTTGAAAAGTTTCCCACAATCTCGATGTAAACCGAGCATCGCGATCAGAAATGATGTCTCGAGGCGTACCATGATTCTTAATGATCTCGTCGGTGTAGATTTGGGCTAGCTTGGCCACCTTATAGTCTTCTCGTATTGGCAGAAAGTGGGCTGATTTGGTTAGACGGTCGACTATAACCCAAATACTGTCGTGACCTGATGGCGTGGTCGGAAGCTTAGTTATGAAATCCATAGCTATGCTTTCCCACTTCCATACGGGTATCGGCGGTTGTTCGAGTAAGCCTGAAGGTCTTTGGTGTTCAGCCTTGACTCTTGCACAAGTTAAACAGCTACCAACATATAGAGCAATATCCCTTTTCATCCCAGGCCACCAGTACTTGTAGCGAAGGTCCTGGTACATTTTGTCCGCGCCGGGATGAATGGAATATCGGGATTTGTGGGCTTCGTTCATGATGATCTTTCGCAAATCTGTCCTCCTCGGAACCCAGATTCGGTCCAGATAATAGAATATCCCGTTGGCTTTGCTCACGAGCTGAGTTCCATCGTGATAGATTCGTTCTTTCTTCAACGTACGCTCGTTAAAGCAAGCGTGTTGTGCTTCGCGGATGAGAGCTTCGAGGTTATACTGAGCCTGGATGTTTCGAACACCTATCACGTAATTCTTTCTGCTGAGGGCGTCTGCAACTACATTCGCCTTGCCTGGGTGATAACGGATCTCACAGTCGTAATCGTTGAGAAGTTCTACCCATCGGCGTTGACGCATATTGAGTTCCCTCTGGTTAAAGATATGTTGTAGGCTCTTGTGATCGGTGAAGATCGTACACTTTGTACCATACAGGTAGTGTCGCCAAATCTTTAAGGCAAAGACAACTGCGCCTAGCTCGAGGTCATGGGTTGTATAGTTCTTCTCGTGGATTTTGAGCTGTCGAGATGCGTAAGCTATAACCTTGTCTCGTTGCATGAGAACACAGCCAAGTCCAAGGTTTGAAGCATCACAATAGACAACGAAGTCATCGCTTCCGTCCGGCAGTGTAAGAACTGGTGCATGGCACAGCATGTGTTTGAGGGTTTGGAAAGCAGTCTCCTGCGCGGTTCCCCACACAAAAGGCTTGTCTTTATGAGTAAGGGAGGTAAGCGGTACAGCGATCTTTGAGAATCCTTCGATGAATCGCCGGTAGTAACCAGCTAATCCGAGAAAAGAGCGAACTTCTGACGGATTCCTTGGCGTAACCCATCCCTTGACTGCCTCAATCTTTGCAGGATCAACGTGTATACCCCGACTATTCACAATGTGACCCAGAAATTGAACTTCCTCCAACCAGAACTCACACTTGGAGAACTTGGCGTAGAGTTGGTTTCCCTGAAGCAACTCGAGAACCAATCGCAAATGCTGCGCATGTTCGGCCCTCGATCTGGAATAGATCAGGACATCGTCGATAAATACAATGACGAAACGGTCTAAGAACGGTTTACACACGCGATTCATCAGATCCATAAAGACCGCGGGTGCGTTGGTCAAACCAAAAGGCATGACAACAAATTCGTAGTGGCCGTATCGGGTTCGAAATGCGGTTTTGGGTATGTCTTCCTCTTGAATCCGCAACTGATGGTAGCCTGAACGTAGATCAATCTTGGAGAAACACTGAGCACCTTGTAGTTGGTCAAACAGATCATCGATTCTTGGTAAGGGGTATCGGTTCTTGATGGTCAGCTTGTTCAATTCCCGGTAATCGATGCACATTCGGAACGACCGGTCCTTCTTTTTGACGAAAAGGACTGGTGCGCCCCATGGAGAAGTGCTCGGGCGAATGAAGCCTTTTTCAAGTAACTCTTGGAGTTGGTTTGAGAGTTCTCGCATTTCAGATGGAGCGCTGGGTTGGCTCCTGGAATAAGGTCGATTCGAAAGTCGATATCACGACTTGGAGGTAATCCAGGAAGATCATCAGGGAACACCTGAGGAAATTCTCGGACAACGGGGACATCCTTGACTTCAACTTTCCTTTTCTTGTCCGTCTCAGCTACAACAATGTTGGCCAAGAAGGCTCGATATTCCTTGCGGAGATATTTGCGAGCTTGAAGACATGACATGAGCTTGAGATCTTTTGCAGTAGTTTCACCATAAACACATAGAATATCACCACTAGCTAGCACAAAACGAATCATCTTATCGGAACACACAACTTCAGCACGGTTTTCACGAAGAAAGTCCATGCCTACTATGACATCGAAACTTCCGAGCTGCATTGGAATGAGATTAATCGGGAATATATGATTGTTGAGCTCGAGAGTACAATCACGGAGCACAGAATTAACAGCAATGGATCTTCCGGTAGCGACTTCTACTTCGAAGGGTGACGAAAGATAAGAGCGCTTACGTCTAAGAAGTTTCTCAAACTCAAATGACACAAAGCAGTTATCGGCTCCAGTATCAAACAAACATGATGCATATATACCATTCACAAGGAACGTACCATTGACCACGTTGTTATCAGCTTGAGCCTGGCGTGCGTTGATGTTGAAAGTTCTGGCGTGAGCGGCTTGTTGTTGAGGCTGCTGTTGTTGTTGCTGGGGTTGTTGGGCTTCTTGTTTCACCACCCTGTTCGGGCACCGGTTTGCGAAGTGGTTAGGGTCACCACATGCAAAGAAGGTCCGAACATTGTTTGCCGGGGCCTGTGCAGCTTGAGGAGCTTGAGGAGCTGGTAGCAGGGCTTGGTTAACAGCGGCTTGAGCTTGCGTTTGACGAGGACCATAGCGGCAATTCGCAGTGAAATGCCCGTAAACGTTGCAGTGGGCACAGAAACGGCAGGCCACACCCACCGGGTGATGATAAGAACATGTAGCACAGAGTGGGTGGGGGCCGGTGTACGCACGCTTCGCCGGCGGCGCATTGATCACTGGCGCAGTGCGCTGTGGTTGCTGCTGTTGTGGCGGTACTGACTGAAGAGGAGCAGCATTGGTTGCGGCGGCGGCGCAACTCTTGTTCTTCTTTCTTCTTCTCGAGGACTTGGAGGCTTGAGCAGTAGGGTTGTCGGTTGATGCGGCAGTAACTTGATGCAACGACTTGGATGGCTTATCCCAGACACCAGCCTTAACTCGCTTGTCATTAATCTCGGCAGCGAGTAGGTAGGTTTCCTCGATTGATGCGGGTTTGGCGGCGAACACATAATCTGCAACACAATCCGGAAGAGCACGGATGTATTTCTTGATGGTCATTTCGGGAGTCTTGACCTGGTCTGGACAGATAATGCTCAGTTGTTTGAAACGGGCGGTGAGACCAGCGTTGTCGCCCTCCTTCTGCTTGATGGTCCAGAACTCATCCTCCAACTTTTGGCGTTCGTGGGGAGGACAGAACTCGTCCAGCATGATAGCCTTCAGTTCCTCCCACGTCAGCTCGTAGGCAGCGTCGTTCCCGCGCTTATTCCTTTCGGCTGTCCACCAGTCCAATGCCCGCGACTGGAAGACACCAGTAGCATTGAGAGTTCGAAGATGATCCGGGCATCCGCTTTGACGAAGGGTAACTTCCACAGAGTCAAACCAGTGAAATAAGCCTGTAGGGCCCTCTTCACCGGTGAACTCCTTCGGTCCACACGCCTTAAATTGCTTGAAACTGAACGGAGCTTTGCTGGGTTCAGTGAGGGTTCGGGATTCTTCCGACGACTTGCTGGTGTTTTCGTACACCTCACTGACAGCTTTCGCTACAGACCTTGAGATGAGCTTGGCGAGACGTCGGTCTCTCTTTTCCTGACGGGAAAGGTTTTGGCGAATTCTTGATGATGACGACATGGTCTGCAATAGACATCGCCATAGGGCTCAACACAACGAATCCGAATCTCGCACGTCTTAGTTTACTAAAGCTTAGAATCACGTCGCATCTCACGTCACGTAACACATATAAACACATAAGCACATAATCATAGAGGCACATAAGCACAGAAGCAATTAGAGCACATAAGCAATTAAGCAAATAAGGCACTTAATTTCCTAAACACGTACGCAATTTATCACAGAGGTTGTCAGAAAACAGAAACCTATAACCACAAGTCGAGTGTCGTTCGTTTTGCATATCGGATAGCATCACATTGTATCGTCTAATTTAGTCGTATAGGGTAGCATAGCACACTGGTTTCGTTTAGATCACATCAACAGAGATTTGAACCGAGATAGGATAGCAACAAAAGTCACGCAGATTGATAACAAATGGAGTAATCAACGAATCTTGAAACACGTAAACAGGTAAATCATATAAAATCAACGAAGCAACACTCAAAATCGGGAAATGGATTGTCTGCGGCTACTAGAATTTGACTAACCATGGCAATTTAACTATTCACAGTTGACTTGTCGTCACTTTCGACTCTAGGGGACATGTTTCTGCCTCGATTCTTGGGCATTATGCATGTGCATTCTAGGCCATACTCGTGAGTTCAGGTCGTTGGAGTCCGTCAATTGCCTTGGCGAGATGAAATACAGGCGGAACAACTGCCAAGGTTAGGGTTTCACCCCTAGCTCAGCAATTTCTTCCTTGTTTTAAGAAAACTTTAGAGGAAAATTTTCATCAAGTTACGGGTTTCAGCCCTGATTTGGTATAATTCTCCCCCGTTTGTTGATAGAAAATCGCACAAAATAATTGGCAAAAATTTGTAATTTAGGCAGGAATTCGCGGGTTTCACTCCTAATCCCGTCCAAATTACAAAATTTGGCTCGGAGTTCGGATGTAATGATAGAATAGAAGGAAACAACATAGAATAAGCACATAAACTTGGTCTCTTGGTTCCTAACTATAGTCTAGGTCTCTAAGACAGCGATCCGGACTAGATCGTGTCTAACCTAATTTCCCTATAGTTATGGCTCTGATACCAATCTGTCACACCCCAACCGATGGCGGAATCATCGGGGCGCGGCACTAAGCGAAACAGATTGTTCAGAAGTTTCCACAACAACTATCATACAATTCAGTTATATAACACGTCCCATACCGTGTCCCAAATAATAACAAGTTATCATAGAAATCAACTAAACAATATGGGAACTGTTCCGACAACTCAAATTCTTAGTTATTACAGACCGAATTAAATATTGTTTTAAGACTTCTAGACGGCTAACTGTAAATCTTACTGACTACAGGTGCCAGTACAAGATCTACAGATAATTATGACCCTGGAGCAGGTATGTGGACACTGTCCTAAGGTCACAGGCTCCTAGAAGCTTATTATTGCCTCGCTTCCCTAGCACGCTAGTAGCTTAAACACCTGTCACATACGTTAAAATAAAAGTCAATACATATAATGTAAAGGTGAGTACACAAGTTTGATATAGCATATAAAGTTCGAAAAGTTTACGCATAACCAAGCACGTACACAAGGGCAAACGATGCATGTAAATTATCAACATGGGACCATCAATACCAACGACTTCGAGTTGACTGTCCGAGACAGTTCGCAATACATGATTACCACTGTAATCCATGCAAGAAATTGTCCTTAGCAACCCCCGTGTGAACGGGTGCTGAGTCCAAACTATAGTACTACGTTGCTAAAGCAGGTAGATAGCACTCCACGTGTAAACATAATAAACAGCAATCATTTAGACAAGTAATACATGCAAGTAGGTTAGCGTTCAAATAGTTTGTGTTGTTTGTGAATTTGATAGATTACGTATGTAACACCCAAAAGTGCTGAAAGCAAAAAGGGATCGAGTATACTCACAGTGATTGGTTGTGGATTGAAAGGAGCACTGAGAATAGGTTAGCCTGAATAGTTCGATAACACAGCGATGAGTAACGCGGAAAAAAAAAAAGTAAACAATGTACTTGGATCGAGTAGACCATTCGATCGGACTGCAGTTCGATCGAGTGGGCTGTTCGATTGGTTTGAAAGTCCGTTCGAACATCCATTCGATCGGCCGGCTGGCTCGATCGGCTGGTTCCTTCAAGTGGATTGTTTCTTCCTTTGATGAGAAGGATGTGTTTGTGTATGATGGTTTGTACTACCTTTCAAGTTGGCCGATCGAACGGGCTGTTCGATCGGTTAGCCCAACCGATCGGCTAGCACTTCATTGTTTTCAAATATGTCACTCGATCGGTTGGCATGCTCGATCGGGTGACATTCCAACGTTTCGAAAAGTCTAAGTGTTTTGAAGTGTAGTATCTCATGATTCGAGTAGTAATGATTACAATCGAGTGGCTCGATCGATCGAACAGAACTCACTCAATACTACACCTTGTGAGTTTGTGGGTCTAAGTGCTAGTCGATCGGTTAGCCTAGCCGATCGGCTGGCGTAGTCGTTCGGTTGGGCTGTTCGATCGAACAGCCTAGCCGTTCGGCCAGCTTCTCGATTCGGTTAACCTATCACTTAACACTTGGTTATTCCCGTTAATTGTTGATGTTTTAGAGATATTTTGACTACGAGTTGAACCACAAAGCTGAAGTCCCTACTTAGTCTACTGACTCGAGCAGGAATCACCCAAGCTCGGCCAGAGGCGGTTTGGAACTTAAGTTTAACGTTTAACCCGAAATCGGTATATCTCTTGGTAGAACCCGAATCTTGAACCATGTGTTTGTTTAGAATGGTTTATAAATCGGTTCAAGCTTCGTTTTCACCGGTTTGAGTGTAAAAGAGTTGAAAGATAGATGAAAACCCATCTTCCAATCCTTTTCCACCGTGAAATGTTAAGATCTTTGGAAGATTTTAGGTTATTTATGTGGAAATCGGTTAGATCTAAGTTATTCATGGTGGAATGATGCCAAAACTTAGGGTTCTTGAAGAACACATGATGACATCACCCAAGAACACCTAGATCTTGGTGATTTCATGGATGGAATCCAAGTTTTGAAAGATAGAAAGATGGAGAATCGATTAATGAACAAAAACGTACAAGGATTAGAGCGAAATACTTACCGGTTTGAGAGAAATCTGAGATTTAGTGAGAAGAAGAGGCTGGTCGGTCAGAGCTTTTCCAAAAGTGGAAAGTTTGACAAGGACAGCCCTATTTATAGGCTTCCAAAAGAGGAAAGGGTCAGCTGATCGAACAGCATCCCTGATCGAGCAGCTGTCCGATCGAACAGCCTGTTCGATCGGCTAGCCTGTTCGATCAGGTTGCCCTGTTCGATCGGCTTGCCTGGTTTTGAGTGTTTCGCGACGATTTTTGATATTTCGAGTTCGATAAACGATGATTTGAGAATGATAGAATTCCTAATCAAATTACTTTTAGTCTCAACTACTATATCTAACATACGAGTATCCTTACAACCATTTCGGGTTCGATTTCCATTGAGTTTGATTCACCTTTGAGTCTTGATTGATTTGATTGATTCACCACACACTTTAACATAAAAGTAAACATGCACAAGTAACACATAAGGCACACACACACGTATAAAAAGTACTAAAATCCCCGCACTTGAGTTTGATGATTGATTTGATTAGCTTGATTATTGATTGACTAGCTTTATTGCATTGTTACTTCCTATCATTCACAGTCGGTCGTTGATTCACAGTTCGATTATCGGCCGATTAGTTTGATTGTACAACACTTACTCCAAATAATATGAAAATCAAAATGAAACTAAAATGAAATTAATCTTTATTAATCTTTAATTCCAATAACAGTCAACTCTTGACTTTGACTTTGACTTTTGGGAAACACGGGGTGTTACAAAGACCACTAAGGCTTGGGTCCCCCTTTCCAACTAATCTCTGAGTGAGTGTGCAGGATGTGTCAGGAGGAACTATTAATAGTCTTAGGATTGTTGATAGTGGAGTGTCCATGCACAAGATCGGCGACATAAACCTCCGAAACATAGGAGAAGTTGTTGCCTTTGATGGAGAGAGAGAGAAAAGAAGACAAAAATGTTTGATGAATGAAGAAAGTTTGATGAAATAATTTGAAAAACTTCGACAAAATGAAAAACGTGCCATAGTTTGATTGTTGAAGGTTTTGATCGGGTCAAGATGATAGATTCAATCAAAATATACACGCCTACAGCATGTCTGAAGCTTTTCGAAAATTCATGGATTTTTCTTCCACAAGAAGTTCAAAGTCCACAAGATGAACGTGTAATGTACATTGGAGAAAGACGAAGACCTTTGCTGGTGCAAAAGCATGTGGAAGACATCATGTATGGACCGTCTAAAGATGATGTGTACAAGCTTTCCCACATGCTCCATTTGCCACTTACCAGCCGGACCCGGAGGTTTCTAATCTTGTTGTTGTGAAGAGAATTCTCGGTTCATTAAAGTAGCTGCAAAATCGACCTTGAAATCCACACCGGGTGGATATCCAGTTTGGGAGAGCACTCAGATTCCTGCCAATCCACGAAGCAGTTGCAGGATTACAGTTTTGACTTTCTAATCTCTCCTATCCTTGTTGATATTTAAGCTGCTTTATGATTTTCTAACATCTCGTACAACACTCCTTGACCAAACACATTAATCTCGAATATCACATCACACGCGATTGTTTCAATATGAAACTCGTCAATGTTGTTTTGGTGCACACCGATTACCAACGTGCCAACTGATTTTTCCAAAATTCGATAAATCATTTTTTATTAAATTAATTTTGGTAAATGGCATCGAGGTAAAACATGAGTTAATCCACTTCGAGAAATCGTTTTTGTGAATATTTTTCTTGAGAAAATCCAAAAAGATGTTTTAAAAGTTTAAATTTACTTTTTGAATTTTAGGGAGAGTAATTTCCAAATCAGAAAAATACAAAAACAATAGAAAAACAAAAATGAGTTTCCTGGCGAGAAAAAGAGAAAATGATAGTACATCAGTGGTCTGTCGAAACACTTTGAACTTAAAATGAAAATCGATAAGCAGTTCTATATAAGATGTATCGGTAGGCTCACAATCATTTTAAAGTGTGCAGGGTGATATAAACCTAAATCGACTGAAGACCATGTGGGATCCGCTCATTGGCATATGGTCTTGGTACCGAATTTTCGTTTGATAGATTGCCGAGGTTCTGAGATGCGTGGTCTTTATGTTGTTTATCATCTGGGTATCATGGTTGTTTCTTTTACCGAAAACAATGGGGACGCAAGTCTAGAAATGTCACACCCCAACCGATGGCGGAATCATCGGGGCGCGGCACTGAGCGAAACAGATTGTCCAGAAGTTTCCACAACAACTATAATATAAATTCATTTTACATGACACGTCCCATACCGTGTCCCAAACAAATAACAAGTCATCATAGAAGCAACTAGGCAAATAATTCCGTTCCGAGAACTCAGATTTAATTATTACAGACAAGTGTTTATTATCTCTAGACTCCCTAGCCTCGATTTCATCACCATGCGCCTAAGCATCCTAGCAACTTAAGCACCTGTCACACACGTTAGAATAAAGTCAATACATATAATGTAAAGGTGAGCATACAAGTTTGATAATAGCATATAGAGTTCGAATAGTTTACGCATAACCAGGCACGTACACAGAGGAAAACGATGCATGTTAATTATTGACATGGGACCATCGATACCAACGACTGCGGGTTGACCGTCCGAGACGGTTCGCAATACATGATTACCACTGTAATCCATGCAAGTAATTGTCCTTAACAACCCCCGTGTGAACGGGTGCTGAGTCCAAACTATAGTACTATGTTGCTAAGGCAGGTAGATAGCACTCCACGTGTAAACATAATAAACAACACTCATTTAGTCAAATAGCACATGCATTCGGTTAGCATTCAAATAGTTTGTGTTTGTTTGTGATTTGATAGGTAACGTATGTAACACCCAAAAGTGCTAAAAGCAAAAAGGGATCGAGTATACTCACAGTGATTGATTGTGGATTGAAGGGAGCGCTGAGAGTAAGATTAGCCTGAATAGTTCGATAGCATAACGACAAGTAACGCAGAAAAGTAAACAAGTATGGATGGATCGAATGGGCTGGTTGATCGAACGGCCCGTTCGATCGGCTGGTATATCCGATTGGGCAGTCCCGTTCGATCGGCCGGTAGGCTCGATCGGCTGGACCATTCGAGTGGATTGTTTCTTCCTCTGGTGTGTTTGTGTTTGAGGATTTGAACTTTTGAAGTTTTTGTTGCAGTATTTGAGAACACTGAAGTGTTACTACCTTTCAAGTCGATCGATCGATCGGTTCGTTCGATCGGCTAGCTCACTCGATCGGCTAGGAGCTTCAAGGTTAGCCCCCAACTGAATGTCACTCGATCGAACAGTCTGTTCGATCGGCTGGCATTCCCTACTACAAACGAGTTGTGAAAACGATTAAGTGTTGAAGCATAGTATCTCATGATCCGAACAGTAATGTTCACCAATCGAGTGCCATGCTCGATCGAACACTACTTCGTCAATACTATACCTCATGAAATTTTGTAAGTGTGGGACCATGTGCTAGCCGATCGGCTGGCATGTCCGATCGGCTGGGCTGTTCGAACAGCCTAGCCGTTCGGCCAGCATTTCTGACCTGGTCGGCCTTTCGTCTAACACTTGGCTGTTTGTTTATTTGTCATTCTTTCAAGGTATCTTGACAACGTTTTGAACTATGATAACCTCCGTTCCTACTTGTTTCCTTGGCTCGAACAGGAATCACCCAAGTCCGGCCGGTGAACGGTTCGGAATGTCGGTTTAGAGTTTAACCCGAAATCGGTGAACCTTGTTCATAGAACCCGAATCTTGAACCTTTAACTATTTGAATGATTAGTTAGCTGGTTCAAGCTCCGTTTCTATCGATTCGAAGGCATTGAGTGTAAAAGAGTTGAAAGAAAGTTGGAATTCCTTCTTTCAATCCTTCACAACTTGTGGATGTTTAGATTTTTGATAGATCTTAACTTGTTTATGTGGAAATCGGTTAGATCTAAGCTAATCATAGTGGAATGAGGCCAAAACATGATGTTCCTCAAGAACACCATGATGACATCACCTAAGAACACCTAGATCTTGGTGATTTCATGGTTGGAATCCAAGTTTTGAAATATAGAAAGGTGTAGAATCAAGTAATGATCAAGATCGTACAAGAATTAGAGTGAAAACTTACCGGGATTGAGAGAAATCTGAGAGAAGGTGAGGAATATGGCTGGTTCGGTCAGAGCTTTCCAAAAATGGAAAGTATGACAATGACAGCCCTATTTATAGGCTCCAAAAGAGGAAAGTGTCAGCCGATCGGCCAGGAGCTCCGATCGAGTGGGCTGCTCGATCGGCTGGCAAGATGCTAGCCTATCGGCTGGCCTGTTCGATCAGGTTGCCTCCTGTTCGATCCGCGACACACTTCGAGTATTTTGCGACGATTTTTCGACGTTTCGATTTCGATGGATGATGATACGAATACGATAGAGTTCCTAGTCAAATTACTTTTAATCCCAACTACTATATCTAACATACAATCTTCTATAAGTCACGTTTTGATGTTGGTTTCGATTGAGTTCGATTGCTTTTCGAGTTTCGATTTGATCTTCGATTGATTTGCTTGAATACCACACCAAACATAAAGTAAACATGCACAAGTAACACATAAGGCACACACACACGTATAACAATACCACCATTCGCATAATTCGAGTCTCGAGTTCGATTGATTGTTAGATCGGTTTGATTACTGATTAGGTTAACTTTATCGCATTGTTACTTCCTACTATTCACAGTCGTAGATCGGTTCGCGTTAAAACACATTCGATTACTTCGATTCTTGCTGATTACAACACTTACTCCACATAATATAACTAAAACATAAAGTCGACTATCTACAATCAAAGAAAGTCAAAGTTGACTTGGACTTTGACTTTGACTTTGATATTCGAAAACACGGGGTGTTACAGCCTCCCCTTGTTTAGGGAATTTCGTCCCGAAATTAGGCCGAAGGCTACACAACACCGTGATTTACCAATTTGATGCTTCAGATCTATTTATTTAAACAGCTGCGGGTACTTGGCCTTCATGTCGCTTTCGAGTTCCCAAGTGAACTCCGCGCCTCGTTTGCCTTCCCATCGGACCTTCATGATCGGGATGCGAGAGCGCCTAAGTTGCTTGGTTTGGCGATCCATGATTTCGACAGGCTTTTCCACGAAGTGTAACGTTTCGTTGACCTGAAGATCGTCGAGCGGTACGATTAGATCATGATCAGCATGGCATTTTCGGAGGTTAGAGACGTGGAAAGTCGGGTGGACGTTACTGAGTTCCTCCGGTAGTTCGAGTCTGTAGGCGACTTTTCCGATTCTTTCCAGAATCCTAAAAGGTCCAACATATCGAGGCGCTAGTTTCCCTTTCTTGCCGAATCGGACTACACCCTTCCAAGGTGATACCTTTAGGAGTACGTAGTCACCAACTTCAAATTCAAGGGGCTTGTGTCTTTTATCGGCGTAACTTTTCTGTCTGTTCCGAGCTTTCACCAAGTTGTCTCGGATCTGGTGGATTTTGTCAGTCGTTTCTTGTAGAATCTCGGGACCAGTTAGTTGCGAGTGACCGATCTCGTGCCACACAATAGGCGATCGACATCTTCTACCATACAAAGCCTCGAAAGGTGCCATTTGGATGTTGGCATGATAGCTGTTGTTGTACGAGAATTCTACCAATGGCAGGTGTTTGTTCCAACTACCGCCAAAATCTATGACACACGCTCGGAGCATGTCTTCAAGAGTACGGATCGTTCTTTCAGTCTGTCCGTCGGTTTGAGGATGGAATGTAGTACTCAGATTAAGCGATTTACCAAGGGCCGCTTGAAATGTTTCCCACAATCGCGAAGTGAACCGAGCGTCACGATCTGAAATGATATCACGAGGTGTACCATGATTACAAATGATCTCGTCGGTGTAGATTTGGGCTAGTCGTTCCACCTTGTAGTCTTCTCGTATCGGCAAAAAGTGGGCTGATTTCGTTAGACGATCAACTATAACCCAAATACTGTCGTGACCTGATGGCGTGGGCGGGAGTTTCGTTATGAAATCCATAGCTATACTCTCCCACTTCCATATAGGTATCAGCGGTTGTTCGAGTAAGCCAGAAGGTCTTTGATGTTCAGCCTTGACTCTTGCACAAGTTAGACAGCTTCCAACGTATAGAGCGATATCCCGTTTCATACCCGGCCACCAGTACTTATAACGAAGATCCTGGTACATCTTGTCCGCACCGGGATGAATAGAATACCGGGACTTGTGGGCTTCATTCATAATAATCTTTCGCAAATCGGTCCGCTTAGGGATCCAAATTTGGTCCAGATAATAGAATATCCCATCTGATTTGCTTACTAACTGAGCTCCATCGTGATGGATTCTCTCTCTCTTCAATGTACGCTCGTTGAAGCAAGCATGTTGAGCTTCGCGAATAAGGGTTTCGAGATTATGCTGGGCTTGGATGTTTCGAGTACTGAGCACGTAACTGCTGAGCGCGTCAGCAACCACATTCGCCTTGCTTGGGTGATAACGAATCTCACAGTCGTAATCATTGAGAAGTTCTACCCATCGGCGTTGACGCATATTAAGCTCTCTCTGATTAAAGATGTGTTGTAAACTCCTGTGATCGGTGTAGATCGTACGCTTAGCGCCATACAGGTAGTGTCGCCAAATCTTCAATGCAAAGACAACCGCGCCTAGCTCGAGGTCATGGGTTGTATAGTTCTTCTCGTGGATCTTGAGCTGACGAGATGCGTAGGCTATAACCTTGTCTCGCTGCATGAGAACACAGCCGAGACCAAGGTTAGAAGCATCACAGTAGACAATGAAGTTGTCGCTTCCGTCGGGCAGCGTAAGAATCGGTGCGTTGCACAACATATGCTTGAGGGTTTGAAAGGCAGTCTCTTGTGCGTTTCCCCACACAAAAGGCTTGTCCTTATGCGTAAGAGCAGTAAGCGGCACAGCGATCTTGGAGAATCCTTCGATGAATCGTCGATAATAGCCCGCTAGTCCGAGAAAAGAACGAACTTCTGACGGGTTCTTAGGCGTAATCCAGCTTTTGACAGCTTCAATCTTCGCAGGATCGACGTGGATACCTCGACTATTCACTATGTGACCCAGAAATTGAACCTCCTCCAACCAGAATTCGCACTTGGAGAACTTGGCATAGAGTTGGTTTCCCTGAAGTAACTCGAGAACCAAACGTAGATGTTGCGCGTGTTCGGCTTTCGATTTGGAATAAATCAAGACATCGTCGATGAACATGATGACGAAACGCTCAAGATAAGGCTTACACACGCGATTCATGAGGTCCATAAAAACCGCGGGTGCGTTGGTTAGACCAAAGGGCATGACAACAAATTCGTAATGGCCATAATGGGTTCGAAAAGCGGTCTTAGGAATGTCTTCCTCTTGAATCCGTAGCTGATGATATCCTGAACGTGGATCGATCTTAGAGAAGCATGCTGCACCTCGTAGTTGATCAAACAAATCGTCAATTCGGGGTAAGGGGTATCGGTTCTTAATGGTTAGCTTATTCAACTCCCGATAGTCGATGCACATCCGGAACGACCCATCCTTCTTTTTGACAAAAAGGACTGGCGCGCCCCAAGGAGAGGTGCTTGGGCGAATAAAGCCTTTTTCGAGTAATTCCTGGAGTTGATTCGAGAGTTCCCGCATTTCGGATGGAGCGAGTCGATAAGGGGCTTTGGCAACGGGGTTAGCTCCAGGTATGAGGTCGATACGAAAGTCGATATCACGACTTGGTGGTAGTCCGGGAAGATCGTCAGGGAACACCTGAGGAAATTCACGAACCACTGAAACATCTTTGACTTCAACTTTCTTTTTCTTTCCCTTCTCCGCTACTACAATGTTGGCCAAGAAGGCTCGGTATTCCTTGCGGAGGTATTTGCTGGCTTGAATACATGACATAAGCTTGAGGCCTTTCGACGCTGTTTCACCGTATACACATATAAGATCACCATTCGCGAGCGAGAACCGAATCATCTTTCCGAAGCACACAACTTCAGCATGGTTTTCGCGAAGAAAGTCCATGCCTATTATGATGTCAAAACTTCCGAGTTGCATCGGAATAAGGTCAATTGGGAAGATGTGATTGTTGAGTTCGAGAGTACAATCACGGAGTACTGAATTAACGGCAATAGTTCTTCCTGTAGCAACTTCGACTTCGAATGACGAGGATAGATAAGAGCGTTTACGACTAAGGAGCTTCTCGAATTCAAATGACACAAAGCAGTTATCGGCTCCAGTATCAAACAAACATGATGCATAAATACCATTCACAAGGAACGTACCATTAACCACGTTGTTATCCGCCTGAGCCTGGCGAGCATTGATGTTGAAGGTTCGGGCATGGGCTGCTTGCTGCTGTTGCTGAGGCTGTTGTTGCTGCTGCTGCGGTTGTTGCTGCTGGGGCTCTTGGTTAACCACCCTGTTTGGGCATCTGTTGGCAAAGTGGTTAGGGTCACCACATGCAAAGCAGACTCAAGCATTAACTGCTGGTGCTTGAGCCGCTTGTTGGCCTTGAGGGGCAGGGAGTAGAGCTTGGTTGGCAGTAGCTTGAACTGGGGTTTGACGAGGACCATAGCGACAGTTCGCAGTGAAATGAGCGTAGAGGTTGCAGTGAGCGCAAAATCGACAAGCTAGACCCACTGGATGATGATACGAACATGTCGGGCAGAGTGGGTGAGGGCCTGTGTATGCACGCTTTGCTGGCGGTGCATTGATCACTGGAGCTGAGCGCTGGTGCTGCTGCTGTTGAGCTGCTACAGATTGTAGGGGAGCAGCAGTGGTTGCGGCAGCACAGCTCTTGTTGCTGGAGCTGTTGTTGTTCTTCTTCTTCTTCCTTCTTGAAGACTTGGAGGATTGAGCAGATGAGTCGGTGGGTGTTGCAGTGGCTTGGTGCAGAGACTTGGTTTGCTTATCCCAGAAACCAGACTTGACTCGCTTATCGTTGATCTCAGCGGCGAGTAGGTAGGTTTCCTCGATCGTTGCTGGCTTGGCGGCGTGAACAAAGTCGGCTACACAGTCGGGTAGGGCTCGGATATACTTCTTGATGGCTTGATCGGAGGTCTTGACTTGATCAGGACAAATGATGCTAAGCTGCTTGAAGCGAGCAGTGAGAGCAGCGTTGTCTCCATCCTTCTGCTTGATTCCCCAGAACTCGTCCTCCAGCTTTTGGCGTTCATGAGGAGGGCAGAATTCTTCGATCATAATCGCTTTCAACTCCTTCCATGATAGCCCGTAAGCTGCATCATTTCCGCGCTTGTTTCGTTCGGCCGTCCACCAGTCTAGAGCACTGGACTGGAAGACGCCTGTAGCATTGAGAGTGCGGAGATGTTTAGGACATCCGCTCTGGCGCAGAGTGACTTCGACTAAGTCGAACCAGTGAAACATGGCTGTTGGAACATCTTCGCCAGTGAACTCTTTTGGTCCGCATGCTTTGAACTGCTTGAAGCTGAAAGCAGCCTTGCTAGAATCCTTAGGGATTTCGGCTCGGGATTCTTCAGGTGACTTGCTAGCGTTTTCATACACCTCACTCACAGCTTTCGCCACAGTTTTGGAGATGATGGCAGCGAGACGTCTGTCCCTCTTTTCCTGGCGGGTAAGTGGGGCTCGAGGTCGGGATCCAGACGACGACATGGTCTGCAACAGACATCGTCACGAGACTCAACACAACGAAATCGAATATCTCCTCACACGTCTACTACTATCTAAAGCTTAGAATCACGTCGAATCACATATCACATAGTCACATAATCACATAACCACAGATACACATAAACACAGAAGCACGTAGAACACGTAGGTCACAGAAGCACATAAGTACTTACAGCACAAAACACAGAAACACGCAAATACCTAGGCACTTAATCACTGAAGCAGGTAGTATCATGTAATTCCCCTATAAGCACATATAGTTTTCTGACTGCCTCAAGATCCTATCATTCAAAGCTTGCGTGTCGTTCGTATGGCACATCGAGTAGCACAATATAGTGTATCCTAGCTTAGTCGTATAGCACATCATACTGTAATATCGTCTAGGTTTGCGATAACTGGGTGTCAAATTGAGATAGAATCAGCAAATGCGAGTTGTGTGTGTTGATCATAGTGGTAGTAAAATCGAATATCACCTCAAAATAAAACAGAGAAAGCAAATATAACACAAACAGAGAAAGCACATGTAAACACATAAAATCAACGAGTCATCAGAGTGCGCGGTTGCGGTTCTCAGAATCGAATCACATAAAATCGAGAGATAGATTGTCTGCGGCTACTAGACATCGACTACCCAAGGCGATTCGACTATTCGCAGTAGACTTGTCGTCACTTTCGACTCTGGAGGTCGTGTTTCTGCCTCGATTCTCGGGCATTCCACACGCGTTCCCTAGGTCATACTTGTGATTTCAGGTCGTTGGAGTCCATCGAGGCCTTGGTGAGATAGATAAAGTCCAGAACAAACTGCCAAGGTCAGGGTTTCACCCCTTGGCTTAGCAATTTCTTCCTTGTTTTTAATGAAATAAAGGAGTTTATTCATCAAAACATGGATTTCACTCCTGATTTGGTATAATCTCCCTTGTTTGTTGGTGAAAATAATGAGATAAGCATGAATAAACGAATGAAATCAGCATAAGTCAGGCAGTTTGGTCAGGATTTTGCGGCTTTCACACCTATTCTTAAACTTGGTCTGCTGGTTCCTAACTATAGTCTAGGTCTCAAAGACAGCGACCCGGACTAGGTCGTGTCTGCCTAATTCCCTATAGTTATGGCTCTGATACCAATCTGTCACACCCAACCGATGGCGGAATCATCGGGGCGCGGCACTGAGCGAAACAGATTGTCCAGAAGTTTCCACAACAACTATAATATAAATTCAGTTTATATGACACGTCCCATACCGTGTCCCAAACAAATAACAAGTCATCATAGAAGCAACTAGGCAAATAATTCCGTTCCGACAACTCAGATTTAATTATTACAGACAAGTGTTTATTATCTCTAGACTCCCTAGCCTTGATTTCATCACCATGCGCCTAAGCATCCTAGCAACTTAAGCACCTGTCACATACGTTAGAATAAAGTCAATACATATAATATAAAGGTGAGCACACAAGTTTGATAATAGCATATAGAGTTCGAATAGTTTACGCATAACCAGGCACGTACACAGAGGAAAACGATGCATGTTAATTATCGACATGGGACCATCGATACCAACGACTGCGGGTTGACCGTCCGAGACGGTTAGCAATACATGATTACCACTGTAATCCATGCAAGTAATTGTCCTTAACAACCCCCGTGTGAACGGGTGCTGAGTCCAAACTATAGTACTATGTTGCTAAGGCAGGTAGATAGCACTCCACGTGTAAACATAATAAACAGCACTCATTTAGTCAAATAGCACATGCATTCGGTTAGCGTTCAAATAGTTTGTGTTTGTTTGTGATTTGATAGGCAACGTATGTAACACCCAAAAGTGCTAAAAGCAAAAAGGGATCGAGTGTACTCACAGTGATTGATTGTGGATTGAAGGGAGCACTGAGAGTAAGATTAGCCTGAATAGTTCGATAGCAAAATGATGTGTGTAAAATGCAACATATAAATTACATCAAATAAGGCATAAAACTAACCCTTTTTGAGTACTAATGTTGGAAAAAGAGTGTTTTTGTCTTCCTTTTGTATTTTCAGGATGAAATGAGCTCAAATTCACAAAAGAAGCAAAAAGACAACTAATTCTAACATAAATACAAGAAAAGGAACAAAAGTGGATTGCCCGAACCCTCAACGGCATCCTCCCAAGCAGAGAAGAGAAAACAGAAGACTGAACACGCCCCGTGCTCATCCAGCACGGGGCCGTGCCCAAGAAGCAGCAGAAAAGACAAACCTATAGAAGCTTCTATTGCCCACCACGGGGCCGTGTCCAGTGAGCACGGGGGCGTGGCGAAAGTACAGCAGGCGCATTAATTGTAATTGCGAATTACAATTAATGAAGAGAGAGAGTGTCAGACGGGCACGGGGGCGTGTCCAGCGGACACGGGGTCGTGCCCAGCCTTCTGTTCAGCCTATAAATAGGAGTGCTTGGTTTCATTTCAACTCATCCCTTGGCACACCACCTCTCTCACACTTCATCCACCACCCACCACCACCATAACACCATCATCCACCACCATCATCCATTGTCCATCGTAGAGTGTGTGAGTCGTCTCGGGATCCAAGATTGATCGTAAGAGTTCTTGACAATCAAAGGCCATGTTTGCCTAAGTCTCTTACATCACTTGGTGAAGACAAGTGTTTAGTATAATACTTTTTATTTTTAATCTTTTGCACTTTTTATTTGGTTTTGTATTAATGACTTTAATAACTAGTTGCTTATGTTGAAGGTGATCTTTCCTTATCGTTTGTCCGTGGTGTCTTGCCATTATTTTACTGTCTATATAAAATAAAAGATTTTCACCATTCATATCTCCACGGTCTATATGGAGGTATGTTGGCTACCTGGTCGGGGGTTAAGGGAACGGTTTGGTAAGGGTCTTGCCCTTGTTCAGCGTTTAGAGGTCCTGCAATGGACCTGGGTCAATTTTAGTAGGGTCTCCTTCAATACCCATAGGTATTGGATGGCGGGGATCCAAACTCTTTGACCCCCTCATAAGTTAACTACTATTAATACTATAACCCGACTATTTAGGACTGTATCCCTGCTGACTCAGACTACTTAGCCGAGGGTAACGTCACCGCCAAAAGCGGGGCCTACCACAGTTTGCATTAATAACTTAATTCATTATCTTCCAATAATCCAACCCTTTAGGATTGTATACTTGTTGACTCAAACTACTGGGTTAAGGGTAATGTCGCCTTCAAAAGAGGGGCCTACTACAATAACTAAGATAATCTCTTAAACAAGTGCAAAAGTGCGAAAATAATCAAAGGTTATACTAATACACGAGTCGGATCCAAGTGATTCATCTTGTCTATCTGTTTTTATTTTATTTTTATTTTTCAGCATTTAGTTAGTTTTTATTTTCTTAGTTTAAAAATCTTTTCTAACTTTTTGATTTGATTAGACGTTGAGGATAAACCGGTACTAAAAGCTCTTGTGTCCTTGGACGACCTTGGTATCTTACCAACACTATACTACGTCCACGATGGGTGCACTTGCCCATATGTGTGTTTAGTGTTAGTGAATATCGTGTTTTATAAATGTAAAACTTGGATAAAAGTGTAAAAAGGGCTTAAATATACATCTAAAATATATACACACTGACACGCATCAAGTTTTTGGCGCCGTTGCCGGGGACACAAGGATTTTAAGAAAGTTAGGAATCAACGGCCTAATTATATTTTTATTTTTCTTTTTAATTTTTTAGGATTTTCTTAGTTTTTCAGCTTCTGCAGAGCTCAGCACGGGCCGTGCCTGGTCGCACACGGGCCGTGCCCAGCATCGTTACTGGCAGTTTTTAGTTTTCCAAGTTACAGAAGGCTGACCACGGGGCCGTGTCGGTGCAACACGGGGTCGTGTCCAACTTTCCAGTAACTGGGATCTGGAAAACAATTACTGTAACTCCGACCACGGGCCGTGCTCGCTGAGCATGGGGCCGTGGTGAACCTTCTGACCAGCATTCTTTTCTGTTTTTATTGCAGGACTTGGAACCAGACGCCAATCCTACATAGTGTATGAGCTCCAGTTCTAATAAGGACATAAAAGAACCTCTAGAAGAACCCGAACGCTTTCTCAGAAAAAGATTAAAAGCTAAAAGCCAAGAGAAAGTTTCGGGTGATCCACCTCCAATGGCGGACCAACGTACCCTCATGGACTATCTACGACCCACCGTAGGTAACCTAGGCGCCGCTATCAATGCACCGAATGTTGAAGCTAATAACTTCGAATTTCGGCCGCATTTGATACAAATGCTCCAAAACTCCGCAACCTTCCATGGGCTTGCGAACGAGGATCCCCATCTACATATTACTAATTTCTTAGAAATATGTGATACCTTTCGGATCAATGGAGCATCAAATGGCGCCATCCGCCTCCGAATGTTTCCTTTCTCACTAAAAGACCGAGCAAAAGCTTGGCTCAACGCCCTCCCAGCTGGATCAGTAAACACCTGGGATGAACTAGCCCAAAAATTTCTATATAAGCATTTCCCTCCCGCAAAAACGGCTAAATTAATGACTGAAATTAATACATATTCACAAGAGGACGGGGAATCCTTATATGAAACTTGGGAAGGGTTCAAGGAGCTATTACGCAAGTGTCCACATCCTCATGGCCTTGCGATATGGCAACAAGTATCCACTTTCTATAATGGACTGTTGCCACACACAAGGCAGACACTTGATTCTAGCTCCGGGGGACTTTTAGGTAATCGCCGCCCACATGAAATATATAACCAAATTGAGGAAATTGCTCAAACCAATTTTCAATGGCACACTCCCCGAGGCAATAAATCTATTGCCCCGGGCGCCCATAAGGTTGATGAAAGCACTTCTTTACAAGCCCAAATCGAGGCCCTTTCTTCAAAAATAAAAAAATTAGAAATGACAAAAACAGTCTCGGTTATGGCTTGTGAAGGGTGTGGTGGGCCACATGAAAATTGGAGTTGTATGAAAGAAACGGACGATCAACAAGAATCGGTAAGCTACATTGATAATAGACCTAGGCCGTCGGGTCCTCCAACGGGCACTTACAACCAAGGATGGCGAAACCACCCAAACCTTGGTTGGAGAGAACCCGGCAATAGTAGTAACCAACAAACCCAACGAACAAACTTTCAACAACCAAGGAATGAGTCACAAAATTTCACTCAAC
The DNA here is from genome assembly GCF_002127325.2 of Helianthus annuus. Taxonomy (NCBI): domain Eukaryota; kingdom Viridiplantae; phylum Streptophyta; class Magnoliopsida; order Asterales; family Asteraceae; genus Helianthus; species Helianthus annuus. Next base: position 51,988,077 of record NC_035437.2, read on the forward strand.
AACAAAGTGGACGAGAAAGGCTTGAAGATACTGTATCTCGCCTCATCTCCGACACTGAAAAGAAAAACTCGGAAAGATTTCTACAATTAGAATCAAATTTTAGAAATCAACAAGCTAGTATTCAAAACATAGAAAAACAATTAAATCAAATAGCTCAAAATTTTGCCGAGAGACCACAAGGTGCATTACCTAGCAATACCGAAACAAACCCAAAAGCGCAAGTTCATCTCATCACGCTACGAAACCGCACCGTGGGGCCTGCAGAAGCACCACCGCCGACAAAAGAGATGGTACCCCCGCCTCTGCAGGAGAAGAACTCCCCTCCGTCACCAGAGCCTACCAAGGCTCCTCGAGTCCCGTACCCCGGTAGGATAATTCGTCAAAAGACCAATGAGCAATTTGCAAAGTTCGAAAGTCTATTAAAACAATTGCATGTCAATATTCCTTTTATTGATGTCCTAACCCAAATGCCCAAATACTCTAAATTCATGAGGGACTTCCTCACTCATAAAAAGAAAATTGAAACTTTGCAATTAGTTAACTTAGGCGAAGAGTGCTCTGCCCTCGTACTCAATAAACTTCCCCAAAAGAAAATCGATCCCGGAAGCTTCACAATTCCCTGTTCAATCGGGGAGTCCCCCGTTCGTAATGCACTAGCCGACCTTGGAGCTAGCATTAACCTCATGCCCTCATCAATGTTTAAAAGACTCGGCCTGGGAACAACGAGTCCTACAAAAATGAGCATACAACTTGCTAATCGATCCGTCAAATTCCCGCAAGGTGTCATCGAAAATGTCTTGGTAAAGGTAAGCAAATTCGTCTATCCAGTCGACTTTGTCATACTCGATATGGAGGAAGACACCGAGGTCCCCCTCATACTAGGGAGACCATTTATTGCCACCGCACAAGCAGTGGTAGATATGAATGACGGAACACTCACCTTGAGGTACGGGGATGATGAAGTAAAATTCGGAGTTGGGAAGAGAATAGAAGACGACGACCCGATCAACTACATGAAGGTTATTGATTCGAGTTTGGATGCTGCTCTCCGACGGTGTAACATGGGACGCCAAGCATCCCACTCAGAAAATATATAACATCACATTGGGTCTAGCCAAGGACCCTTATAAACGTGGCGCACCACGGAAGCATTCCGCGGAACTATCCTTAGTTTAGTTTAATCTTTTAGTTTTAATTTGCAGGAATAAAACACACTCATGGTGGTAAAGGATGACAAAGGGAACGAGAAAAATGGCCCCATGCACAAGAACAAGGCAACCCGACACAAAATTCTCCATTACAGAAGGCTCAACACGGGCCGTGTCCAACCAACACGGCCCCGTGCTGAACCCCCTACAGAAAAATGCCCAGTTCAGGTAACTGGACACGGGCCGTGTTCACCAGACACGCCCCCGTGTCCAGGATTCTGTCTCATTTCTTTAATTTTTGTTACTGGCACCTGACACGGGGCCGTGTCCGGTCCCCACGGGGCCATGTCCAGACTGCCAGTAACATAAATCTTTGCTTTTTAACACCACATTACACATCCAATCAACCTAAAAATTTATTTTTGGGACACATTGAGGACAATGTGTAATTTAAGTGTGGCGGGAAGCTAACACCTCGAAATTTTGCAAGTCCTAACAACAAGCCTTACACAAAACTCTATTGGAACCGCTAAACACCCCAAATTTTTTTTCAAAAAATTTTCATTTTTTTTACTTGTCTAAAGTTTAAGTTAGGAATCCTAAGATTAATAAGGTTATATTTTTACAAATTTTACAACCGAGAGCGTCGTGATAACAAGAACCAACATAAGAAAATTATGAAACGGCATAACAAGCTTAGTTAAAATTTGATTATATATGCTCGATCACATAAAAACCCATTCCCACAAAAGTGAGTTTTGAGCCTTTATTGAGCATACAAATTCACATCTTTAGACTAAATGCTCATTTTTGTTTCTTGTGTGAATAGCCGCTTGGTTCTTACAACTCTAGAACTTGCCACGACGATTCATTCCCGGTCCTTACCAATTTAAACCCAAGTAAGTAAATGATGGAGGCATTAGGACTAACCATTTTTCTTTCTACACCATTATTTTTCAATTTTTTTTACCACCTACCCAAAATCCCCCTAGTTAACCCCTTTGAGCCTAAACCTTTCATTTCTTTACCCTAAAACCCTTTTTACCCACCAAAAACCCTTTTTATTTTCACCCTTTATTTTAGTAACAAGCTCGGTTTTTCGTAAGCTCGGTTTTTTGTGTGATCAAAAAAAAAAAATGAATGATGAAGTTAAAAACAAACAAAGCTATGAAAACAAAAGCTTGTTTGGAGAAATACTTCAAAATAAAAAGTCACTAAAAACAAAGTGTTTTACGAAAACCGACGCTTATTACGCTTTTCGCCCTTTTACTAACCACTAACCCAACCACCCACCTTTAGCCCAAGCCTAACCCTTCACCCAAAAAGTCCTCTTGATATTTACAAAGGTATATAGTTAAAAAGGAGGAGGATTGATTGCTTGACAAGCTTATGGTAGGAATAAGTTCCATGCCGCTCTCGAGTGATTCACTAAAAAAATACACATTCGGCCGAGTGTTGAGTGATTTCTCCCGTGAGGTATGTGAACTTGTATATAAATGAAATTTTAAAAAGGCATGCTAAGCCTAAATAAGTAATTTCTCTTATGAAACGTTCTAAATAAATCACAACGAATAGGATTGTAAATAAATAAAAATAAAATCCAAAAAGATCTTGGATTCCCGACACTCTATGACAAGCCAAAAACCTTCTCTTCTACCCATTCCATTTGGGAGTGTAAGCCTCATATTTAAAGAGTTTTGCTTGAGGACAAGCAAAAGTTCAAGTGTGGGGGTATTTGATGTGTGTAAAATGCAACATATAAATTACATCAAATAAGGCATAAAACTAACCCTTTTTGAGTACTAATGTTGGAAAAAGAGTGTTTTTGTCTTCCTTTTGTATTTTCAGGATGAAATGAGCTCAAATTCACAAAAGAAGCAAAAAGACAGCTAATTCTAACATAAATACAAGAAAAGGAACAAAAGTGGATTGCCCGAACCCTCAACGGCATCCTCCCAAGCAGAGAAGAGAAAACAGAAGACTGAACACGCCCCGTAATCAGCCAGCACGGGGCCGTGCCCAAGAAGCAGCAGAAAAGACAAACCTATAGAAGCTTCTATTGCCCACCACGGGGCCATGTCCAGTGAGCACGGGGGCGTGGCGAAAGTACAGCAGGCGCATTAATTGTAATTGCGAATTACAATTAATGAAGAGAGAGAGTGTCAGACGGGCACGGGGGCGTGTCCAGCGGACACGGGGCCGTGCCCAGCCTTCTGTTCAGCCTATAAATAGGAGTGCTTGGTTTCATTTCAACTCGTCCCTTAGCACACCACCTCTCTCACACTTCATCCACCACCCACCACCACCATAACACCATCATCCACCACCATCATCCATTGTCCATCGTAGAGTGTGTGAGTCGTCTCGGGATCCAAGATTGATCGTAAGAGTTCTTGGTCTATATGGAGGTATGTTGGCTACCTGGTCGGGGGTTAAGGGAACGGTTTGGTAAGGGTCTTGCCCTTGTTCAGCGTTTAGAGGTCCTGCTTGGGACCTGGGTCAAATTTAGTAGGATCTCCTTCAATACCCATAGGTATTGGATGGCGAGGATCCAAACTCTTTGACCCCCTCATAAGTTAACTACTATTAATACTATAACCCGGCTATTTAGGACTGTATCCCTGCTGACTCAGACTACTTAGCCGAGGGTAACGTCACCGCCGAAAGCGGGGCCTACCACAATTTGCATTAATAACTTAATTCATTATCTTTCAATAATCCGACCCTTTAGGATTGTATCCTTGCTGACTCAAACTACTGGGTTGAGGGTAACGTCGGCTTCAAAAGAGGGGCCTACTATAATAACTAAGATAATCTCTTAAACAAGTGCAAAAGTGCGAAAATAATCAAAGGTTATACTAATACACGAGTCGGATCCAAGTGATTCATCTTGTCTATCTGTTTTTATTTTATTTTTATTTTTCAGCATTTAGTTAGTTTTTATTTTCTTAGTTTAAAAATCTTTTCTAACTTTTTGATTTGATTAGACGTTGAGGATAAACCGGTACTAAAAGCTCTTGTGTCCTTGGACGACCTCGATATCTTACCAACACTATACTACGTCCACGATGGGTGCACTTGCCCATATGTGTGTTTAGTGTTAGTGAATATCGTGTTTTATAAATTTAAAACTTGGATAAAAGTGTAAAAAGGGCTTAAATATACATCTAAAATATATACACACTGACACGCATCACAAAACGATAAGTAACGCAGAAAAGTAAACAAATATGGATGGATCGAATGGGCTGGTCGATCGAACGTCAGGTTCGATCGAACGGCCCGTTCGAACGGCTGGTATATCCGATTGGGCAGTCCCGTTCGATCGGCCGGTAGGCTCGATCGGCTGGACCATTCGAGTGGATTGTTTCTTCCTCTGGTGTGTTTGTGTTTGAGGATTTGAACTTTTGAAGTTTTTGTTGCAGTATTTGAGAACACTGAAGTGTTACTACCTTTCAAGTCGATCGATCGATTGGTTCGTTCGATCGGCTAGCTCACTCGATCGGCTAGGAGCTTCAAGGTTATCCCCCAACTGAATGTCACTCGATCGAATAGTCTGTTCGATCGGCTGGCAATCCCTACTACAAACGAGTTGCAAAAACGATTAAGTGTTGAAGCATAGTATCTCATGATCCGAACAGTAATGTTCACCAATCGAGTGCCATGTTCGATCGAACACTACTTCGTCAATACTATACCTCATGAAATTTTGAAAGTGTGGGACCATGTGCTAGCCGATCGGCTGGCATGTCCGATCGGCTGGGCTGTTCGAACAGCCTAGCCGTTCGGCCAGCATTTCTGACCTGGTCGGCCTTTCGTTTAACACTTGGCTGTTTGTTTATTTGTCATTCTTTCAAGGTATCTTGACAACCTTTTGAACTATGATAACCTCCGTTCCTACTTGTTTCCTTGGCTCGAACTAGAATCACCCAAGTCCGGCCGGTGAACGGTTCGGAATGTCGGTTTAGAGTTTAACCCGAAATCGGTGAACCTTGTTCATAAAACCCGAATCTTGAACCTTTAACTATTTGAATGATTAGTTATCCGGTTTAAGCTCCGTTTCTATTGATTCGAAGGCATTGAGTGTAAAAGAGTTGAAAGAAAGTTGGAATTCCTTCTTTCAATCCTTCACAACTTGTGGATGTTTAGATTTTTGATAGATCTTAACTTGTTTATGTGGAAATCGGTTAGATCTAAGCTAATCATAGTGGAATGAGGCCAAAACATGATGTTCCTCAAGAACACCATGATGACATCACCCAAGAACACCTAGATCTTGGTGATTTCATGGTTGGAATCCAAGTTTTGAAAGATAGAAAGGTGTAGAATCAAGTAATGATCAAGATCGTACAAGAATTAGAGTGAAAACTTACCGGGATTGAGAGAAATCTGAGAGAAGGTGAGGAAGATGGCTGGTTCGGTCAGAGCTTTCCAAAAATGGAAAGTATAACAATGACAGCCCTATTTATAGGCTCCAAAAGAGGAAAGTGTCAGCCGATCGGCCAGGAGCTCCGATCGAGTGGGCTGCTCGATCGGCTAGTAAGATGCTAGCCGATCGGCTGGCCTGTTCGATCAGGTTGCCTCCTGTTCGATCCGCGACACACTTCGAGTATTTTGCGATGATTTTTCGATTTTTCGATTTCGATGGATGATGATACGAATACGATAGAGTTCCTAGTCAAATTATTTTTAATCCCAACTACTATATCTAACATACAATCTTCTATAAGTCACGTTTCGATGTTGGTTTCCATTGAGTTCGATTGCTTTTCGAGTTTCGATTTGATCTTCGATTGATTTGCTTGAATACCACACCAAACATAAAGTAAACATGCACAAGTAACACATAAGGCACACACACACGTATAACCATACCACCATTCGCATAATTCGAGTCTCGAGTTCGATTGATTGTTAGATCGGTTTGATTACTGATTAGGTTAACTTTATCGCATTGTTACTTCCTACTATTCACAGTCGTAGATCGGTTCGCGTTAAAACACATTCGATTACTTCGATTCTTGCTGATTACAACACTTACTCCACATAATATAACTAAAACATAAAGTCGACTATCTACAGTCAAAGAAAGTCAAAGTTGACTTGGACTTTGACTTTGACTTTGACATTCGAAAACAGGGGGTGCTACAAGAACTTCCATGATACCATACATACGTGTACATATCATACATACATGTATATAATACATGGCATTCGACCATCAATAAGTGATAAACATATCACATCCACCCAATGAATAGGTGATAAAATATCACAGTTTTATGCGAGAGTCAAGTTCGTCTCTTTGTCGGTACGATGGTACTAACATTTTCACGAACTTGCTCTTGTGCCCTGCATGCATATGAAAATCAAGTTCCTCATCAATAAGTGATTTTATCACATAGAGCTTGTTTTCAGTCTCAAATAAATGAGTATTTCACATCATATACGCTGAAAACTGAGGATAAATGGTATACTCACTGGTAAGATGAATTCTCGCGCATGTCTTGATACGGGAATGTGTCGTGAGTGGATGAACACAGGCGAGTAGTATAAATCATACATTAAAGCGTATCTCCTAATCGCGATTACATCTGATAAGTTGAGCTTATGTGGACAACAATACCGATAATTATGGTAGGATACTTATCTTCATATTTACAAGAAACAAAAACCGTCTTTGACAAGACCGTAAGCTGGTATGATTCTCTTACCTTGAAACTCGAAAAAGCTTGGTAATTAGTGTACAGTTAGCTAATGTCTGTTAATGTTTGTTTTAGTTTACCTTATTTGTAATTAGAATTTTTAGTTTTTGTTTTTATTTATAATTTGGTTTTGATTAGCCGAAGTTGAAGCTCAAATGTTTTCTACCTGGAAAAAGTCCAAAACCAACTTGTCTTTAATATCATCACTTCATAAAAAATCCTTTTTGCAAAATTGGTAAACATGAAACAAAGTCTGTTTAATTTGATCATGTTTCTTCATAAGTTGGTGACACTGTGTGTGTGGTGGCAACGAAGAACCATCCTTCGTGACCTATTCTTCTCTATCTTGGGTCTTCACGAAAAACATAGGTTCTTCGTGGACCTATGTTATGGGCTAAGCTGATCTGGCCCAGTATGGTTCTTCGTCGGCCCATGTGGGTTCTTCGTAGGGTTTAGTTTTTCGTGGGGGTAAGAGTATAAAAAGGCGGACCCTGACATTTTACCTTTATCACTTTTCAAATCTCACCTTTAAACTGTTCGTCTTCTTCCTCTTATCTTCATCTTCTTCTTCGAAAAACCTACTGACATAATCAAAATCTTTGTGATTTTTGTCTTTGATACACTAAGGTAAACACGATGATGAGTTATATCTTATGTGTATTTGTTGATAACTGCTTTGATTGAAAATAACATCAAAACCCAGGTTTCGAACCAACTGTGTTTATGTATAACTGTTGTAGTTGATGTTTGTGAAGTATAAAACCTAAGAAAACAAACCCATTGTCTATTTTACTGTTATAATCTTTGTTGAAACTGATGGAATGATTGATGTTTATGATATGTGGTTTGAAATGCTTCATATGCTCAGTTTTTGTGTAAAGATTTTAACTGTTTTTGGGGGTTATCAAAATCATCCAAGTAATTTTTGAATGACCTGGGTTTTTGATTTAAATGTCGGTTTTTACTTCTTAAATATCGCTCATCAGATTGGGGACGTTATTCAATAACTTGGGTTTTGTGTTGATTTCATTTGTCAGTTGTTGGTTTTGATGGTTTTTGTTAGTTTGTTCCTAAAAGGTTACACTTGGATTAACTGAAAACTGTTTGGGGATGAAGAATAGAACGAATAACCTAAGTGTTGAACGGAAAACTACTTTTGACGAAAAATATCAAGGTCTGTGGACGAAAAACCAAATTGCAGATGAAGAACCTTTTTCTTGAATGAGGCCCACGAAGAACCTCTGGTCAATGAAGAATAGATTCTTCGTTGACTCAAGTTCTTCGTCAGTCAAAGTCAAGAAAGACAAGGTTCTTCGTTAAGGTAGGTTCTTCGTCCATACATAGTTCTTCGTCCAGTAAACACTTGGTGAAAATTGAGGTTCTTCGTCCAGTAGACACTTAGTGAAAAACTTGGTTTTTCTTAGGATGTCTTGTCCACTGTTCACAGTGAAAATGTTCAAGTGTAAATGTCAAGTGTTTTTGTCTGTCTTTCTCATTGTGGATGTTTTTGTGTAGAATGGCTCCTAAAGAACAAAAGCGGAAGCCTGCTACGAAAAAGACAGATAAGACCGAGGAACAGAAAATGTCCGAACCTCGTCATAATATGGTCGCGTATCTGGATCCACAAGAAAAGATCGTTGAAATCAAAGAAATTACGAGGTGGTTACGCGAGTCGAGGATAAACGAGGCCATTACTCATCAGACGCCAGTATACAAGACGTTAATTAAAGAATTCTGGGATTCGGCTAGTGTTATAGAGGTTGACGGAAAAGAGGTTATCCGCGGGCAAGTAAATCAACAGAATGTGGATGTGTCTGCTGAAATTCTCAACACTATTCTGCAACTTAATGACGATCCAGAAGCTCCGTATTCTATTCCGATTATGTGCTAACATGGTTGTTTGCTACGAATGAAGTGTATAGATGATATCTTGGGAGGACAAATTGATGTTAAGTTAAAATAAGCATAGTTTATAGTATTAAGTGTCGATTGTTAGTCCGTTACATACGTTAAGTTGTATGAGTTAGGTTACTTATAGAATATTGATGTTTGTGTTTAGCAAGGCTTAAAACAGGTAATAATGAAGGTTTACGAGAGATGTAAGCGGAAAAGGGAGTTCACAAGTCAATATATGGAGCTGAGCAGGGAAAAGTCAACAGGGACAGTCCCGCGATACGCGGCAGATGAGATGAATAGCTCCGCGACTCGCTTGAGGCAATAAAAGGAAGTCGGTCATGAGACTCACCCCCGCGATACGCGGGGGGATACGTTGTTACTGCCACGACTCGCAGCCCAAGGTGTCAAAAAGAATAACTATTTAAAGGTTATGATTTGATTGTTAGGGTTTCACCTCCTGATTTTCAAATAAGCAGCCATCGATCAGAGCCTTAGACGAACTGGGAGCATTATCTTTTCATCATACACCATCTTTCAAATCCATTCTTCATGTTCTGCAATTCTCGAATCATTACTGAAGCTATGATGACAACAATGAGCGGCTAAACTTCTTATAACTTCTACCCGGATGAACTTTTACATTGTTTTGCATTAACTCTTGTTTGCGGATTCGTATAACTGGTACGGCTTGACCACTCGTGTTGGATTCTTGGTAAACGTTTCTTGTGTTTGAATTACTTGTTGTTTATTAAGCGTATTGGCAACTTTCTTGCGTTGTTAGCGAGTTGGTAAATTGGCGGGTAGTTGATACAATCGAACGGGTTATTAGGTTGCATAGTGAATCTTAAAAACTATCCTTGATAACTAATCAGATTCATTAATTCCGAGGCCATGTCTATGTGGTGTTTTGAATCGGTAAACAGGTTTTGATGTTGAACGGGTAATTGGGATTCCGGGTAGAGGTTATTCTTTCTCATATTGATTACAACTTTATTAATTAGTTCTTTAGTTTTTACAATCAAATTCATAAAACCCCCAATCTAGTCAATTTAGTTCTTAGTTAAAAAACGCGCCACTGACCACAAATTCTCCGTGGATACGATACCCTACTTACGCTATCTACGTAGTTTATTTAGGTTTTTGATTGACCCTTACGACAGTCATCACAAATCAATAAATCATGGTTGTCGTTACGTTACAAGATCTTGTTACATGTCCTCATTCAGTGTTTGAGCAATCGACGAGGTGGTTACGACATGGCAAGTAATGACTTGGTGGGATTGATGGTCGCTTTGGTATTGAATAAACCGTTCAGTATTTCATAGTATCTTTTCTCAAACATGAAGGAGAATTTGGGGAGAACAGGTGCCAGTGGTAACAATTTTTTGGATGTATCCAAGATTCCTGCAAATGATCATGAACGTGCAACATCCTAATCTTCCTAAAGCTGCAAATGATGTTCTAAAGATTGATGTGATGATAGAGCATTCATTGAAGATATTCAAAGGTGTAGCTGCTAAACGATACAAGGAAAGTACGCCACCTCGGAAGATGATTGGTATTTTGGGGAATAAGGATTACGTCGCTCCGGCGAATGATAAATGGCATCATGACGAAATCCAATCTGACGATGAAGAACCAATGCTAAAGAAGATGTTGGAAGATAAGTTTGGACGAAAGAAGTTAAAGATTTTCGGTGATACTGACGACGAAGATGATGATGAAGGTGATGACGAAGGTGGTGATGGTGGAAATGTTGGTGCAAGTGGAGCGAGTGCTCATAGTGGTGGCAATGACGAATCTGGGTCAGATGATAATCCACCTGAACCAGGATAAGAACACTACATCGACGAGTGTGGTGTTAGGCAAGTTCGGAGGATTCGTACTGATCAAGATGAAGATTACGTTCCATCCGACACAGAGGCAGAGCGTCTGAAAAAGAAGAAAACTGTTATGCGTAGAAAGAAAAAGATGAATAAGACAATTGGTACATCTTCAGCAGAGCCTGCTGCTGTACAACATGAAACTGTTACTGAACCTATTCATGAGGCTAATGTCAATCCTGAATTTGCCTTCACAGTGGAGGAAACTACAGCAATGATGACCTCACCTTCTGCAGCAACTGAACCACCTCCAACGGCTACAACTGCAGCTGAAACTCCTGTTGTGACTCCACCAACTGAACCACAACATGGAACTTCCTCTAGTCATCAACATCGATCTGCAACCCATCAGCAAAGCTCAAAGCGACGTGGCAGATTGTTCTTCGAAATGGCACATGATGAAAAGGTAGAATTTCTTTTTTCGCAATTACAAGCTGTTGGAGGTCAAATCCATCGGCATTCAGAATTTATGTCTGCGAATAGAAATACTGTGCTCAAACAACAGGTGGAGATTAACACGTTAAAGGAAACTGTTGGAAGACAACAAGCCAAAATCGTGCAACTCCGAGCTGAGAATGAACGTCTGAAAGCTACTGATGATGAACGAGAAAGACAGTTGTTACAGATGCGGGCAGCTGACAATGCTCGTGGTATTGAGTTGAATAGGGTGAAGGAACAACTTAGGCGCCTTATATTTCTAACTTCATAATCTAATCACTCGACAACTTAGACCCCTTATATTTCTAACTTCATAATCTAACCTACTTAATTATATCCTTGTATATGATTAACCAAACTAACAAAATATATTATTTATAAACTCAATATTTTTTTAATACCCGAATATAATTAATATTACGAGTACTGTTATCAAAATAATAAATAATAACATTTTCTCATTTATATTTAATTTGTTTAGGATCCAGTTTGCAAAACAAGTTGAGTTTCAGATATCCGATTTTGGCGGGTGTTACAAGATTCTGGAGAAAATAGTCAAAACTGTGAAAACCGTGAATATAATTCTCAGCCACAAGATATTTGTGATTAGTAGCTGAGATTGATACGGTGACATTTCTGTAAATACTAGAAACCTTAGAACCACAAGGAGGGGTAAAAATGGGAGATCCTAATAAGGGTGTACATGCTAATCACATGCTATTTCTCCCATAGTATTTAAACGTCCATAACTTATTTATACGTGATTATTTTTTTTTTTAAATTACACCATAAAATCCAGCGTTTTTTAATCTTCCCAACGATTTTACTATTGATATACTTTCGAAAAAAAATGAACTGGTTTTTATGGCGTTTTTAACTTTGTGTTTTTATAGCGTTTTTAACTGAATTTTTTTTTATGGTGTTTTCTGAAATATGTGTTTTAATAGCGTTTTCATCTAGGTTTTTATGGCGTTTTTTTTTTTTTGAACTGGGTGCTTTTATGGCGTTCTCAACTGGGTTTTTCATGGTGTTTTTTCTAAACTAATCGTTTTATGCCGTTTTCAACTAGACATTTTCATGGCGTTTTTTGAATTGTGTGTTTTATGGAGTTTTTATTTGGACCCCCAGTTCATATCATTTTTTAGTTTCAATAGTATACTTGTTGAAAAGATAATAAAACACTCGATTTTATGGTGTAATTAAAAAAAAATAAACACTTATAAAAAAAAGTTACGAGAGTTTAAAAAAATGGTGGAATATGCATGTGACTTGTATGTGCATAGGCTTTTTGATAATATTATCTTTAGTGTAAGTTAGCATCAACGTCACATGTCAACATCAAATTCGTTCTCACCGTTTTCACACTTTTAGACGTTTTCTTCAAATCCACATATATAATCCTATAAGGCTAAAGGGTATGGTCATCACCCTCATGACTATCATGATCCTCCACATAAGCGTCATGTTTCCCACCTTTAATCCACCATCCAAATCTACTACACTAAGGGTGAAGGGAGTGGTTACCTATTTGGAATAGGTAAACTCCCCATTCACCCAATCAGACAGTGTCACGTCAATTCACCTAAATTGTTTACCTAATGCTCAAAAACGTTGACAGTGGTTTACCTAATGGGGTTTAGGTAAACTATTTAAAAAAAAAAGGAAAAATGTTTGATTGGTTGAGAAGAAATGGACCCAACTACACACCCATCTTTCTCCCCCTTTCCTCCCTCTCACCAAATCGGTAAAAAGGTTGGCGGTGGAGTTGGGTTCGGTACCGAGTGGGTTACCGCCCCCACTCCGTTCACCCTAAGGGTGTGGTCATGACCCAAACCACTATCCCCCTTCGTTATTATAATTTATTTTTTAAAGTGTCAAAATCTAAGAAAATGAAAAAATGTGGCCCATGGTAATCGTGGTTCAATTCACGCCAACCACCATAAATCGTTGAAGGGGGTGATGTAGCCTTCTATTCATATTTCAACGTGATGAATCATGTTTCAACCATAACCCCATACCCTTCAGCCTAAAACAATGGTTATCACAACTACCTCAATATGATAGTTGGGTGGTGGTTGCAATTAAGATGTTATTTATGTGACTAGTGACTGTTTTCTACAAAATCGTTACCAAATTCCAATATTGTACAAGAAAAAAAGGATAGTCAATAATTTACACCTGAATTTTTTCTAGACGACATTATATTTAGGCTGCCAAAACATTTGGCATGGAATCTCAGTTAGGGACGAAACCATGGTGTAATCTTTTAAGTTAACGCATTTCTTACTTCGTTATAAAATAGTAAAATAACACGTATTATATTCCAATAAAATTTGAAAGTTTTATAATCTTGCATATGAAAAATATTGAGTTCATACCAAATATCTCATATCTGACATTATCATTCATGATTATTCTTATTTCATGCATAACGAGCCTTTGGTGCGAATTTAGGGGCAGTCCCTGGTGACTTAACGACTTAACGAGCCTTTGGTGCGAATTTAGGGGCAGTCCCTGGTGACTGGGGTTGCTTTGAAGCATGATGAAAAAAAAAAAAAAGTATTAATCAATTATAACTGATTACCATTCATAATCACTGGTAAGAAGTTACTATTGATCAATGGCAACTTGGTTTATTAGTGGCTACTGACTAGTATCATTGATAACTGAGTAGTATCATTGATAACTGGTCATTAGTAATAGCTGAGTTACGGTTGATAAAGTTTCTGCTAAGTAGTTTCACAATATGGTTGCAACGTCTTAACCGCTAATTGTTATACTCATTTACGAGGAGTTTCAACGCTCTTTAACAAATCGCATGTTGTAAACCTATAACAAGATATACTTTGGTTTAATTTTGGAACGTTGTTCCAAAACATAATTCACATATTCGTTCTTGTTATTCTTAGTAAATTATCCAATTAAATGTTTGATATGTATCATTTTCATATGTCAATGTGACAGTTTGCTTTACGTCATTTATAAGGATTTCTAATCCCTACGAATTAGAAAATCCACACTGCAAAGTTTTCACCCCAAGTATTATTACCTCAGGAACAAAGTTGTGAGCTCTCGATATGATTAGACCATGTGTAGTGGTACACATGAATAATGGCCCATCCTAGGGAGTTTTGCGCTATGTGGTAGTCCATTTAGCAATGTGGCGTTTTTATAAATGGGTGTAGTGGGGATGTGAGGCATTATGTTAAAATGGGTTTAATAATATAATTAAATAAAAAAAAAACTATCAAAAATGTTATTGGACAAAAAATCATCAAAAAAGGGTGATTGGGCAACACACAAGGGGCTCGAGCGTTGTATTTAGAAAACCACTCAAAAATTTCGAACAAAAACGCCCCATTGATGTCGGGGCGTGTTTGGGTAAAAAAAACGCCTCATTTTTTATCCACTACGCATGGTCTTACAAAGGTGTGGATAAAGTGACGTACCTTAGATTTTTTAACTAGTGTCACTCTTTGAAAGTGCTAAATTGGTATTACTTGAGTGTGGAATGCGTAAATAACACATTTTAAACAAATATGAAGTATAAGGTCGCATGTGAGTTCGTCCCTACATGTAAAATAAAATAGACAATACCGATTTACACTATGGTTAAATGTTACAATTTTATTGTTTAATTGATCTTAGTATCTTACCATCAAGTAACGTTGCAAATGTTACATACATGCGTGTACCATTGCCGTCCACCACCTTTTTCTTTCACAAATTAATCAGATAGACTTGTCCCAATTTTAATGTACCAACTATTTATTAAATTATCTACAATCATATTAACTAACCTAATAATTTTCAGAAGCTAAATGAAAGTTTGATAACGACTTTTTTGTATTTTTTAATGTCTTAGGAATTTGTGATGCTGAACAACTTATAAACATTTCTAATTAAAATAAACTAGTGTAATTCCCCATGGTGATGTGGCGAGCGTTCGATCAGTTCTCGGTTATTTAAGCTATGGAAACCCAGTCAGTATTGGTTTGATTCCTTATAGTAACGGTTCAGTTCATTGGGCTTTCGGTTGGTATGTGTTTAGGTCGGTACACTAACGCCACTCGATATAGCTACCGAAAGAGATATATATCGACACGCAATGGCGGACCTAGAAATTATTTGTTGGGGGTGCGGATGAGTGGTTCAAGCGTATTTTCAGGAGGTGCGGTCGGGTTTTTTGCCTAAAAAATACACTAACTTTTTTTTGTCAGGAGTGCGCCCGCCCACCCTGAGCTTCACCTAGATCCGCCCTGTGTTTTAGATCGATAAAAACTAGAAAAATCGAATACCGGTACATGTACCGTGAGTGTCTCCACAATACGCGGTGTTCCTTAGTCACTACCATTGCCGACTTAAATAACCATCGTCGCTTCACCATCACTTTACCCCTATAAACTTTAACGGTTTAAGTTGTATTAGATATATAGAGTTCTTTATTGTATTCCATATTATTTATTATTTTTATAAATTAACATAAGCGTATGTAGCAAACAAAAATGTGTGCGTGTTCACCCTTTACCATTTTTATTTGAGTAAACTTTCGTTTTGCTCCCTGTGGTTTGGTCACTTTAACGGTTTTGCTTCAAACCTTTAAAAATAGCCATTTTACTCCCTGATGTTTCGGTTTTTTTGCCAGTTTGCTCCCCGCCTCTAACTCCATCCAAATTGTTTGTTTTTCCATTTTGCTCCCCGCAGGGAGCAAACTGGCAACAAAACCAAAACATCAGGGAGTAAAATGGCTATTTTTAAAGGTTTGGGGCAAAACCGTTAAAGTGACCAAACCACAAGGAGCAAAACGGAAGTTTACTCTTTTTATTTTTAGTATATACAAAGATAAATAATAAAACAATAACAAATAATATATTAGTATTCTTGCTATTCATCGCAGTTACTTAGAGAAAAAGAATAATAATAAATCAATAAATAATATCTTAATGTTTCAGAGCCATTCTTCGAAGTTACTGTTGAAAACAATAGATATCTCCTCTCAAGGGTTATACTATAATTCAATGTATCAATCTTAATCTACTATTCATTATTAGCTAATGAGAAAAATAACAATAATAAATCAATAAATAATATCATAATGTTTCAGCCATTCTTCGAAGTCACTATTGAAAACAATAGATATCTCCTTTCAAGGGCTATACTGTAATTTGATGTATCAATCTTAATCTACTATTCATTATTAGTTAACGAGAAAAAGAACAATAATAAATCAATAAATAATATCTTAATGTTTCAGCCATTCTTCGAAGTCACTATTGAAAACAATAGATATCTCCTCTCAAGGGCTATACTGTAATTTGATGTATCAATCTTAATCTACTATTCATTATTAGCTAATGAGAAAAAGAACAATAATAAATCAAGAAATAATATCTTAATGTTTCAGCCATTCTTCGAAGTCACTATTGAAAACAATAGATATATCCTCTCAAGGGCTCTACTATAATTTGATGTATCAATCTTAATCTACTATTCATTAATAGTTGTAATTGTAATATATATATATATATATATATATACAAGTAATTTAATCCATCACGTGTTGCGGTGACGTCGAAACATACGATAACTTGAATTTATACTGTCAAATGAAAATATATTATATTTGACTCGACTTGTATCCAAAAAAGTTTACATCAAAACGGAAACCAACTTGAATTTATATCAACATAAAAATAAGCACGTAAAAAATAAATATTTTTTAGTTCAAGAATGAAAGTATGGGGTAAACTTAAACTTTAGAAACTTAAAGAGACTAAAATAACATTTTACAAAGTGTTTACAAAATTGAAGGAATGTAAGTATCAATATTGAAAATTAAAATTTCAAAACATCAGGTTACTATTCATACATACTTTTTAATATATACTTAATTAATTAATTAATTAATTAATTTGATGTATCAATCTCACTCTATTGTTAATCATATTGTAATTCATATGTAAAACTAGTGTTATAGAGTAAAACCTCTATAAATTAATAATATTGGGACCAAGATCTTTTATTAATTTATCAAGATATTATTATATAAATAAATTAATAAATTTTTAATTTAAAAAGTTGGCTTGTATTCGTGATTCAGTATATTTGGAACCGGTCACTCGAAAAGAAGCATTGCAAGCGGCAACAACTCTTCACAACTTTTTGTTGCAATACAAGAATACAATGCCCCAATTCTTAAGTGCAATGAGGAGATTTAAAAATGAACTCCAAATATATTTGAAGTTCACAAAAAAAAATAAACAAATGACTATAGAGTCATTTTTTACTAGACAATCCTAGAATTTTGGAATATTAGTTTCACTGGAACTAATATATTTACATTGGGATTTCAAAAAAACTATTATCTTATTATTTTATCGATTGGGTCCAATTTTGTACTGGTCCCAAGTTGGGACCGGATAAATTTATAATTTTATCAAGGTTATTAATTTATGGAGTATTAAATTATAGAGGTTCTACTGTATTTGTGCTTCGTAGCGAGAAGCGAGTTGATTTTTAATAAAGTTTAAAAGATAAATTGTAACAACCCGCACTTTCGTGCTTGTTACTGTCGTTACGCCTAGCACCAGAGATTCAGATCATAATGTAACTATATCGCTTACAAAGCTACTTCACATAAATTCGCATACTTTCACCACGTTATATCGCACATCACAACGCATACTACACTAACGCTAACGATGACATCGCGTAAGTACTTAAGCTACTCCCCTCACTCGTCGTGATGCGACACAAACGCTAACGCAGACTCAAACGCAATTACATATGCTATGACCTATTATATAATAATGATAATAGATAAATATAAATATCTGGGTATTAAACATGTCTAAACGCGCACTCGCTGGCACGCGCAACTCAATTTATCGCACTGAAGCACACATAACTCGACGCTACTTATCTCGCTATAACGCTTAAAGTACCCGCAATGGTTAACGCAACAAAACACGGTAAACGAAACGAAAATTGGAAAACTAGAAAACGAAGTCGGGCTGTCCGAATGGACATCCGATCGAATGGACTTTCATCCGGATGACCATCCGCTCGGATGGCCATTCGACCGGAAGCCATCCGACCCATTTGACCGCCTTAACTTTCACTCCTTCCTATAAATAGAGCTATTGTGTCTCATTTCAACACTTTGGTTCTCTCATCCGATCACTTGCTCCCAAGCCACTTTCAGTCACTTTTCATCACGATTCAAGGCTAATCCGTAAGTATTTCTCCCCAAATCTTGTACAATCATCATCACTACACATTTGTACATCATCTTCCCCATCAAAACCACACATTCTCTTCTCGAAATCGCCTGATTTGGACTCCTTAAGGTGGTTCTCACTCAGTTGCTTATGCAAATTGTTGGGTGACATCATCTCATCAAGATTGGTTCAGATCTGAAAGATTTCACACGTTTTAACACGAATCTCAACGAGATCTCAACATTTTCAACTGTTTTCAAACTTTTCTTCAACTTTCATACAAAACCCGATGGAATCTAGACTCATTCAGACTCTCTACTCATTTATTAGTTGAGAGCCGGCTCGAAAACAGATTTCCACCGGAAAGATGACCGACTAACGGGTCAGACCTGAAACTTCGTCAAGAACAGTGAAACTGATCGAATGGGGTGATTCCAATCCGATCGAATGAGCTGAATCTTAGTATGTTTCCATTGTTGAAATGCCGTCTCCGTTAAAACTTGATTTACTTAGAAATTTTACAAAGTTTACAAAACAACAGAATCACCCACTCAAATGATCGTCCGATCGCATGACCATCCGATCGAATGACCATTCGACCAGGTTAGCTGTCCTTTATACTATTCCTTGTTCGAAACAATTTGGCTAAACTTCAACTTACCAAACTCTCAATCGAAGAGCCATCCGATCGAATGGCCATCAGTCCGGATGACCATCCGACCAGATGACTTGTTTAAATGCTACAACAAAAACTTCAAAAGTTTTCAAAACAATTTACAAACATCCAAACTCATTCGAATGGCCATCCGTTCGAATGGTCATTGTCGCAACCCCCGTCCCCTAACAACCCGAGAACGTGCGGCCACGGCCAGTTTCGGTGGTATCTGTTTTTATCCATTTTGGCAGCGGAAATTTCATCAGGACCGTAGTTAGAAAATAATTTTATCAGAGTAAAATACCACACTTTTATACTATTAAACATGTGGGAAAATCCCAAGATTTAAGTACTCACATTTCCATAGGGATAAACCCTATTTTATTTAATTAAAACATCTCTTTATTTTAGGTAACTTTATAGCGACTTTTCCAAGCATTCAATGCTGTCCAACTGGCTTTTATATGGCTTTCACATTTTGTTACCTGAAACGCGTTTAAAAACATTTTTTCAGTGGGAAATACTGGTGAGTAAATCTCAGTTTAATCAAATTTAATAAAAACCATTGTACAGTATTGAGGGTGGTCGCGCAATTACATTTGTTTCCATCTATTCAATTACCACCCACGGTACTGTCAACCCGACTTGTGGAAATGTTACCCCTCGCAAGACAGTAACAAATTTTGTATACAAAACCCCAACATACCGACGATAATTGTAAAATACAAATACTCAATACCTGTTTAATATAATATTAATTGTGTGAGGTTTTGTAAAAACAATTTGTAAAAAGGAGATTGCCCACATTGTTGTCTTAGGTTTTCTTTAAGGGTTGCTTGGAGATTATCTATAAATTACACAAATGCACACGTGTTAGTATAATAACCCTTTAATATTTACATTAGCAATACCTTCCCCGAGACGGCATTCCAATGACTACGTCGGGCAGAACCTCGACAGCCGTTACGGAACCCTGGATCAATCGGGCAGCGTATCTAATACGTAACTGGGGTTATGATACTTACAACGGAGCCGAACTTCGTTATTTAGGGGGTATTATATCTGAGAATAGCTTCTACTATAAAGAAATTCGAGAGAGAAAAAGGAAGTGAGCGATCGGAACTGAAGGCCGATGCCCTCTTTATATAGGGCCTGATTTTGATTCCGTCGCGGCCCGCGTAGAACACGGTCAGGGCCTTCGTGGCCCGCGAGGCTCCCTAGGGTAGTCCCTAGGGTTGCTGAGTCGACCACTAGGCACGACACGACTGGAACACGTGGCGGCTCAGGGGCTCGCCCTGACTCCTTGCTGTCGCGGCCCGCGTAGGTGGTAGCCAAGGGCTACACGCCCCGCGAGAGACCATTAAATTTTTTTTTATTTAATTTTAATAAAAATAAAGGTATTCGGGGTCTGATTTCACGTATGGGGTGTATTTTAAGACATATTGGGGTATTCTAATTATATTAGGGGTGTCGAAAATATTTAGGAGGGTTGTTATATCCTCCCCACCTTGTTTTAGAGCTCGTCCTCGAGATCTACTGGAATAAGTGTGGATATTTCCTTTACATTTCTGACTCAAGCTCCCATGGTCCCACTTTACTTTGACCAGAACTAATCTCTTGTGTTTGAGGTTCTCAACCTTTCGGTCTTCGATCTGTAGAGGCTTCTCTACAAATTTAAGTTGTTCATTTACCTCTATATCCTTAAGAGGCACCATCAGTGATTCATCAGCTAAGCATTTCTTGAGATTAGATACATGAAATAAATCATGTATTCCTGCCATTTCTTCTGGTAGTTGTAGCTGATAGGCTACAGGTTCTATTCATCTAATAATCTCAAAAGGTCCAACATACCTGGGGCTTAGCTTTCCCCTTTTGATGAATCTTACCACTCCTTTCCAAGGAGAGACTTTCAATAACACTTTATCTCCTACTTGAAATTCCAATGGCTTGCGTCCGTTATCAGCATAACTCTTTTGTCGATCACGTGCTTCTTTCAGTCGTTCCTTAACTTGAATGATTTTATCAGTTGTTTCTTGTACTATTTCAGGTCCAAATAGTTTCTTTTCCCCAATTTCTGCCCAACAGACTGGGGTTCGGCACTTTCGTCCATAAAGTGCTTCGAATGGTGCAGCATTGATACTTGTGTGATAACTGTTATTATAAGAAAATTCTATTAAGGGTAAGTGATCGTCCCAATTACCTCCGAAATCAATTACACAAGCTCTAAGCATATCTTCCATTGTCTGAATTGTCCTTTCGCTTTGTCCGTCTGTTTGAAGGTGATAGGTTGTGCTTAGATTTAACTTGGTTCCCATGGCTTTTTGGAGACTTGTCCAAAAATGAGAAGTAAAACGGCTATCCCTATCGGAAACAATTAATAAAGGATTTCCATGTAATGAAACTATTTCATTTACATACAATTTAGCTAGCTGTTCCATACTGAAAATTTCCTTCATTGGTAAGAAATGAGCTGACTTAGTTAGTCTATCTACAATCACCCAGATTGTATCATTACCTTTTTCTTGTTTTGGGTAGTTTGGTAACAAAATCCATTGTTATCAATTCCCATTTCCAAACTGGCATTTCTAACTGCTGCAACAAACCTGAGGGTTTCTTGTGTTTAGCTTTGACTTGTGAACAGGTTAATGTGACAACCGTCACTTTTCCGTACATTCCGTACACTAATTGAACAGTAATCTGTGCTTTAAAAACTGTGCATGATCTAGTTTACAAGACAAATGATTTTGTGATTACTGTTATATACATAAAATGGCATTTCATGTTGCAAGACTTTTATCATTACTTCATGCAACACGATATAGTTCTAATAATGCACAGAACAGAATTGGCACCATTATCAGACAAACTAAAATTGCTGACGAAGTTCAGTGCATAGACAGGCAGTGTTTTGAGGCCCAGTATGAGCCAGAGACTACGTATTACACTAGTATAGTGTATAGGGAAGTAAGGACCACAAAACTGTTTTTCTAGGTGATAGATAAAGTGCCGGAAAGTGCCTAAAACCCACATAAAGTGCAGAATTCTGCATAAATTAGCAAAATTCAGCATTTTAACAAGTTTATTACATGCAAAAATATGACTAAATGGTCCTGAATGCTTTCCTAAGTGTCGGGAATTAAAAGGGTCACAAAAGGGTACATAAAGAACACTAAACGGAATAGTTTGACACATTAACGAACCGGTATCTAACCCAACAACCGGACATTACCCGAAACACCAAAATTATACTAGAAGCATTGTTTTAATGTTTTTTGAGCTAGTTATGATCCCCGAACACCTTAACACACTATATAACACATCATACACATAAACACCTAACTAATATACTTGAAATCTAACTTAGTTATCTAACTTACCATTTAAACTTACACTTACCCCCCCCCCCCCCTCATGATTTACGGCATCAAGGGTGTGGCCCCACACCTTGATCTTCATAATCTCACAAGATTTTCCTAATCTTCCTAAGATCTCAATTGATATGTTAAGAGATATGTTATGTACTTTTGAGACATATAGACGAATGGGTATTTGTTTGTTGGAAACCTTTACTTAAACCCATGAGACATTCACTCCATCACCATCACTTTACCATTTCACAACACAACTCCCTCTCCTCCCTTCTCTAACCTACGGCCCAACCACAACACCACCATTTTCAACCACTTCTCATACAAACCAAGGTGATCTAGAGGTGCAAGGAGCTAAGTTAGGAAGTGTGGAAGCATCGGAAGTTGAAGGACCTCGTGCAAGTGCTATTAACCACCTCATTACTTCTCTTGTTCATCCATAGCCTTGTGCTAGTAGTAAGGCCCTTATGATCTCTTGATCTTTCATATAAAGTTGGTTAATAAGTGATGAACATTGTTAAACATGATGAACATTAAAAGACATATTCTTGAATCTCTAACATAAACTTATAAACATATGAAATCTTGTTGATTTATGATTATTTGCTTCTTGTTGATTGATTACTAGTGTTAATGATGTTAGACATCATATGGAACCTACTAGATTGTGATTAAACACATGATCTAGAAGGTTGATGTGATGATCTTGTGAAAAACCAAGATCATCATGCCTTATGTTTACATGAACTTGAAGAATAAAATGGTTTCTTGAAAAATAGTAAACAAAGTGAGTTAGTAATCTTATGGATCTAAGATTTATGAATGGTTTTCCAAAAGAACCAAGTTTAAAATGTGATTTTTATAAGATCTTGGTTCGTACTTAAATAAACACTATTTTTGGTGATAAAACAAGTATAAGAACACATTGTTTACAAGAAAAATTCAAAAGAATGATTTTTGGAAAATCATCTAACAAGTTGTAAACACTCAAATCTTACAAGAATGAGATTTTTAAAGAAATAAACACACTTAAAGGGTAACTAAGTCTACTAAACATACTACCAAGTTACTACAAGTTTTTATGAAAACTCAAGTTCATGATCATTATGTAGATAGCTTTGTTTTAGCACTTGGTAAGTGTAGATTGATTGTTGATTGTTTATGATGATTTTTGAAAAGAAAATGATATGCTTTAATAGCATGGACACCTCCATTTTTAGGGGAAACTATGGCAAAATTTTCTAAAAATACAAACACTTAGAAAAATATTTTCTAAACAAGTATTTACAAATGAGTTTTAACTATGGTTTTCAATACAAACTTTGTCATAGATTTTGTTACAAAAATACAAGTATCGGAGGTTAGTTTTTATAAATAAAAATGGATAAATATGTATTTAGAGTATAAATTTACATATATAACACATTGTGTGTGATTATTTGTATACTTGGTGTAATAGTTATGTTATTTTAGGAATTAAAGTAATATAACTTAACAAATTACCAAGGAATTTACAATCCAAAATAATACCAAAAATCACAAGGAATAAATATATAAGTTACACACTAAATATCGTGAAGCCGAACGAAAGAACGTAACTTACAAGGTATTCCGGAAACTACATTTATGAGCATATTTTTGGTAAATATTATTTGGATACAAAAGAAATGAAAGTATGATTTTTATTATTATTACAAAGTATATCATATTTTCGACAAGGAGAAAATATATTATTTTCGGAAGTTAAATTATATTTTCTTGGAATGTTTAGAAGATATATGGTTTTTGGGAAAAAAATATATATATTTTCTTGAAATACATTATTTTTGGGAAAAAACAAGTTAAAGTATATTTTCTAAAGTAAGAGTTGAAAATATCTTATTTTGGAAACTACAAATACGAGAATACAAATACACATGTATGAGATACCCCCATCCTTGGGAAGGAAATACGAAAATAAATACTTGAGAAATATTGATACAAAAATACTGTTTAACAATTATTCCAAAATAAAACATAATTTAAAGTTAAAATACTTATTATTTTAACAAGGAATTATAACTTGGAATAATACTGGAGACATAAAAGAAGCGTAACTCAAAAACGTAAATACTAAGTCAAGGCACGACCCGTTCGTCTAATAGACCCTAGTACATTGTAGGAAGTCGTGTTTGCTAAGGGGATTTGAGTTACAAGTACCGAAGATGCAAACCTGTGAGTTCATGCTTCCCCCTTTTCTTTAACTATTTTCGGTTTTATAACTCTCGAGGGTGGAATACATGTTACAAATGCTTAAACGGTATGAAATGCCTATGAAATGCACTATTAGATCATGTGAGCATAGACTAAATACTGAAATGCCATTAATTCTTAATTAGGGACGAAGGTTAGATCTAACGGGTATGGCCGAGCCCCACTCATGGTCCTCATGTGATCACTTGAGTGCTTCGGTGTCCCAGTCGAGGGAAATCGACATAGTCAAGGGAAATTGACATAGTCAAGGTAAATTGACATAGTCGAAGGGAAATTCTACATAGTCGAGGGAAATCGACAAGGGTATAAACTTACTCATTTTGAGTGCTCCCTATGTCCTCACATGCCTTAATGTCCTTGTAAAACATTTATTTGGTATGTTCATACACGCTTTTCATACCTGTTTTCAAAGGAGTCTCTCAAAGGTTTTCAAGTTTACCAGTACTCACACAAAACGCATGAACTCGCTTAACTTTTGTTGATGTTTTCCAAAATTACATGTATTTCAGGTGACAGGTTGGATCTTGGGCGCGGGTGTTGTTTCTAGAAGTAGACTTCAAGTTTAGATGTCATCCACTTTTGTTGGTTTGTAACCTAGTCGAAGGTTGTGTTTTAAAACTTAAATAACCGGTATTTGTAATACTCAAATTTTATGAATAGATGAACATCATTTTGATCATGTAGTTGTTTATTATGATTGAATGCAATGATATTAAACCCGTCACACATCATACGCTTCCACAAAAGTCAGGGTGTGACAGTTAAACACTTAGAAACATAAGCTGCTATATCTTTTTTCATTCCTATCCACCAAAAATTCTTTCTTAAATCCTGATACATCTTATCACTTCTAGGATGCATCGTATACTTAGACTTATGGGCTTCTTCTAATATACGGTGATGTAAATTTCCTACTTTTGGTATCAACATTCTCTTTTTATGGAATCTCCAAATTCCATCTGTTCCTTGTTCTAATTCCTTAATCATTCCTTTTAATTTTTCAGTATCATCCTTGGTTACTGATTCTTGTGCTTCTCTAATTTGATCATTTAAATCTACTTGTAGATTTAATTTAAGAGAACGTACCCTTTTTGGCTTTTCATGATACTTTCGACTTAAAGCATCAACCATGACATTTGCCTTCCCTGCATGATACTGGATATTACAATCATAATCACTAAGAATTTCTATCCAGCGTCTTTGCCTCATATTCAGCTCCTTTTGTCCGAAGACATACCTTAAACTCTTATGATCTGTGAAAATGGTAAACTTACTAGCATAAAGGTAATGTCTCCAAATCTTAAGGGCAAAAATTATGGCTCCTAATTCCAAATCATGGGTTGAATAGTTCTCTTCGTGATTCTTAAGTTGGCTAGATGCGTAAGCTATAACCTTTTGACGTTGCATCAACACACATCCATAACCTAACTTAGAAGCGTCACAATAGACCACAAAGTCTTCGGTTCCTTCTGGTAACGCTAGTATGGGTGCATTGGTTAGTCTTTGCTTAAGAATTCTAAAAGCTTCTTCTTGTTTTGGTCCTCATTCAAACTTAACAGATTTACAGGTTAGCTTAGTCAAGGGAATGGCTATTCTTGAAAAATCTCGAATAAACCTTCTATAATAACCGGCCAATCCTAGGAAACTTCTAACCTCGGTTGGTGACTCAGGGGTTTTCCATTTGGTAATCGCCTCGATCTTGGTGGGATCCACATGAATTCCTTCATGATTGACTAAATGCCCAAGAAACTGTACCTGTTCTAACCAAAACTCGCACTTGGAAAACTTAGCATAAAGCTTTTCCTTTCTTAATAAACTTAAAAGTGCGTGCAAATGCCTTGCATGTTCCTCTTTACTCTTAGAGTAAATGAGAATATCATTTATAAAGACAATTATGAATTTATCCAAATATGACTTACATATTTGGTTCATCATGTCCATAAATGCAACTGGGGAATTGGTTAAACCAAATGGCATGACAGTAAATTCATAATGACCATACCTTGTTCTAAATGTGGTCTTAGGAATGTTCTCTTCCTGAACCTTCAATTGATGATATCCTGACCTTAAATCGATTTTAGAGAAAAATCGAGCTCTTTGTAATTGATCGAACAGATCATCGATTCTTGGTAATGGATACCGATTCTTAATCGTGACCTTGTTCAATTCACGGTAATCAATGCACATACGCATAGATCCGTCCTTTTTTTACGAATAAAATTGGTGCTCCCCATGGTGACGAACTTGGCTGTATGAATCTTTTTTCCAACAATTCATCTAATTATTTCTTTAGTTCCTGCATTTTTGCGGGTGCCAAACGGTAAGGTGCTTTGGCAATCGATGTTGTCCCCAGTAGCAGGTGGATTCTGAATTCAACTTCCCGGTCCGGCGGTAATCCTGGTAATTCTTCTGGAAATACATCTGAAAACTGAGATACTACTGGAATATCTTTTAGTTCTTTTCCTTTAGTATTAGTGATTATGGAAATCAAATACACTATAGATCCTTTTCTTATACAACTTACTGTTTTCATCACAGAGATGAATTTTGTGGATCTAGAGGGCTTATCTCCTTTAATTGTGATCTTTTCACCCCTTAGTGAATTTACTTGGATTGACTTTTGATCACATAAAATACTGGCTTTATTGGCTATTAACCAATCCATTCCTAATACAACATCAAATCCTGCCAGATTCATTGGATAAAGGTTTGCAATAAACTTTTGGTTTAAAAATTCTATTCTTGCTCCCTGCAAAATTTCAGAAATCCTAACGGTTTCCCCATTTGCTGTCTCTACTAGACATTCTTGTGGGAGTTTAGTTAATGGTTGATTGAGAAGTTTGCAAAATGAAGTATTAATAAAACTTTGGTTCGCACCAGAGTCAAATAATACTTTAGCAA